>NW_007726115.1:295492-420611 GCF_000696425.1 Galeopterus variegatus | reverse complement strand
TTACTTGTAAGGGTGGTCGTGTGTTGATGAACTCCTGCAGTTTTTGTTTGTCTGAGAAATATACTATTTGCCCTTCATTTTGGAAGGACAGCCTTGCAGGGTAGAGTATTCTTGGTTGGCAATCTTTGTCTTTTAGTATTTTGAATATATCATCCCATTCCCTTCTAGCCTTTAGGGTTTGTGTTGAGAAGTCTGACGTTAACCTGATTGGAGCTCCTTTATAGGTTATTTGATGCTTCTCTCTTGCAGCTTTCAAGATTCTCTCTTTGTCCTTGAGTTTTGCCATTTTGATTATAATATGTCTTGGTGAAGCCCTTTTTGGGTTGAATACGTTTGGAGATCGTTGAGTTTCTTGGATCTGTAGATCTGTGGTTTTTCTTATGTCTGGGAAGTTTTCTGCCACTATTTTGTTGAATATGTTTTCAATACATTCGCCTTTTTCCTCCCCTTCTGGAATACCCATGATTCGGATATTTGAGTGCTTAAGGTTGTCTAATATCTCTCTCTGATTTTCTTCGATAACTTTGATACTTTTTTCTTTTTTCTTGTCTGCTTGTATTATTCCAAAGAGCCCATCTTCAAGAACCGAGGTTCTCTCTTCAACTTCCGTTATCCTGCTAGTTAAACTCTCCAGTGTGTTTTTTATTTCGCTGAATAACTTCTTCAGTTCAGCAAGTCTTCACACCACCTTCCCTTTACACAAGTCTGTGTCCAAATTTCCTCTTATGAAAACGTAAGTCGTATTGGATTAGGGTCAACCCTAGTGATCTCATTTAAATGTAATTATTCTTTAAAGACCCTGTCTCCAAATACAGTTACATTCTGAGATACTAAGGATTAGGACTTCAACATATGGATTTTTGAGGGAGGCACAATTCAGCCCATAACATAATAGGATAATTATACCATCATAGCATAAACGTATTAAAAAATGAATCTTGTGGGCCGGCCCGGTGGCGCACTGGAGAGTGCGCTGCTTGGGAGCGCAGCGGCGCTCCCGCCAAGGGTTCGGATCCCATGTGGAGACCGGTTCCCGCTCACTGGCTGAGCGCGGTGCGGGTGCAACACTGAGGGTTGCGATCCTGTTGCCGGTCCCCGGTACAGGTGTGACACCGAGGGTTGCAATCCCGTTACCGGTCAGTAAAAAAAAACAAAAAGGAAAAAAAAAAAAAAATGAATCTTGTGCTGACTGTGATGGTTGGGGACTTCATTAGAGCATCTATGGGAAGATTCTGAGGGCATATATGGGCTCAGTTGGAAAGAGAACTGGGATCAACTAGCAGTGACCACCATGGCCACCAGCTGGTGGAGAGGCAAGCAGTGTGCCATGGATTTGCAAACCTCATTGACTCAGTGACCACACAGGCAACGAGAGATTCTTTCGCCAAGTACAGAGTAGAGTACCACCCAGGAAAAACAATGTTGGATGCTACTGTACTGAGCCATCAGCAACACTATAACCTAGAATTTATTGTCCCACCTCCACTAGAAGTTTCGAATATCATTATTTGTACTATATAGTGCCAGACCGACCGGTGTTTAAGTGCTTAAGTGATAATTAGAGAAACTGCCTAAGGATTCCAAGTCATTCACAAGCCATTTATATGAATTATCCATCCATTAAGGATGCCTTTTATAGAAAAATTGAGTCATTAGAGAAGGTAGCCATTACATTCATTAATTGTTTTGACTCTTGCTATAAACAGCATGGATTCACTTAACAATAATACATTTAGATGTTGTGTGTAAAAAATAATGTTAGAAAACTTGGTCTGAAGGTCTGATATTGTTGTCGTTGAAAGTGACTAAGCACCATTATTGAAAGATTAATATGCTTTTTATAAGATAAACCCTGTGAAAAAAATTAATTGGGCTATAGTCCCCAGAATGGCTCAGAGCACTTTAATATTATCAAAATTCTGATATAACAACCACAGCTTTGAACCAGCCATTTACCAGGCAGATTTCTTGGTACTGTCATTTCTGAGAGTGAATCTGATGTGGAATGTAAGAAAATTTGGGTTAAAGCCTTATCCAAATTATCCCCATCATGCATTTCTGTTCTCATGCAACAGGTCAGGCTGGAAATGGGGTGTAGACAGATAAAGCTGTTCTAAAAGAGATGGCTGAAGGAGAATTGGCGTTATTCAATAGCAGGAGTCAGTTCTGTTGGGATTACTGATGTTTCAAGATCGACATCAACAGATAGACTAGAATGTGTGCTGGGTGTACTCTGCACCTTGTTTATTGTACCACAAAAGTTAAAAGAGATCTACCTCTTTGCTGTGAAGTATGGAGTGAGACCAAGCTGGCTTCCAGCCACTCTGCCTAAGGTCCTGGGCACTGTGTCATGTGAGGCTGGAACACAAGAAAACCAGTGTCACGCTGCCAGCATCAAAGCGTCCTCTCCGGGTGACCTGACCACAGCAGATCCAGGGTTCACTGAGTTACCGAGAAAGCAGCACAAGTAATCGCTCCTCTCTACCCTCTCAAGTGCAAGGAGAGAAATCACCCAGTAGTTCTCATTATTTTAAGCTCGCAAGTAATATAAATATATTGTACGTAAATCATTGTAAAGAATACGTGAATATAAATCATTGTAAAAAATGTAAACCATTGTAAAAAGCATGAATATATGAATAGAAATCATTGTAAAGAATACAAATATATGAATCATTTTTTAAAAGTCAATTCGCAAATTGTAAAAAAACTTAAACTGTATAAAATGGCCTCTTGCTGACTTTCGTAATCCTATTCTCCTTCATAGATTTAGCCATTGTATTCAGTTGTGTGGATATTCTTCCAAGCCTATGTTTTTATACATTTATAGCCAATCATTATTTATATTATAATATTTTATATATTATAATTATATAAAAATTATATAATTATAATATATACTTATATTATAGTTATATTTATATAAATATGAACATATGAATACAAATACATATTTATATAGTAAACTTATGTTAATATTTAGAAATAGAACTGTAATACATATAAACATATAAAAACATATAAAATATATATGTGTATGTAAATGTATATACATATAAAAAACATTATACCTGTTATCCAACAACTTGCTTATTATTTACTTAGCATTTTCTCTTGGAGATATGCGATATTAATACATAGATCTACCTCTTTTTAATTGCTACATAGTGTGACAATATACTATTTTAATAATCATTTTTCTATTACTCTGTCACTTCAAAGGGCACACAAAAACACACTTTTCCGTGTCTTATTCTGATAAGTTGGAGTTTTCTCTATGTAGACACAGAAAAAAACAAATGTTGGAAAAAATATTTTATTTTTATTTTAATGAATACTGACAAATTGGACTCTTAAAATTCAGTTCTATCATATTTCCACCAGCAGTACATATGACAGTCTTTTTCCCCACACATTTTCCCAACACTTAATATTGCCAATCTGTTGGGCCGACCCCATGACTCACTCGGGAGAGTGCGGCGCTGGGAGCGCAGCGGCGTTGGGAGCACAGTGGTCCCGAGGCCCCAGGTTTGGTTCCTATGTAGGGATGGCCGGGCGCGGTGCGGACGACACCAAGCCAAGGGTTGCGATCCCCTTACTGGCCAAAAAAGAAAAAAAAAATATTGCCAATCTGTTTAGTATTTTTCAACTTCATGGCCAAAAATGATAAATCATTGTTGTTTTAATTTGCATTTCTCCCACCTTTATGCACCTAATAATGTAAGACAGAAATATCATGAAAAGTTTAAACACAGTTTTTTTTAAATGTTAAGTAAGGGGGAGAGGTATCTCAACTTTTTAAAGTGTATTTTGTCAATAAGGTGGGAGAAACTATTGACTGGGCTGACATGAGAAAAAGGAGAAAGCATCTTTACAATTGTCTTATAAAATAAAAAGCATTATGCAAATTTATTTATTTATTATATTATAATTTTTTGAGTTATTAGAGTTTTATGCATTTTTATTGAGAATGGGATGAGGCCAAATAGTTTTTTCCTCTGGTAGACAACTATAATTTGTTCGTTCCCTTCCTGTTGACTAGTATAAAAACAATAGCAGCAAAGCCCTCTTTCTGATATTGTTGTCATTGAAAGTGACTAGGCACCATTATTGAAAGATTGATATTGCTATTTACAAGATTAACCCTGTGAAAATATTAATTGGGCTACAGTCCCCAGAATGGTTCAGAACACTTTAATATTATCAAAATTCTGACATAACAACCACAGCTTTGAACCAACCATTTACCAGGCAGATTTCTTGGTACTATCATTTCTAAGAATGAATCTGATGCAGAATGTAAGGTTAGAAGTCTCAGTTCTTTGGGGAAAAAACCTTCAGGAAAAGGACTCAATAAGGGTTTCATTGAACTTGGAGCTATAACTCCTACCAGGTCATTTCGCAGTGGACTAGCAGACTAGAAAGAAGTTACACTAACGTGAAAGTAATTGACCCTGAGTAACATGAAGTTCTAGGGGTTTTCCTACACAATAAGACAGGGAAGAGTATGTTTAGAATTCAAAAGATGCACTAGGGCCTCTCTTGGCCATTCCATGCCCAGTCAGAATGATAAATGGGCAGTTACAACTATCATAGCCCAATAAAAGCAAGGCAACCTAAGGGCTCAGATACCTTGAGGATAAAGATCTGAGTCAACTGTCATGCAAATCATCCGGGCCAGTTGAATAATGGTTGAGTAAAAGGGAACTTTAGAATGGATGGTGAAGCAGGAAGATGGTGAAATCAGTTATGGTCACAGAACCAGCTACAGCTTTAAGAACAGTAATTTGTTTCACTAAACCTCTTGCCTTCAGTCTTTTCAGAGATGTGTCTGGCTACACCTTGAAGTGGACTCTATGACTGATTGAAGGTATAATTCCTCTCTTGAAGAATAAGTGAATATCTTGTTCTTACAAAAATGGAGGCTCCATATTTTAGTTATGAGTGCTGGACATACGAGAGAGTACAACCAAATCCGAGTGTTACAAGGGGTGGACTGTATCAAACACATCTTAGGTGCCACATCAGATCCTTTTGGCATCACCTATCTCTGAGGTCTTTGACCACTTTTTCAACATCTCTGCATATGTACCAAACTACTTCATGCAGCCACACACAACAGCACATAATTTTCCTTCCTGCCCTTCTTTCCCATTGATACTGAGGCATAAAGCACCAAGGGAACTTCTTAGGAGACTCATGCAATCACCACCAAGAAGTTTAGGAGAATTAGCATCCTATGGAACCAATGTGAAACCAATGGGAAAAGGAAGCTGAGTAAATAAATTCCTCTCCATTTGCTTCCTACCCCCAACCCTTTCAAACAATAGATACTGAGAATGCCACTCACTTGAGGGGAAATCCCATATCACCTCCCCACCATCAGTGGTTTGTTTCTGTCTTTGAGCCCAAACAATTATGATAATTACACCAGAACCCAATGACTTAACAGACTCCAATATTCCTCACATGACAAAGCACCCTAGGTGAAGCAGGACTGAGCAAAAACAAACAAAACAAACCTCCAACAAACCCAACAACTTAGTGCTCAAGTCTTTAGCAGTTACAGAGAGAGTGTCTGAAGGGGCCAGCCCATGGCTCACTTGGAAGAGTGTGGTGCTGATAACACCAAGTCAAGGGTTAAGATCCCCTTACCGGTCACTTTTTTTTTTTTTTTTTTTTTTTTTTTTAAAAAAAGAGAGAGAGAAAGAGAGAGAGAGAGACTGTCTGAAGATTCTCCTCCCAAAAGGCAATCTAAATTTTCTCTCACTCAGGAACATCATGGCTAGCAAACCAGTATTCTGATTCTTCCTGCCCTGGCTTTGCTTGATCTTATTCCAAGCTTTCTCCTAGTAGCCGTGGTGCTGATTGTTAGACACAGGTTCTTAGCAATTGCCCGAGGCTCCCTGAGCCACCAGACAGGTAAAGCCTGTAGCGTGTAAGAAGTGCTTCTCAGCACTGGCGCAAGTGAGCCAATCCCACCCAGCTGGTCCCACTCCCGGGAGGCCACTCCTTGCTTCACTGGAATGCATGCCAGGTATTTCCACTCCTTGTGACTGATTTCTCGTGGACCTTGTGCTTGCAGTTCTGGACTTGGACACCGCCTTAACTGATACCTGCTTTCTACATTTCTCATCAGCTTAGCTCCATACATAAGCCCTGGAGGAACCCCCTGCCTTTCTGTTTCCCAGAACAAAAAAACACCCAAAAATACAGTTAAGTAGAAATAATGCTTTTCAGGGAGGAGAGATGTGATCATAACTCAATTATTATTTATTTATTTTTAACAAAGCAGTAAAGGCTTCAAGAGGACTTGCCAAGGTTGTCAGTGACCAGCAGTGTTCAGGGGCCAGTAGAATGATGAGAATTAAGACCTGCTCCCCAAAAGCCGGGATGGTACCTGCCTCTATAACAGTGATTCCCATGCTAGTGAAATTTTTAAAAAGAAAAAACTTTAGAGAATGACAGGATTTTCTTTTGTCAAGTACAGGCATTGCAAACAAATAAACAAAAGACCCTGCCATTTATTCTCACATTATTTCTTAAATAAAAGGACAATTTATCTGTAGCAATGGCAAGAACATAATTGGAATAAATTAAATTATTAAATTTGATAAATTAATCAAGTTAACTCCAAGAAAAAAAAAAAACACTGCCTTGTCCTTTTCCTCATTTTACCCAGACAAATGTCAATTGGCTAGAGCAGAGCTTCAGGAGGGTATGGTCAGGCTTAGGAACCACTGCTCCACAGCATAACTCAACAGAAAATTGCACAGAGCTTCCTGTGCACTGTTAGGAGCCACACGGTGGGCACCAAGACATTCTTCATTAGTTCTTGGTGGCCTTTACTGGAAACCTGCAAAAGTATTTTTTTCTGTCAATTAACTTCATTCTGGTAATTCTAAAGAAAGATTTTCAAATAAAGCACAATGAATCACTCTGTATTCAGCCGTTCAGATTAATTGAATAATTGTTTATGGAATAATTGAATAATTATATGATACCTTTTATGCAAGTGTTTGATATTTATTTCTGTACCCCAAGTTGTAAATTACTAAGGAAGAATGATAATTTCATGAAGTTTTGCATCTTAAAAACTCTTAAATTGAGTAAACCAATGTATTCATTGAGAAAAATAAAGCATCAGATCCAACCCTCCACCCAGGTCAGGAATCCCTGCCATGCACTGAAGCCCTTACTTTGTGCCACGTGGTTTACATGGACCCCCAAAGCTGCTCTGTTTGTGCCTGGCTCTCACAAAATCTTTGATTCTGGCCATTGCCCCTCGCTAGAATCTTAAGTCTCACAAGGAAAGAGTACTATCATTTTCCTTCAACTCAGAATTAGAGGAAAAATAGACCCCATACCCATGTGCATCCCTTCTGACCAAACTCTATACCCTGAAAAATCTCTTCCCTCCTTCTTGAGATACAGAATGAAATCTCACATGTATATCTGGCTGAAAACAGAGTATAGGAAATAGGATAGAGAGAATGAGTGGAGATGCAAGAAGGGCCCTGTCTCACCCACAAAAATTCCCTGTTGCTTATGGGATTTTATGTTATTTTTTCTGTAAAGGATCTCCAGTAGCTGCCTCCATGGAAAAAATAATTTCAAAATACAAACAAAAGAAAAAAGCAATGAAGAGCAAAGTTGGGGTTCTGGTTGGAGGGTTGGAATGCTAATACCAGCCTGGGTGACGTGATGTGAGATGACATGTGTCAGGGAGGAGACTGGGGAAGGGGAGCAGGGCTCAGCTGCAAAGGGTGTAGTTGCTGCCATATGAAATTTGTCAGGGGAATGACGGGCTGATTTCACCCTCATGCACAGTTACGTGGAAACATTGCACATTTTTTATCTCTGCCGTCATTTGCCAGTAGTAGTATTCTAGAGGACAGCTATGAGACCATTTTTCTACTCCTTCCACAGTGTCATGAGACAGTGTTTTTCTGAGTTCAACGGTTCATTTTACTCTGAATTTATTGACTCCTTTTCATAGCTGGTTGTTCTGCAATACCCTCAGCCACCAAGGTCAACCTGGGAATCTGACAAAATGGATTTTGAAAATAGTCATTCTTGTGAATTTCATGTTGAAGGAGGAAACATCAAGTTGAGCTCTCCTAGAACCCAACTCTGTATTTGGTCTGATAGCCGTGAAACAATTAAGACTATAAGTCTTGCTTAGGGTGCACTATTTTTAAATTCTTGAGTGAGGTAGAGAAATACTGGGAAGCAAGATTGGGCAGGTTCATACACACCATTCACCAGGAGGAACAGAAGGTTCCCAGGAGAAGCAAGACACTTTTGAGAAAGCAGAGCTAAGAGAAGTGCTATTTGAGGAAAAAATAGTCTATGAACAACTGTCTAAAATGTCCATTCCCTGAGCTCTCTGGGCTCTGGGCTGAGCCAATACTAGTTATAAGCCAAACCATCCCATTCCAGGAAGGGAGGAAAAGTTCCACCTGATTCTCTGTGAAGTCTACCAACAGCTGGAAAAAGGACTTTGCAAAGCAGTGACAGGACTTTCGGCCACACTCAGGTGACTTGGGAAATGACAATTTTCAGGATAGAAAGCTTTTCATTTATTCTGGGACACTGACTTGAGTCACCTTGAGCAAACCACATCCACAGGGTTTCGTCCCGTTTCGACTAACCAAGCTGTATGATTCAGAGTGAACCAAAACAGGAGATAACTGAACGAAGTTTTGAAGAGAAAACAAGTTTCAGTGTGAAGCTATCCCTCTAAGGCATCTGTAGCTGTGATCAAGTCAGGTAAGAATGCTGCCACCACGTACCAGGCTGGCTTCCCGGCAGACCCTGGCTTTCAGACACACACAATTTCAAAACTCCCTACGGTTGCTCTCCTTCACTGTATCTTTTCAATGTGGCTTCCTCTTTTTTGTCTTTTTTCACTTACTCTTTTCTTGCCTGTAAGATTGGAGCAATACGTTAAAAAAACATCCTATGATAACGGTTTATCATAGATCCCTTTAAAGGGACTGAGCTACTTAAAGAACCAGAAGAATCAGGAACAGGTTTGAGAAGTGTGGTTGTCAAGGATAGCACTAAGCAACATTACAGAATTGGAAAACCATTTTACAAAGTTGCGAGAAATGAGTCGCTCAAGCTATGCATGCCCCCCCCCCCCTTACAAAGGGCAATTTACAAAGAACAAGATTTGATTTAAAAAAAAAAAAAAAAAGTACAGGCGTGCCCTCAAAATCAATGTCCTACCATAAATACCAGATTCGGTTCTGACTCTAGAACAATTCAGTCACGTGGCCTTCAACTTAGAAGAATAGCCACCATTCCTGAAATGCCCATGTAAGGGCCAGTGAATAGCCTTGGAGAGACGCTGGTGGATGCGGGCACTGGGCCCTCCAAGTTGCTTGGAGCCAGCAGCCACCACGGACAAGCCCTGCCTGGAGGCAGAGTTCCTGGGGAGGACTGCTCTCTGCAGTCGGTTTAGGACTTCAGGACTGGCTGCTAGCGCTCCTGAGCTAGATCAACTTCAGAACACACCCAGGTAGTGGAATCCAGCCTAGGCAGTGTTGTAACAGGGGGACCGGAACAAACAAGATGCACCACTGATCATACCTGACTCTGAGTGTGGTGAACTCATTTATCTAACTGGGAAGCGCTGGATAGAACTCTGAGGTAGCCTGACCCATCAAAACACACAGGAATGAACAGCTGCCTTTCCCTCTTTCTGTCCCCCATCCACAAACCCACCCTCATGTCATGAGTGAGCCAGGATTAGGGAGCTCCTGGAGTTGCCCGTTTGTGTGGTAAGATTGCAGAAACCATGAGTGGACAGCACAGAACATCCTGGGCTAGGAAAGGCTCTCAAATTTTGAGTGCCAGAGAAGCTCCACTGACAACGGGCACCAGAACAGAGCAGCCTTTCCACTGTGGAACTGGTCAGCCTCTAGTGCAGTGGTTCGCAGGGGGGATGACTTTGCCCCCAGGGGACAGTTGGCAATGTCTGGAGACAGTTTTGGTTGTCACAGCTGGGGGGTGACATCTATCTAGTGAGTAGCTACTGACATCTATCTAGTGAGTAGCGTCTAGCTAGAAATGGTGCTAAACATCTTACAACACACAGGACAGCCCCCGTAAATGCACAAATGTCAGTAATACCAAGGTTGAGAATCCTTGCTCTAAAGTATGTCACCAACCCTACATTAGGTAAGAAGTTGGCTCTGAGGAGGTTTGTCAGGGGTATCAGAGCTTCCTAACAGGAGAGAAGTAGACATAATGAGGTCGGATCTGTCCATGTGAAGGCCTTTGGATTGGGCTTGGTGTTTACTACTTTAAGCCTTTTAAACAATAACACAGAAAAAAAATATGAAAAAGTTCTTGCAACTTCCCTAGACACACGTTCTGAGACTTTGAAAAGTTCTGAAATTCCACTTTCTATTTCAGAGTCAACAGAAAAAAATGACACCGTAGGACAGAGGGTTCTGTCTGCTTTGTTGACTAATGCATCCCAAGTTCCTAGAACAATACCTGGAATATGGTAAGCTCTCAAAATATATTTATTGACTGAATAATTGCCTCTAATCCACCCAGAATCCTCCTCAGGCCTCTTCTTCATTGAAGAAATAATAGCTAACAATAACTGGTATTAATTGGTTGCTTATTAAGTGCCAGGAACTGTTCTAAATATTTACATTATGCAAATTAATGGAATTAATCCTCACAACCACTTTATGAAGTGGGCACTATTATTATCCCCACTTCACAGATGAGGAAAATGAGGCAAAGAGAAATTCAATCACTTTTTCAAGGTCACATAAGTAATAAGTGCTAGAGACAAGATCCAAACCCCAGCAGTCTGGCTCCAGAACTAGGCTCTCAGTTAGACGGCACCACTTTCCCCAGGAAAGACATCATATGCACGGGTCTCACCCTGCTGTGTCCCACTCAGCCCCAGTGAGAAATATCCCTAAAGGCAGAAAATATGAAAGTACCTTCTTGCCTAGAATCAAGCCTTAAAGTTCTGAAACATGCTGGTCTAGAAAAGGAAAAATTTTAACCACCCCCAAATGCTGGAAGAGCGATGAGGATCTCTGAGGCTGGCAGGTGGTGACGGGCGGGTCTGGAGAAGATCGGAATGATTCGCCCGGCTCTCTGCCCACCTTCCTGATCCTTGGTCCTTTACCTCAGCCCAAGGCTCCTCCCCTTGGCACCCACCCTGCCATCTCAACCATGCCTCTGAACTTCATCAGAGAACTGGAGGGATGCTGCTTCCAGCGACTCAGCTTCCAGTTGACGTGAATCTTAATGTTGAGCTGCTCCTGACTCTGTGCTCCAAATAACCCCCAGCTGCACCCCCTTCCTTTAGGTCAATACCTTCTTAGCTTTCACAGTTCCTTTCCCTCCCTCCCAGGACATGAGCTTTGCTCTTGAAACCTCCTTTTTGGTTATGTCCTGTTAGTTTCTGTCAGGCCATCTGCCTGACTATGTTTCCACAGACCGTCTTCACTCAACTCTTATATCTCCACAGACTGCTCCCCTGCCAGCACCCTAACCTGCCTGGCTAGACCTTCCTGATGCCATCGCCTGCCTGGACTGCCACCTGGCACCAGTTCCCACTCTACTCATGCCCCATGCTCCACCTGCCTGGACTTCACCCTGCCTGCAGCTGCGTGTGCCCCGGAGCATGCACCCTGCCCTGCTTGGCTGGGTGTGCCCAGTCTCCAGACTCTCTCTTCTCTTTCTGGGCCAACAACCTCCTGAGAGCTGACACTGTTAAGAAACAAAGCTAGACTCACACTGACATCAGCAAAACTACACCTCTGTGCTCTAGCCCTCTTCCCAGAGCATGCTAGCCATGCCACCCCCTCCAAGAAGGTTTTCCTAAATTCCCCAAGAAGAGTTGACCCCTCATCCTTGGCAAACCAACCTGACATAGCTCCATGAGAACACTTGTCTCTGTAATGACATTTATTTTTAATATGTGTAACAGGGCAGAGAATATTCTCTTCATTAGTAGCAGACACGAGATTTCTCTTAAAAGCAAAAACCATTTTTGTTGGGAAATATTTTCTTAAGATCCTTTAGGTTTAGTGAGTTCCTGCAAGAAATATCAGCTGACACTAAAGCCTCAGAGAAAAGGATAAAATTACATCAGACAAATAGAGGCATTTGTCTGATCCTGAGAAAAAGTTGGGGGGACTGAAAGAAGGAGAAACATAAGGTGGGGAGTAAAGGTGCAGCCATCAAGATGCAAAAGGCCACACACTCTGCTGAGACCCTTCCCCTGGAAAAAGCCAACCAACCTATAAAACTAACATTATGAGCAGACTGTTGTCAGAAAGCAACAATGACTTTGGCTTTGGTATCCAGGTTTATTTATTTGAAAGGGATCAGAAGAAGCATGTGTGGGACAAGGGCTCCAAGACAGGATTCACTGCGATTGCAAGCCCTTGGGAATTATTTATCTGTTATATACTTCTAAGAGAATGGAAACTGCCATCTGAATAATCCTCATCAGTCCTTATGAGAGACCATCTCAGAGAGTTGCCAAGCTCGTGGATTATGTTTTGCTGCCTCGTTTGTATGGGCAGAGGGCACCGAGCCCTGGGCAGAAGGGCCACCACCATCCCAGGCCTCGGACAGTGCTGAAGCCAGCCTTCCTGAGTTGGTTTGAGGGTGTGGCCCCTGTGGAGGGCCCCAGGTGAAAGGTGGGGATTTCTGTCAAAACCTGGGTGGGGTAGGGTGGGGAGGGGCCATGTCAGCTTCTGTGTGGGCACGTTTAGTTGGTTCTCACAATTATTCTCCAGGACTGGAAGCTGGGTGTGAGAGCTATGTTCTTTGCTGGAAACAAGGGGACTCTAGATGAGACCTGACAGCTCTGAGAACCTCAGGATCATCAACCCAACAAAGAACTTACACTCAGCTCTGCTTTGATGCATCCCATCCCTTTACCTGGCATTTTAGGCCCCGTCTGGCCCAATTTACCTACCCAAGTGATTTCCCAACATCTAAGAGAGGCCTTCAGAAGTTGCTAATTTGAAGGCTATGTGGGCTGGTCCCAAGTAATAAAATGTCCACAGAAATCATAAGAGCAGAGACTCTACGAGTCAAAACCCTGGTCTTATAATTGAATGAGACACCTGTTTATTGCTGGGGTTGTTAGTCACTTAGTCTCGGTTCTAACCAAAAGACAAGGTAGCCTCTATTTAAAGTCACTTCATCTGATTTCTGATCAGCTGATTTCACGCAAATGAGTATTTGTGTACTGTCTAGACCATATCACCATCCTGGTAGGAGCTCAATCAATACCTATAAATGTTATGTATTAGAACACATTATTTTCCTGTGCACAATTATAATAAATGCCACTTACTCCCTCCAATGAAAACATGTCAGCCTATACATCATTTAAAAGGAGCGATGACCAGGAGGTCTTAAAATGCCCTGGATGAGGCTCTGTGTCTTGGGCTACATTACCTCTTTACGATCAACTGAGTTCAAAGAAAGAATAAACAATTGCTTACTTTGGTTTTTTTTTTTTTTTTTAAACCACAGGCTGATGTCATGGCCATTTAGGCTGCAGTGGAATGATATTCAAGTAATAATAACTGGAGTCATTGAAGGAATATTTGCACTCTGTAGTCTGAAGCAAATATACATTAATAAGCACTTAGGATTCTCACAGTTCTGTTGTTGGTCTCTTGAGATCAATCACTGCCTTGCTACCTAATGCCCCACAACCACCACCACATATTAATAACTTTGGTCTTTGAACTTTCACTAGGTTGTGCCTTTAGGGATCTCATATACTGATTTATTTCATCCTCACAACCTTATGATGTGGACACACTTACTACCCCTTTTGACAAACAGGGAAACTGAGGCTTAGACCGATTAAGTAATTTGCCCAAGGGCATATTAACAAATTGCAGAATCTGGATTTGAACTCAAGAATCCTGATTCCAAGGAGTCTAAGACCCACATAAACAATATGCATACCAAATGTGAAAAACTAGAAAACAGAGTGGAAAAGAAGAATGATGGGTGAATGGAATATATAACCAACGTGAATTAAACTACCTGAACAGGGAAAAACAGAATAAGAGAAAAATCAGAGGGAAAAACTATCCTTTTATCATCTCTACAGTTCTCTCCTTTTAAACCTAACTTTGGCCACACTACCATAGTGAAACAGAGGTCATGGTTAAAACACAGGGAAACCAAAATAGTTTGCCTTTGGGTTCCATGGTAGGATAATGTAAGAAATTTTCAAGGGTATATTTAATTATTCAGTGTTTTTCCTCCATGCTGAGTTTAGACCCTAACCCCCTAATAAAATGTGACTTTACTCAGTTGATGTGACTGATTTTGAGAATATCTTGTAACATTTCTTTCATCACTAAACCATGGTCGAGAGGCATCATGAGAATCACCAGCTTAGAAGCTTAGTGCTCTGGGTTGCACCGAGCTGAGTCTTTCTTGTATTGCTGTGACAACACCCCTCCCACTAAATGGGTCCCTGGGCTCAGAAGGCTCTGATGCAGAGCTCACAAAATAATAGCAACTAAATAAAAACAGCAGAGACATGCAGTCATCCATTGAACAAAACTCCATTAAGCACTTCATCATACATAAATCACACATTAACTAGAACTGCTTTGTACAGAGCCTATTTAGCTCAACTACAAAGTGAAACATCTGCCCATGCAGATCCAATACTAATTGCACTTTCAAGTTGAAAGCAATTTTCATTGTGCAACATCCCTCAGTGTCATTCAACACAGGCATTTTGCTAAAAGCATATTGGGCCCTCTTTCTGAGCTTACTATTAGTCATTACCTTGGCAGCTGGTTTTAGAAGTTTCTCATACACAGTATAACTCAAACCATTTTTGCTCCTAGAAGCTCTCTGGTGTGAATCCTCAGGTAGCAAAGAGGGCCTCCAGACGTTAAGCTGAAATTAAGTCGCAATGTGCTCAGGAACTGAGGAAGAAGAGTCAGTCTTCCTTTTGGTTAGATTGGTAGTTAATTACGATACTTCACCTAAAGAACTGAAAAAAAGTGAAAAATAATTCCTGAAACCCACCCTTACAGTTAGTTATAGGTCAGGAAAGTTGGTACCAGGGAATCTTTAAAGAGTTTTACAGGTAGTTCTGATGATCAGCATAGGCCAGAGCTCTAGGGTAAAAGTGATAGGTCCCAGAAAGCCCTCCAGACTGCAATTCCCTTAGGTTAGTTCTAGAACAATTATCAAAATCTAACATTTTCTTTTTATTTATTTATTTACTTACTTACTTACTTTTTATTTATTTATTTATTTTATTTTATTATTTTTTTTTTTTTTTGTCTTTTGTCTTTTTTCCGTGTCCGGCCACGGATCGCAACCCTCAGTGTTGCCCCCGTACCGGACCGGGGACCAGCAACGGGATCGCAACCCTCGGTGTTGCTCCCGCGCCTCGCTCAGCCAGTGAGCGGGAACCGGTCTGTATGTGGGATCCGAACCCTCGGGCGGGAGCGCCGCCACGCTTCCCAAGCGGCGCACTATCCAGTGCGCCACCGGGCCGGCCCCTATTTATTTATTTTGAAAAGATGACCAGTAAGGGGATCTTAACCCTTGACTTGGTGGTGTCAGCACCACGCTCTCCGGAGTGAGCTAACCGGCCATCCCTATATAGGGAGGGATCTGAACCTGTGGCCTTGGTGTTATCAGCACTACACTCTCCCAACCGAGCCATGGGCCAGCCCTAAAATCTAACTTTTTCAAAGTTTCATGTTTACAAAAGATGACCAACTATTATTTAGCATCTATTAATGAGAGTTTAGATTACAAAATTAACTTTGGACACAATTCTTTTATTTTCTTTTGAAATCAAAAAGAGTACTGTGTAAGAGACACTGCACACATTGATCATGCCCTGGTAGCAGCCACCTTCCTTGTTATCCCTAACAAGAAAAGGACTGATGAATTTGACACGTGCCCTAAGTAAGAAAGGAAATGCTATCGGTTGCATTATAATAACTACTCCCCCATTTACTGCTTTCCCTGGAAGCCAGAAGGTATTCTGTGGAATGGCAAGGTAGAACCCATCACAATCTAGCAAATATCAAACGCAGAATTATCGTACTCCCTCCCCTCTACTATTTCTTCAGTGATGCTGACTTAAATGTACTGGTATCACGTCAGAATCAGGAGACCTGAGACAGTCCCAGTATCTTCAAAATGAAAAATTTAACCACAGTGTGATTTCTCTTACTCTATAGGGAGATATTAGATAAGTATATTTTAGTTGATTTATTTGTTGCATTTTAGTAATAACGTATGTTTCATTAATCCAGTTACTGATATCTGTTTTTACAATGAGGTTCTGGTTAGTTTATTCTGGTTAGGATTCTAGAACAGTGTTTCTGCATCCTCCCTGCCCCCCTCCATGAAGCTAACCCTATAGTAGACCTTTCTTAATTGGATCTAAACCTCAAGGATTAATTCCTAAGGGACTGTATAATAAGATGTTGTCTACCATATGCACTCACACTGGGAGCTACAAAGCCAAGGCCTGTCCAGGATCTGTTGTTCCCTCTCATTTCACGAGAAAGAGCAGGTTCTCAAACAAGAACTGGGTTTATTTTATAAACCAGGTTATCTAAGCCTATAGACCCATCTGTATTTATTTTCTATGTGTTTTCCACTAGTGTCAGTGAAGCCTTACTTGAATGTTTCAGTCTGTCACAGCAGTGCTTCAGGGACTCAAAGGAAGATCCGTATGTTCACAGTTAACCCAGGGGATCAGAGAGGAAGGGCTCCTTTAGGGGCATGAGCTGGGGTAAGTTAAAATTTGAGGGGGAGATGGGCCATCCCGGTGGCGCACTGCTACAGTGCGCCACTTGGGAGTGCGGTGGCGCTCCCGCCAAGGGTTCGGATCCCACATACAGACCGGTTCCCGCTCACTGGCTGAGCGAGGTGTGGGGGCAACACCGAGGGTTGTGATCCCGTTGCCAGTCCCGGTCCGGTACGGGCGCGACACTGAGGGTTGCAATCCGTTGCCGGACACGAAAAAAGACAAAAAGGAAAAAAAAAAAAAATTTGAGGGGGAGAGTAAATCTCAAGATACAGAGCAAAGGAAGCAGGCTCCAACTGTACCTCCCCATCAGGGAATTCTTCTTTCAGGGAAAAACTAGAGGTTTGACATTTTTTTCCTTATTAAGGAGAGTTGCATATCCCACAGAGATAATACCCCATCTTATAGAAGAATAACACAGTTGCAAGTGGTAGTATAAGAAGTGAGAACTGTACCACTTAGAGTTTCATATCACTGGTTTCCAGACTTTGGGGAATTACAGCATTTGTTTTATTTTTTTAAGTTGTTGTAAAAACCACATAATATAAAATTTACCATCCTAATTATTTTAAAATATACATTTCAGCAGTGTAAAGTATATACTCATTATGCAGTGGATCTCCAGAACTTTTTCATCTTGCAAAATTAAAACTCTATATCCAATAAACAACTCCCATCAAGTGATTTTGGCACCCTTGTTGAAGATTATTTGACTTTATATGTGAGGCTTTAATTTGTGCTCTTTATTCTATTCCATTGGTCTATGTCTATGTCTGTCTTTATGCCAGTACCACACTGTTTTGATTATTGCAGCTTGTAATAAGTTTTTAAATCAGGAAGTGTGAGACCTCCAACTTCATTCTTTTTCAAGATTTTTTTTTTTTTTTTTTTTGGTTATTCTTGTTTCCTTGAGATTTCATATGAATTTTAGAATATATTTTTATATTTTTGCAAAATGCATTGTTGGGTTCTTGATAGGGATTGCATTAAACTTTCATTTAGATCACTTTGTGTAGTATTGACATCTCAACAATATTAAGGTTTCTAACCCATGAACATGGGATGTCTTTCCATTTATTTGAGTTTTCTTTGATCTCTTTCAGCAGTGTTTTGTAGCTTTCAGTGTACAAGATTTACACCTCCTTGTTTAAGTTTACTGCTAAGTATATTATTTTTGATGGTATTATAAATGGAATTGTTTTGTAATTCCTTTTCAAATTGTTCATTGTTAGTGTTTAGAAACACAACTGATTTTTGTGTGTTGATTTGTATCTTGCAACTTTGCTAACTTCATTTCTTAGTTTTAACATTTTTTTTGTTGTTGTTGTTCATATGTTGAATCTTTAGGATTTTCTACATATAAGATTGTCATCTGTGACCAGATATAATTTTACTTCTTCTTGTCCAATTTGGATGCCTTTAATTTATTTTCCTTGCCTAATTGCTCTAGCTAGGACTTCCCGTATTATGTTGAATAGAAGTGGCAGAAGCAAGCATTCTTGTCTTTTTCCTGATCTTAAAGGAAAAGCTTTCAGTCTTTCACCATTGAGTATGATGTTAGCTGTGGGCTTTTCATCTATCACCTTTGTTATGCTGAGGTAGTTTCTTTCTATTCCTAGTGTACTGAGTATTTTTAATCATAAAATGAATTTGGATTCTTTTGCTTTTTTGTGTTGTTTAAGATGATCATTTTCTCCCCTTTATTCTGTTAACACGGTACATTACATTGATTGATTTTCATATGTTGAACCATCCTTGCATTCCAGGACTAAATTTCACTTGGTCATAGCATGTAATTTTTTTAATTACATTAAAAGTTGTTGAATTTGGTTTGCTAGCATCTTGTTGAAGATTTATGCATCAATATTCATCAAGGACATTTCATCTGTAGTTTTCTTTTATCATCTTTGTCTGGCTTTGATATCAGGTACTGCTGGCTTCATAAAATAAATTTGGAAGTGCACACTCTTCTTCAATTTTTTGAAAGAGTTTGAGGAGGACTGGTATTAATTCTTTTTAAAATATTTGGTAGAATTTACCAGTGAAGTCATCTGATCCTGGGCTTTCCTTTGTTGGGAGGTTTTTGATTACTGATTCAGTCTCCTTACTAGTCATTGGTCTGTTCAGATTTTCTATTTCTTCATGATTCAGTCTTAATACGTTGTGTATTTCTAGGAATTTATCTGTTTCTTGTAGGTTATCCAATTTGTTGGTATACACATAGAACGCTTTTGAATATAAGAAATTTTGGCAACTTGCTAAGGGGGTTTAAAGACTCATGATGACATTAAACCAGTCAGCAATAGATTCAAACATAATTGCTACTTTAAGAAAACAGTATCCTAGTGTTTACACGAGTATCCACCCATAGTTGTTGCACTGTCTACTGGGTTGATCTTTTAGCACATTATCTCAGTAAAAGTGTTCACTGCTCCAACTAGGCTTCCTTAAAAACTTATGGTTAAAGCCCACACATATTTTAGTAAACATGAGATCTTTCTCTGATTTTAAATTACTTCATTATTTCTTTACTTCTTAGGTATGCATTTCAATGTCATTTACTATAATAAAAAGGAAATTTATGCATTGATCAAAATTTGGTTGCAAGCCAGCAATGGGATTTGGGTACATCAATATGCTTCAACATATTAGTTGAGCACCGCAATGCTACACTGTAGTCTCTCACAGAAGGTATTTCTTGGAACCCTAAGAATATTTTGCCTGCTGAATAATTATATTAATTTAATCAAAAGGACTGAGTTTTCTGACCTCTGTGGAAAGCATTACCATTTTATTTTATTTTTTATGCTTACAGTATTTATTGAAAAAAATCTGCATATAAATGGACTGGTGCAGTTCAAACCCATGTTGTCCCAGGGTTAACTGTATGTAAATACATAGATAATTTTCCCTAGCTTAGAAACAATGACACCCATTTAAAATAAGCACCCATAGTGCCTAGATCTTGGTTTCTAAATACTATTCTCCACTAAAAGAAAACAGTGATTCTCAAAGAAATGGCTGATTCCAGGTCTAGGACAGGGAAACTACAAGATGAGTCTGGGCCATCTTGAAGCATTACCATTTTAAAGCAAAGTACATAAATAGAACAAAACAATGATTGCCATTCTACTCATGGGTGAGGAGGAAGTATGTTGCTCAGAGTATCTTAATAGATTTAGCTGAAGCCTGAGCCATTTCCATCCTGAGTCCTTCCATGCTCCTCAGGATAATAAATGGATAATGATTAATTGGGAATTAGGAAGCTTGCTGTGGTCATGTTTTGGTCCAGAATGTATTACAGACAGAAAGAGAATCGTCAGCAACATCTTTGAGATGGACAGGACCTTATGCAGTAGAGGTGATGCTCATGTCCTGCTCTTGACCCTGCTCTTGTTCTTGTATCCACCCAAAGGCAGCCAAAGGATAATAACAACTCTCTATTTATATACCAATCATTAGCTCATCCACATAGCCTCAGTGTTCATTATCTCTGGTTTTACAGAGGAATAAATGTAGGTCCATAGAGATGAAATGCATGGCCAGAGAACACAGAATAAGTGATAAACCATGGCGGCCCAAATCCAGGTTTCTAGACTGATAACTGGCTTTCTTTACTCTGTTATTTCCTTGATTTTAAAAAAATTATCTAAAAACTCTATTAGCATTTGTTACTTACCTTTTAAATATATAAAGTAAAAACATTACTTAGGTACTATATTTTCACATCTTACTTCAACTTTTTAAAAAATTGGCTGCTATGCTCACATAATTTTTCTCCTTCCTTACTGGTTTCAACTTCTTAACCTCCTTTACACCTTGGTTTTGGCAGTCTCCAAAGTCCTGTATTTGGCATTCTTCTTTCTTTCTTTTCCTGTGGCATTTCAGCCAGTCCCATGATTTTAAATAAAATTGTTTTGTTGATGAGACCTGATGTCTCTTTCTGAACTTCAGGTAGATACACCTAACTGCTACTCAGCTTCTTCACTTGGATGACTAGTGGGCTCTTCAAGTGAAATATATCCAAAAGAGAATTTTTGGTTTCCTCCCCAAAATCTGCTTCTTCCAGAGACTTCCCATCTCAACAAACATACAGTTAGTTGTTCAGGCCAAAATTGGATGAGTTTCCTTTTATGAGCCAATTCCTTATCACTCAACACCTCCACCAACCGCAACCATGTCAAAGCCAGTACTATCAACTCTACATCTAAAATGTATCTGTATCCCAACCACTGCTCTCCACGCCCAGCAGTACTGCCTTAGTTCACACATCTATCTTCTGCGTCCTGGGCTACTGAAGCAGTCTGTTAGCTGGTTCCCCTGCTTCCAATTTATCCCGAGGACACCCCTCTGGTCAGCAAACACAATGGTATTCTAAAAGCATAACTTAGGTAATAACATTCCCCAGCACCCTCTCCCCATTGCAAGTAGAATAAAATCTAAAATGTACAGCTTTTGGCTTTCTCACTGAACACATCTCCTACCATTTTCTCATTTATTACATCCTAGCTACAATGGCTTTCTTCCTGTTTCTTAAACATGCCAAGTTCATTTCCATCTTGCTGTTCCCTCTCCCAGGAACACCCTTCCCTGAATTTTTTCATGGTTCTCTCCTCTTCAACATTCTTTTCCCTGCCCAAATAGTACCATCTTTAAGAACCTTTCCTGGCCAGCTAAAGAGTCACCATAGTTCCAGCATCCTCTCTGTCATTACTCAGATTATTTTTTAATATCACTTGTTCCTGTTTAAAATAATCATATTTATTTGACTTGTTGGCTGATTGTCTCTACCCACAAAAACATCAGTTAAATGAGGGTAGGAGCTTGGTCTTGTTCACCTCTGAATCTCCAGTGCCTGGAGTAGCACCTCTCACAAAGTATGTGTACAATAAATGTGTGCTGTGGCAATGAATGGCAAAATGAGCAAATATGGAAACTTGTAAAATGTGGAAGAATATTATTAAAGAAAAATTTTAGCATCGTTATCCAACTCTTTATACACTTTCTGTCTCTCTAGTTGTTTATGCATATGTATAATAAAATTGAAACTTTGTACATATCACTTTATAGCCTTTTTCTATCCCCTGGCAATAACTGTTAAACATATACCCATATCGACAATAATTTTTATACAGCTGAGATATCCCTGTTTCAAAACATAAAAAGAGTAAATGTAAATAATGAAAGTCATACTCCATTTAATTCAGTTCCCAGAAGTAACAACTGTTGAGATTGGTGTGTATTATTCCATAGTTGTTCCTTTGTCTATGAAAATACACACATTTCATACACATATACAAGACGTCTTAAGAGCAATATGGAATCTGGAAGAGTGCAGCAATGCCTTTAGATTCTGAGAGAGAATTATTTCCAACCTAACATTCTGTATGGAGACAACTATCCATCAAGTATAAGGGTAGAATAAAGAAGTTATCAGACAAGGAAGATGTATTAATTTCCTAGAGCTGCCATTAACAAACTGGGTGGCTTAAAGCAACACAAATTTATTCTCTCACAGTTCTGAAGACTAGAAATTTTTAATCATGCTATTGGCAGGGCATGCTCTCTCTCCTAGCTTCTGGTGGTTGCTGACAATCCTTGCCATTTCTTGCCTTGCAGGTGCATAATTCCAATCTCTGCCTTCATCGTTACATGACTGTTTTCACTCTGTGTGTCTGTGTGCTCACCTGGCGCTCACCTCTCTGTGTGTGTCTATCTCTATGTCTCCTCCCCTCTTCTTATAAGGACATCAGTTACACTGGCATAAGGGCCCACCCTAAGGCTGGCTGGTTAGCTTAGTTGGTTAGAACCCAGCCTTGTAACACCGAGGTCACAGGTTCGGATCCCATACCAGCCAGCCACCAAAAAAGAAAAAGAGGGCCTACCCTACCTACTCCAGTATGACCTCATCTTAATTTACATCTTAATTATATCTGCAAAGACCCATTTCCAAATAAAGACACATGTATAGGTACCAGGAGTTAGAACATCAGTATATCTTTTGGGGGGACACAATTAACAGAAGATCTATCTACATCACATGCACTCATCCTTAGACAGCTACTTGATAAAGTGTTTTGATGTAAAGAGGGGATAAAGCAAGAATAAGAAATATAAGGCCTTAAAGAAACAGGAGATCAAATTCAAAAGAGGAACAGTAGAAATCCCCAGGATGATGGTGAAAGGAGTTTCCAGGAAGGCAGCTGCCCAGCGAGCGGAGAGCAACCCGGTCAAATGGCAGCAGGAGGACAAGGCTTCCAAGAAGAATGTCCTCATGACAAAGTGAACCAAATGCAACACCTCATGCATTTTAATACATTTGCAAAAGATTGTCAGGTCTTTTGAAGGGTTTACAGATGAACTGTTGCTGTACATAGATAGCCAAGCAAATGAAAAGTGGGTCGAGAATTAGTTCCAATAAAAACAAAAAGTTGTAAAAGAAAGGACATGAAATCATTTACTGTGAGATTCAGCTGAGAACGATACTTCCATGGTCATAATAATGTAAAATGTGAATGTTGATGTAACCAAAAAGAGTGACAGGACACCACTGCAGAATTGGGAAGAAGAGAAGTGTCTGTACATGTGCGTCCATGTCTGCACGTGCACGCGTGTGTGCATGTGTGTCTGCGTACAGGGGCGGGCTGGATGGCTAGGAAAGAGCTACATCCCTAACTCTCATGGTCAGGAGTCATATAAAATCAAAACCTCAAGGGGAAAAAAGGCACATTACTTTGAATTGTGGGGATAGATATAAGAAAAAACAACCAGAACGGTTTCCCATAGTTGCTTCAGGAGCCTGGGCACGAGAGTGGAGAAAGAAGGGGTAGGGACTGCTGTTTTCATACTAAGCTTTTTGTATTATTTGACTTTTTAACTTAGCATATTTATCATTTTGACTTGCTCTTAAAAAGCACACAAAAAAGTTTGAGAAAATATTTGCACTGTTTCTGGGAATGAATGAATCGGTGTTAAGTTTAAAGATAAATGCTACTGACTGCATTCACACCTACAATGCTGTCATGGAAAGGCTCTTACAATTTGTCAAAAGTGAGAATGGTTGCAAACAGTTTAACAAAATTTCATTTTTGTCTACTATAGAAATACATTTTGTATTTGGAAATATTTAAAATATTTAGAGAAGTATAAGGAATGCAAATTATATATCTCTGTGCCCACCAACCACAAGTAAAAATATGAATACGTTATCATCTTTGCTTCAGATTTTTATAAGTAAAAGAAACAAAATATTACAGACAAATTTGAAGTCTCTTTCATTTTCCTCTGCAGTCTCATCCTCTCTCACCTCCACTAAAAGCAATCATCATCATAAATTTGGGGAATGTATTTGCAGTTCATGTTTTATGTTTTTGTTACACACAAAAATATCCATAAGCAATGTAGTACATGCTTGGTGTGTTTTTAATATTTTGCTCATATTTTCATACTGTGTGAATTAGCCTGCAACTGCATCTTTCACTAAAAATCTAAATTTATCTGTTACTATGTATAGATATAGTTTAATAGTTTTAACTGTTATATAGTATTCCATTGTCTAAAATTTATTTATTTAAAATTTATCTATTTCCTATTAATGAATGTTTGGCTTGCTTCCAATTTTTTACTATTATAAAATTTGCTTTGGTGAAGGTGTCTGTACCTATCTCCTTGTGCACATATTGAGAGTTTCTCTGGGGTTTAAACCCAGCAGTTAAATTTCTGGTCACCAGATAAGCACAGCTTCCATTTTTCTTGATATTACAAAATTGTTCTTCCAAATCATTGAGGCAATCTACATTCTCATCAGCAGTTTACGAGCAGTTTAAATAACCCCATGGAGTTACTTATGTATTGTCAAGGTTTCTGATTTTGCCAGTCTAGTGGGTATGAAATAGCATATCATTGTTTTAATTATCCTTTACCTGAAATTTAGTGAAATTGACCATCATATGTTTCTTGGCTATTCGGGTTCCTAGTTTGTGAATTGCATATTCATATTCTTTGTTTTTCTCTTGGGTTATTTTTTTTTTTCTAAGTTCTTTGTAGACATTTTTTAAAATGTATTTTGGGTACTAATATTTTATACATGTATTTTTATATGCACACACACATATACATTTACATATATATTTCTTGGTTTTTTTTTAAAGACTGTATGACAGAGAAGAAATTTTAATAACAACCAGAACTGGTAGCAGCATGAGGGCCTTAGAAAGCAATATTGCAGCATATTGGAAAATTATAAGATGAAGGGAAGCACTTATTACATGCTAAGTACTGAAATATCTTCTTTAGTCATTTCAGCAACCCTATGAGATTAGTATATTTTTTCATTTTGCTTGTAATTAAGCTGAAATCCAGTGAGGTCCAAGCCATTGAAAGGGTTGATCTCAGTTCCGAAGGGTGTCATCTCTGAGTTGGCACCTTAGTTGAGCTTGTGAGAGGTTGTTTTAATGTTTTATCAGTCTGACAGCTCCTGGGAGATGTAGCATATGAAACGACCAGTGGATCCCATGGTCACGTACCCATTGTCATACCTCGGCTCCCTTAGTTTAAGGAAATATACAGGATCTCATGTCGATAATTCAAGAATGCCGTAAGTCCTCAAATAATGGAACTTCCAGTTGGAGGGAAGGCAAAACTTTACCACTACCCTCTTAGGGTCCCTGGCTGAACCTGAGAAATGATATAAAAAGATTAACAGGAGAAAAGTATACGAATCTGAGTTTTGTGTGACACAGGAACCCTTATAAGGAAATAAAGATCAAAAAAACCTAAATGCAACTCACAGACAACACCCTTCAGAACTGAGATCAGCCCTTTGTACCATCATTCCCAGTGTCCCCTTTGAGGGAATTCATGTTCCCTCTAATAGAAAATTGGGGCTTTGCAGATTTAGACATCTAGGTCACTGAGGGTAGTAGAAATGCTTCAACCAGGGAACATAATAAAGATTCCTCTGAAACCAAAGCTACTGCCACTGGTCATTTTGGGTTCCTCGTGAAGGCAGACCAACAGGCCAACAATCAGAGTTAATATGCTGTTGGGGTTAATTGATCTTGATCATCAAAAGGGTATATGGTTGCTTTTGCAAAGGATCAATTAAAGCCTCAGCAACAGCTACAGCCACAGGGACTATAATTTGTTTCAGTAACTGTCCCATTTTTTAATTGTCCTTTAGAGACTACGGCCCACAACTACATTGAAACATCAGGGTCAGAGCCTACTCAATGTGGGGCAGAAGTGATCTAAGCAAAGCCAGAGTGGTGGTCTGTAGCCAACAGTGTTGATGTCCCACCCATGTCTCCTGGCCCATGTCCAATTTAACCCACAGCTCCAGCAGAGCGTCCCCATACACGCTGACAATTTCCCACCCCAAGCATCTGTCTTTCTGCCTCTTGGCCTGAGAGTTTTACCTGGTGTCATGGGGAGCTTGTTCATCCTGCACAAAGGGTGGCCCAGATGTGCTGGGGATTTAAACCCCCATGACCAAATCTCCACAATGAAGGACTGCAGTCATGGGATAAATAATTCAGCTTCCCTGTCCTTCAGTAGAACTATTTTGAGGTGCATTCCGCACAGCTCCTCAGTGAGTCCCCAGCAACATAGCCCTAGTGGCCCAGAGCAGTGATCTGACTATAAACACACACACACACACTTGATTGTCTTTTTTCCCAAGCTGCCCTCCTCTTATTCCTTCATTTTTGCTTCCTGGGATCACTTCCCAAACCATCTACCCCCAAGTCCTTGTTCAGGAACCCAAACTAAGGCAGTGGACCATTAAAAAACAGGAAATATTATGATGTCAAAGCCTTCTACTGATGATTTAGGATTCATTGTAGCACATTAACAGTCAAAATTTGTATCAAAACAAATAAACAAAAAGCAAACAAAATAAAACCCTTTAAATTTTGTTTACCTCTGTATTTCTCAAATAGTGTAGTAGTTGAGAGAATGGACTTTGACATCAAGCAAACCTGGCCTTGAAGAGGACTCCACTATTTACTTTGAAAGTCATTAACCTCTCTAAGCTTCACTATTGCTAACTGGAAAACGGGGATAATAACATATCTACCTAATGGGATTGTTGCTAAAGTCAAATGAGGCAGTACAGAGTAGTAAAGAGGTGACAATACTGGTAGGTATTATTGCAATTGGTTGGCCATAGACTTTTTCTGAGTAACATCTATTAACATCTGGAAAATGGATAGTTTGGGGAACTTTTGAAATGCATTCCTCTAGGGAAAATCTGGTCTCTCATCTTTTTTTTTTTTTTTTTTTGTCTTTTGTCTTTTTTCCGTGTCCGGCAACGGAATGCAACCCTCAGTGTTGCCCCCACACCGGACCGGGGACCGGCAACGGGATCGCAACCCTCGGCGTTGCTCCCGCGCCTCGCTCAGCCAGCGAGCGGGAACCGGTCTGTATGTGGGATCCGAACCCTCGGGCGGGAGCGCCGCCACGCTTCCCAAGTGGCGCACTATCCAGTGCGCCACCGGGCAGGCCCCTGGTCTCTCATCTTTTACTGAACATACTAGACTATAATTCCATATGGTGGCTTTTATTTTTACAGAAGTCCTAAAGCCATTTGTCGAAATCAAAAAGAGGGTTTCTATCAGTTAACTTCCACAAATGAGAAATCTTTGTTTAAATGACAGCTTGGCATTCAATATAAGCTTTTCAAAGCTTCCTTGGGGATTATCATTTTGCCTATTATTGAAACTTCTTTGTCTAGTGTGGTGGTCTTTCAGGAGGAAGTTCTGTGTCTTAGAATGTAGAAGTCATCTACACTTCGTGTGCCTGTCTTAAGTCATGCTGTGATGACTCATTCACCCCCAGGTTGAGAGGAAAGATTGTGTTACTCTGTTACCAAAATAAACACAGGGTCCAAACAATGTCTTTCTTGTTGACTATTTGCTAACAGACTACAGTAACAGGCTAGCTTGGTGAAAATACGCAGAGCTGCCTTGTGCTTAACGTTCTCCTGTTCTGCCTTTATTCCAAAAGCAGCCCTATGATTACACAACTATATATTCTGAAATTTTTTCTAACCTCTCTGGCACAAAAAACTGTTCGGTAAAAAAATGTGAACAACCAGGCGTGTTTTATGGATAAGTCCCTAAGTACCAGCTAGCTGAGTTGAGATGGCTCAGATGGGGGGTGAGAAGCAGGCTCTCTTCTTGAAATGGCTTTCCTTGAACACCTCACTATCGCCATGGTCCGAGGAGAGCACTGCTCTATGCAAGAGTGAAAGAGGCAACTCACCAGTGATTCCCAGACAGCCCCACTGGGGCACTTAGGCTAATAATTAGCCAGTTGCAACTGGACGTTTATTGTTAATCTGCGTAATCAGGAAGCACAGGAGTAGCATTTGGAGCTGAGGCACTTCAATGCGGCATTTCTTTTTTTTTTTTTTTTTAATGGCATGGTTTTGCTTAAGGTGCAGTACATTTACAGCATGTATGAATAAAAAAAGACAAACATTGTTTGACTCAGTTTAGACTTTAATTTGTGATATTTCTGAATGTTGAATTTACCCTTCAAAAACATATATTGGAAAATGGAGGGAGAGGTGTATTCACCCTCGTGTTAAATCCCTGATATTGACAATAAAGATGGCTCTGTTTCTGAGCCTTATAGAAAAGAATTGGGGGGAGGTGCGTATAGGGGTACTTGGGGCAGGGGAGAGAAAGAAGGCTTGACTGACTTCTTAAAACAATCCTGGGAGTAATTTCCATCCTTCCTGGAGTTTCTCTTTGTACTAGGGACTGCTCCAACGTGGTGACTGGATACCCCAATCCCACAACCAGGGCTGCCAGTGGAAGCGCCCTGCACAAGGTCACCCACAACCCAGGTGCTCCTGACTACAGGCTGCATCAGCCCAGAGGAAGGGTCACCTTTCCTACGTCACAGCAATTCTACCAGGAAGATCACTCCAGAGTTAGGGCTAGGAGATGTCCTGTGTGGCTAATACACTGTTCTGAGACAACAGACATTTGTCTTTGTTGAGACTTGCCAGGAATTCATTTTATAGTGTTGATGTCACTAATCTTGATGTACTCTGCTTCTGATCACCTAAACATCTTCAGAAGAAGATATTATTCCAATGGTGAATTCTATTGACATGAAACTAGTCATGGCAAATGTCAGCTTCCTAAGTGTACTTTAGTTCTCATCGATCTGTCTGCACTGAAACCAGCTTTTCTTTAGTTTTTTTGTTGTTGTTGTTGTTGTTGCTTTTTCTTGAGAAAGGATTAGGCATTGAGGTATCATTTGACTTCAGAAATTGAGTGTGGTGGCATTTGGAAATACAAATTGTCACTGAAGCATTTCAATTTAACGTATCCACTGAGTAACCAGAATAGAAAGGATAGAAGAGGGAAACAGGATTGCATGCGGAATTTGCTTTCAAAGTGTCACTTGGCAATTTATTTTCAGTGATTAAATTTAGAGTTTCTATTTCAAATCTAAACATTCTCTCTTGAGAGTAACTTATTCAAAACAGTTGAGATAGCAGGTTAATTACATTAAGTCTTCAAACTGGAAAAACTAGCTACACAAACCATCTATTATGATTATTTGATGATTCATTATCACTAAGACAATCTTATGCTATTTAAATCAACAGGATTCCATTTCTTCACCAGGGAACAATCCTTGAATATGCACACATGCACACACACTTCTGAGTTTTCCTTTGTTTATTTCTGTAGCTAAAAGGAGTAAGTCTCTGAGGTTAACAATGAAGCACAGGATGGTACAGGTGGAAGACAATTACCATGACTGGACATGAACCTCTTTTAATTTCCTTTTTTCCCACACCTGAGGTGTATTATACTCATCTCTGCCACACCCAGAAAATACACCCAGATACTTACCAGAATTATAAAATAAAGGAACAGTGCACTGTACGCTATAGCAAAGCAAGCCAAGCTCACCTAAGAATTATCTCAAAAAGCAACAGACTTTGGGCATTAACCAATGGGTCTGGAGCCCAGCCTGTCTATAAGAATTTTAAAACCTGAAGCCACTGTACAGAGATAAGAAGAAGCAATCTTTTGATCCCAATAGATCTGTTTTTTTTTTTAATTTAATTTAACTTTTTTTAATTTTTAATGAATCAAAATTGATTATACATATTTTTTGGGTTCAACATGGAGATATGTTGATCAAATCAATATTACTAGCATATATATTGTTACAAATTGTAATTATTCTTTCTGCCCCTTGTCCAATCTCTCCCCATCCCCCTGTCCCTCCCCCCACCCCCCTCTAATTACCCTAGATTTCTTCTCTCCTTCTGAAAGAATAATGGTTACTCTGTTGATTTGTTGCCTAGATGATCTGTCCAATGCTGAGAAGTGTGATCAGGTCCCCCAATATTATCATAGAGTAGATACTTCTTCTGTCACTCTGAAATGGGCTTTGTGGAGAAAGACATCCTCTTCTTTTATCTCTGCTGGTAACTCTCCTTGTGTCAATGCACTACAGTGGCTGGTGGACCATCTGTGTGGTGGCTGTGACATCTAGCCGCTTTTGTGGCAGCCATGGTAATTGTGGTGGCTGTGGTGGGCCACCCACATGGAGGTGATGTTTTTGGCATGCTCCTTGGTGTTGGCAGTATGCCTGGTTGTGGGGAGTGTCTGATCCCTGACTCCATACCTTGGGTCCCTGGGCAGGCCCCAAGCCACTGGTGTGGTGTGCCTGGGCCAGAACTAATTTTTTGTCCTTTGCTTACTTCTAACACTGGGGAACTTCCTGTGGGAACCAGTACTTGAGCTGTGTGGTTGTTTAAATTGCTACTTTGCTGCTGTTTCCCTAGGGAAGACTTTTTGTGCAGCTTAGGGTTTAATGGTTGACCTTATAGGTACTTCCGGCTCTCCACAGACTCGGTGCACCCAGGTTGTGTAGAAACTCTGATCTGGGCCTGAATTTTTTCATCAAACTGCATCCCATGCAATTCTGCATTCCCAACCAGTCTCCTCTGAGTGGTCCTGCACTGACTGGGGGGCGGATTGACTGTCCTTGCTGTGTCCCAGTGTTCTCCTTGTGGGCCTGTCTCCCCCACCCCCTGTGCTCCAAACACTTCCCATGGGATGGGCTCTGTGCCGGTCCCTTGCATTGACTCACCAGCCTCTGAATGGCTCCCCTTTTTAAGCCATTCTGGCTCCTGGCTCCTGCATGGGTCCACAGGAACCCTATTAGTGGTCCTGCTGTCCTGGGTGCAACCAAGGCCCTCTTCTGCCCTGCTGCCTCCTAGTTACTCCATCTGAAGGGCATAGCTGCAGCTTCTGCCGGCTCCTGCTCCATGCACTCAGCACCTCTAGCATTAGAGCAGCCATGGCCCGAAATGCTCACAGCAGTTTTTTCTTTCTCTCATCGTGGTTTCTCCTGCCTTCATGAACTCTGTTGGTCTCTCCTCCTCTTCCCCTGAGCTCCAGTGGCCCCAGCTTGGCTGATGTTACATTTTTTATAGTTGTAAATTTGTTGATTTGTGAGAGAGAGTGATGCTAGGGACCATCTGTTCTGCCATCTTGACTGGAACCTAGATCTGTTTTTAAAACTCCACTGGAAAAATAAATAAGTAAATAACTGTTGCAGAAAGTGAGGAAAACAAGGTGAAGTTTAAAAGAGGAAGTTGGAACTGAATCTATTCATCCCAACTTCCCTAAGCAATCTGCTCTTGCCCCTATATTCTTGATTAAACACACTCCTTTTTCATAGTAATTTAGATTTCAAAATTGATTCCTGCTATGATTTTAATGGTAATACTTTGAATTTCTCTCTTCCAAAGAGAATTAAGCATTAGAGGACTACTAAGAGTATTTGCTTGTGTATTCCACCTAGATTAGCCAAGCTGTCAGGAGGAGTTGGGACAATTGCTTCTAAGGGGATAATGTCTTCCCTGAATGTGACAAGCTTTGCTCATATCTGCTCTATTTTATTTAAAGATTTGTGGGGTGGGGGCGGAGGGTTATATAATGAACTAGTAATTAATTTTATTTTTAGTTTTAGTTTTAAAAGATGACCAGTAAGGGGATCTTAACCCTTGACTTGGTGTTGTCAGCACCACACTCTCCTAAGTGAGCTAACCAACCATCCCTATATAGGGATCCGAACCCATGACCTTGGTGTAACCAGTACCACACTCTCCCAAGTGAGCTATGGGCTGGCCCTAGAACTAGTAATTTAAAATGCTAAAACAAGCATGGCTATATTTCAGATTAAATATTTGTATAAAAATTTCAAGATAAAACATGGGGGTTATACATTTACTTTCAACTGAGTAGTGTGCCTGGGTAAAAAGATTCACATACAATGATGCATGAAAGTGAAAGAAGCCGTTCTTCTATGTGGTCCTACTTCTGATCAGGAATATTCTAAAGTATAACAAAAGCCAAAAGGATTAGCTATGGTGTATCTATATCTATGTGCTCTATGTTTTATCTACATGAGTACCATGTGTTCACAGTATGGTTTTTTCATCCTAACACATATTCGAAAATATTCTATAAAGACTCAAAACATCTATACAGTATATGGATTATTCTAATATCTAAAAATAAAATTGAACTTCACTTAGGACAAGATAATCTGTAATATTAAAGGCAATCATTTAAGAAAACTAAAAATGAGTGCTTCAGAAATGTGCTACTGGCATTCTATTTAAGAAGTCCTCTCAGTCAGTCCTCCCAGTCACGATTGGACCCTCTAATTCCAACCATATCCCCAGGATGGTTTGGAAAATAGTTATACCTGTAATGCTTATGAAGTAATGGCTCACCTGGTCCAGTCACAGAGAAGTGCTCCAACAGCATACAGTTCAATCATGAAACCTCATTTCAAAACGACATGAACTGTGTTTCTCAAACACTGTGCAGTGAGGTATGGGGATCTTGGAAGTAGATTTCTTTAAATCTCTTTTTTCCTTTCTCCCATTCAATTCCTTCAGCTGCCTCTCTGACCCCCAACTCTCCCTAGAGAACCAGCCCCCTCCCAGGCCTGGTCCTTTACATTTTTGGTCCTCCACCATGCTCCAATGCCCCTAAGACACACTTGCAGGGCAGAACCCTCCCTGGAGTGTGAAGTGAAAGAGACTGAGGGACCTACACCAACGCAATGGGAGCAGGGGAAAGCCTGGGATTACTCAGACACTAATAATACTTCCTGTACTACACCCTGTTGCACTGAACACTACCACAATTGTGTATCCATTATTACCATGGCCGTTGTTGTTATTTCCTAGTTTTATGACCTTGGGCATTCCTATGCTTCTATTTCTTCTCTGAACAATTAGGAATAATTGAATCCATATGGGAGGGTCAAAGTGAGGTTTATAGGGGTTGATACATGGGAAGCATTGGAAGAGAGCATACTAATTAGGAAGCATGATTATCGTCTCTTGTTTTTGCCTACAGGTAAAAATACCTTGGACCAGTTGTTCCTATGTGTAGGTTTGGAGCGGGAGTCTGGTGGGGGAGGCCAGCTGGCAAATGCCTCACAGGACAGACCTCTAACTAATCCCCCTGGTTTACACCCTCCTCCTTTCCCATTCCTACTCTCTTTCCTGCCAACTCCAAGCTTGGCACCTCTTTGGCACTTAAGAAGCACAGCTGTTACTTCCCAGACGTCTGTTCAGGGCAGCAGGCAGCCTTTCTAGGCTATTGAGAATGTCACTCAGATTTCATCTTCCAGAAATTTAATAAAATCTCTGGTCAACTACTGGATCTCTCTCGTTAGGGATTTATTCCCTTTGATACTTGTTTACTAGCCTACACTTTTTTTCTAGAATGGTCAAAAGAGATGTATTTAATAGAGTCCACTCCAACATCTTGAATCAGAAGTTCCCTGGAATACAAAATAAAGTCTTTCTTCTAAGCTTTAGTGTTACTTATAATCATTATAATCATGATAGAGTCTATATTCACTTACTTAGCAGTTTCTCCAATTGAGGAATATTCCTTCATTTTTATTCAAATAAAAAATTCCATCACAGTATTAAGATGATTGTAATTGTTGTCTTTAATTATAAAAAGCAATTTGAAAAAAAGCACTGTACCTTTCTTCCATTTCCCAAGAATATTTGAGCAAATTAGCAAAGGACCAGATATACAAACACACTTAATCAGAGAATTTTGAAGGAGAAGGGATCATTTGCAATAATTTTACAGATGAGAATATTGATGCCAGTGGGGAATGACCTGCCCAAGCCTGCACAGCTAGCAAGAGCCAAAGTTGGGATGAGACTCAAATATGTGCTTTCAGGTGTGCCTAGAAAAACAAAACCAGTCCATTCAGCATTCATATTTACTATATTGCTAGGAATGTCTTTCAGTGGGAGTTTGTAGCAAAAATCAACCTCACTGAGTTATTATGACTATATTCTTCCATTGTTTTCATTTCCTTAAATGGAAATGAAAGCCTATTGAACTTTATCATCAAGTCTGTGGTATATGGTTCTGAAGCTAAAAGTAATTATACTCTGCAGCTACATTGTATGACAACTGAAAGATCTTGACATATTACTTCTTTGTTACATTCAGCAGTAAGTGGCACTTAGCGTATCATGCTACTTCTAATGTGAGCATGAGATAATTGTTTAGGAACCCAGAACTGCTTATTTAAAGGGTGGGGACTCAATATAATTACAGAGCCAAAAACCACCTCAGCTTTACCATGGGAAATTTCATGCAATGCATCGTAGATCTTCACGTGGCTTCTCAAATTCATTACTTTCCAGAATTCTCTGGAAGTTTCCTTCTGTTTATGACAAAGTTATCTGCCATGGTGAATCTGAACCAACAAGGAATGGAGGATCTCTACACTTGAATAAGGTTGAAGAAGCAGAACCTTTTGGCCAAAGTAATGTCACTTAGTGTATCTTCATCCTACATGTCTCAGGTTGAAATGCTTCTGCTATGACAGCTCATTGGTCCCAGGAAGTTGTATTTTTCCTAAGTGTGCAGCATTAAGATAACGTGTTATTGACTGATGAGGGGAAGAAGAAAGGTAGACAGGAAAAAATTCAAAGGCAAAAGAACACATTTTTAGAGAAGTTTATAATGAGTCGTTTTCGTGTATTTATTTGGAGACCATGGTTCTTAATTTCCAGATATCCATTATCTCCTTGAATTAGCTATTATTTTAAAAGATGGTATTTTTTTTTTCTTTTTGTCTTTTTTATTTTTTGTGACTGGCAACGGATCGCAACCCTCAGTGTCACGCCCGTACCGGACCGGGACCGGCAACGGGATCGCAACCCTCGGTGTTGCGCCCGCACCTCGCTCAGCCAGTGAGCGGCCGGTCTGTATGTGGGATCCGAACCCTTGGCAGGAGCACCACCGCACTCCCAAGCGGCGCACCGTAGCAGTGCGCCACCGGGCCGGCCTAAAAGACGGTATTTTTAACATTGTTAATTACCACATCAAATGCTCTCCTAGTCAGTTTTTTGTTGTTTTTTTTTAATTTTGGTATAAACACCCAGACAACTACATTCCTCTAAATTTATGATGAGAAATATTCTCATCATAAAAAACAAACAAAAAAAGCATATGAAGAACACTGAAGAAAAATTCACTGCCAAGGACCAACTGGCCAACATAAGCACAAAGGAGAAATATCTCCATTCTACCACCCCGCTACTCCACAACCCTTCTCCACTTTTACATACTCCATGATAGGATTAACCTATGATCAATGGTGGAAAAAAACAAAAGGCAAGGTGGACAAGGGGAAAAGAAATAGAGACTGCTATCCCCACTACCTGAATGGAAGACGATCCCATCGCAAGGACGAGGCTGGGCGACAGGAGGTGAGAGAGGAATGAAACTTTGGCTCAACCACACAAATGTTCCCAGGGTGTCTGGACCTACCAGAAATCTCTTAGTCCATTTCCCTCTGGGGACAGCACTATGGATAGATATTGTTTGATATCTGTATATGGAGTATTGTTCATTGAGAAAAAAGTTCTGACAGTGGACTACTAAATTCATTAATGTTCATTCAAAAGTTGTTATTAGACACCTAAAATGAGTGAGACCCTTAAAACTGAGAAAAAGTCACTTTTCAGGATCAATATATCAATTATTCAGGACATTAATTAGCTCTTAATACCCACTCAAAGCATTAAAAAAAAATTCCCTTCCCCAGATTTAAAAAACAAAACTACAAACTAGACACAAGATTAGAATACCTGGTTTATTGGGAAAAATTCATAATGAAAACTATAATCGCTTATTCTGAAACTTACAAAATAATAATTTGATATATAAAATGACTTGGTTTTCATTATATAAGTACAAATGATAAAAAAAACATAATTCATCTGATATATCATATATATGCCATTCAGAGAAACATCAATCTCTGAATTCTCCTATTGCATGTTTTATATCAGAGGTTTTAAATGTTTACTAAGGAAGACCAGGTTTTTAAGTATATTTAGGTTTCTGCTTACCGTTACAATCTATCAGAAGCTGTGTCTCTATGATCAGAGCCCAGTTAAACCTGAGATTTTAAAAAATGCAAGCCATTTCTTCTCCTTAGGCTGTTTTAATGGCACTTCTGCGACAGTAATAGCTCCTCTAACACTTTACTACACTACCTAAGCATATCTATCAGTCGTGATGAATTAGGCCTGGTCCATCTTTCAATCCAGTCTACTCTGGTCCTAAACATATAGACACAAAACAGTACAGATGTATTAATACAGCATTTTCCCACACCCTAACCCTATAAGCCACTTTAAAAGAGAAAATTTCATCTTAAAATTTCACTATTTAAGGAGGCCGTACTACTCCAACAGGCTTTGGCCATGAAAGAATATCTTCCTAGATGACATATCAAGTCAATGTGAAGTTTAGCAAAAAATCAATTTTTCAGGATATTAATTCGAAATTCTCACAAACAAGATGCATCTAGGGAACTATTCTGCTTCTTTAAATAGCTGAAGGCTTGGACAAATATATATATATATATTTTTTTTGCATTTCTTTTAGAATGTTTGGTCACTGACAATTTTTACCAATATCTCCCTCATTTGCCTTAGCCCTTAATAGACCCAGTTCATTCCACCTGGGACAAACAAACTTAGATTATTAAGTCTTGGAAGCCTTCTTATTTTTATCTTATAAAGTGGTAGTTTCATGTTCATATTCTTTTACAAATGCAGTATAAATGTTATGGATAGATATAAGAAAATATTGGTATACTTGTATTAGTGGTAATTGGTGAAAACAAGTCTTATTTAACTCCACAAAATGTATATAAAAGATGAACATGAAACTATAACATTATTTAAGAAATATTTTCTCCCAAATTATTTTAGCATTTCTGACTATTGTAATAATATGAACACTGCCCAAAAAATAAGAAGCTTGAGGAAAACAGTTTCCTCCTCTGAAATCCATCTCAGCAGCAGCGATTTTCTCCCGCTCTCACTGCCCACATTAGGCAGATGTGTAGAAGTACCTGGGCTTGGCATTGCCCAGGAGGTCATCTTCATAATTAGGGAGGCAGCAGAAGAAGAAGGCACAGCCAATCAGTATAATCGTGGCCGCCCACCCGAAGCCGTAGGCCCAGTTATAGATGTAAATGACAGCAGGGTTGGCATGAAGACTGAAGGTCTGGGTGTACTTCACAGGGTAAATTACCAGGGAGATGATCTGGAACACGGCTGAAAGGAAGAAAACATCCCAGAGTATGAGGACATGAATGAATGAACACGTTGAAACAACACATTAACTCCCTCTTCCACAAAGTTTCTGCCTTTAAATAATTGTTAAATCCACCTAAAAAGTGCCAAAGGGGCTGGAAGAACCTAGTTAATCGTAGGCCAAAAAAGATGACTGACTACAGTATATAAGAGATACCTGGCACTGATCAGTATTATACATAGGAGGTGACTTCAAAAAGTTTGCAGAAAAACTGAATTAAAAGATAACACAAATCCCTCTATGAATTTTTTGAAGACACCTTTTATATACTGAATATGTGAAATACAAACTGAAAACAGTTAAAGAATCACTGTATGGTATGTGTGTAAGCATTAAATACACTAAAGTATAAAGTGCAAAATTGTGGCACACAATGGAAAGCAGGACAGTAAAGAGGCTACTTTTTCATCTTTGTGTTTCTTGTGCCAAACATATGCTTAATATGTTCAGTGTTAGCAAAAATTATATACAGTATATGTACACACACATGACTCAATATTGTTATTCAATAATATATCATTGGACTATTCGTCCAGTAAGTGAATGACTAAAGGAAACAATGAACCAATGATGCAAATGATCCATGTGGAGAATCAGCAGAGATGCCTGCAGAGGAGGTGGAGTCTGAAGAGTAAATAGACAGAGAGACACGAAGGACGGGGGAAGGGCATTCCAGGCTCGAAAAATATAATAAAAGATGGGAAAGATCACAGTGCTTAGGGGAAATGTAAAGGAAGATGTGGAAAGAAAAATATATGTCAAGAAGATTTCTAAACTCTTTGGTATAAAAGTCACATTATTACAACAATTTTAATCATTGTAATAGCATTGTAAGAAACTTCAAAATAAAAAGAACTTTATTGAATCTACTTTTGTGGTCTTTTTCAATGAACATGCATAATTTTATAATGCTATAATGAGCATGTTATGTTATGTTCTGCAAGTTTTTACTTAGGATTTCATATGTTTACTGCCATATCAAAGGGTATGAATGGATTTTAGCTCTTTAACATTAAGACATACTCTTCACAAGGAAGGGCCAAGTGGTTGTGCTCCCCAGGAATGTATCAGGGAACATATAGTCCTCACCACCATTTTTTCTATCATAATCTTTTCTACTAGCTCCACAAATGTACCCAAAAGTAGTTTTCTTTTTCTTTTTTTTTTTTCTGCTAGAAAAGCTGTAGATGTTTCCACATCTTGATTTGATGCTTCTATTTCTCAACTCAATTAAAATGTTCCTCTTCTCTGGGAATTTTCGAAGAGCAATCTTGGTGTAGATCTTAAATATTTCTCTACTTCTTATATATTTTAAATAGCTAACATACTAGTTGTTTGCCACTTACTGCAAAATATTATGTTAGACACATAAGTAATCCTTCTGTACACTGACCTCCAATTTTCCTAGTAATAAATGCTAAATACTGTTATTCATCAATTTTGGTTCATCATACATGAAGTTCTTATAATGGTCTGGATGAATTTCTACAAAATTTAAATTGTATCAGTGTTTAATTTTTCTGATTTTAACCCAATAATACAAGGGTACTCTAAAAAGTTTGTGGAAAAATAAAATTGAAAGATAATACAAATCTTTCCATGAACTTTTAGAAGTACCCTCATATATGTAAAATTAAAAATAACTTGCTGTGAAATGTGTCTTGAAAGCCAAGTAGGCCTTATTCAACATTACCACTAAAAACATATAGAGATTTCTAGATTTTTATTCTTCTACTGTCATGTCCTATTCTACTTGTCAACCTCTTTATTTCAAGGAGAGGATGAGTATTAAATTACAAAATGAGAACACTGGGTTAGACAGGACCATTCAGCTATAACTCTGTTGAAGCTCACCAGAAATAATTTTCTATAGAACAATAACTTGCTACCCTTTCAGCCTGGATGACCATTACTACATCTTATTGTTTTAATGCTAAGTGGAAGCAATGGATAAGAGAGGTTTACGAGGATATTTTTTTATTGTTGTAAAATATACATAATATTTATCATTTTAACCATTTGTAAGTATATAAATCAGTGGCATTAAATGCATTCACAATGTTGTGTAACCTTCACTACCATCCATACCCAAAACTTTCCTATCATACACACATACACTCTGTATCCATTTTTAAAAAACTCCCCCTTTTCCTCCCAGCCCCTGGTAACCTCTATTTTACTTTCTGTCTCTGTGAATTTGCCTGTTCTAGGCACCTCATATAAATGGAATCATATAATATTTGTCCTTCTGTATCTGGTTTATATCATTTTGCATAATGTTTTCAAGGTTCATCATGTTGTAGCAGATGTCAATATTTCATTCCCTTTTATAGCTGGATAATATTCAATTATATGTATATACCACATTTTGTTTGTACATTCATCTGTTGATAGATAATTTGGCTGTTTTCACCTTTCAGTTGTTATGACTAATGCTGCTATGAACCTGGGTTACAAATATCTGTTCAAATTCCTACTTTTACTTCTTTTAGATATATACCTAGGAGTGGGATTGGGTCATACGGTATTTCCTAGAATTTTTCATTCACATTAATGTCCTAGTGTGTTATTTTTCAGGGTGATTTAAACAGGCATCCATCTAGTCTTCTAAGACACGTGGAAGGAAGACATGCAAATGGATTTCTCTGTAAGGTCTCATACATTAATTATGAAAAGCCAAATAGAAGTGGAGGTAGGATTCAACGAGTTTCTTCATATCTTTCATGATTCCAAGTCATTTCTGATTTTAACATATTATTCAAAAGCAAATTTTGAAACATGAAGAGCATAAAGTATATTTTATTTTTAATCAAGAGAAATTTGAAAATGTGCAGTGAAGAGGACCAATGCTGCCCTAGGCTCTGTGAACTTAAACTTTTCTAAGCTCAGGGAACCCAGCACCAAGTGGTCTTATAAACCATGTTTGATCTTATGGACCCCTGCTAGACACAAGCTTCTGACCTATTTCCAAGACCATCTGCTCACTTTGTATTTGTGCTCCAGATCTGTAGCTGGATTTCTGCTTTGGTCCCACGAGCCTAAGTTGGTACCTTAAGAAATGACCTGTGGCCCGGCTTTGCCCTTATCAGCAGCCTCCCCTTCCCTGCCTCAGAAAATCTGGTTTTGCATCTGAATCCAGCTTTGTAGCTGGTCCTGCCCCCTTTGTCAGGCTTCCCTAGGGCCAGGTACCCCCTACCTAAAATTTCAAATAATTCCTGCTCCTAAATTCCTAGTTCTTGTATTCCATTCATAAATGTTCACCCCGAGCCTTCCCTACCTGCCTAACTAAATTTCTTCCCATCACCTGTGTCTGGATCACCACCACCCAGCGCTGGCTCTATTCTACGGATGAGCAATTCCAGATCTGGGCCCTCCAAGGTCCTCCATCCCGTGGCAGAAAACCCTTTCAAGACCATCACATCATAAGATCACAAACTCATTTGACAAGCAAAATGGTTCAGGGACATTCTGGTCTCCCCTCAGCATGGGGCTCATAGGAGAACACTGCACTTCCAGGGCTGACAAAGTCCTGGTCCCTCAAGAAGAGTTGTCATTGGATGGGACCACCTGGGAGACAGGGACACACAGAGTGACAACCTGCATTACTGGGATGGGGAGCACAGAACACTGTCTGAGGCACAGGAGGAAAGGGATCCAGATCTATTACTTCTGCCCTTTGTGACACATTTTCTGAGGACACATTAGAAACTAATTGTCATGAATCTTCTCTGTGGAAGTGGACCTGACTACACTGATGCCTACTGACGGTATGAATAAAGAATCGCTGACACACAGTTCTTACCAGCCAGAGCAAGGAGGCCTCCAATCACTCTTAGGAAGACAAGCATTTGGGGTCCACAGAGGGCAAAGAAGGAGAGGATGAAACAGATCACCAGGATGATAAAGCCACAGAAAAGCATGGCGGCGGCTGCTCTTCCCCAGGCTGCAAAAAGAAAAGAACCAGCAATTAACAACACAGACCTGCCACACTGAACAACTGCTTATTCAAATATCAATAGGGTTTTGTTTTTTCTTTCTACTAATTCTATTTGGGTGGAGGGACAGTTTTTGTTTGGACAATACTTAAGAATCTCCATATTTCAAGAAAAAAATAGGCAATTCCTATGTAGGATGTTAATATACCGACACACAGAAATGCTTTTCTCCTCTCAGTTTTTGAGCAAAAGTTATATCTCTGAAATGAAAGTTAAACTTCATTCACTGTTTCTCATGGAGCAGATATGCCATATAAACAGGTATATTTACAAGGTTCACCCAAGTTCTAACACAACACAACCCTAATAAACATTTTTGGTACTGAATAAGCCAAAGGATGATTTCTTTAGGAAATGTTTCAAATACCTTTGAAAGGATCTTTGTTTCATACTAATATGTGGTCCCATGCAAAAATAATCATTGGGAATACATACTTATGACTGGGAAGAGATGTTAAATAAAACAATTTAAGTGTTAGTAGCCATGATTTTATAACAAGCTTGGTAGCATACAACCTTTCTAAATTTCTGCCTAAATTTTAATTTATGAAGTATTCAGAATTTATCATGCAAGAGTTCTTAATTATTAATATTGGCCCTAAAAAAGAATCAGCATGAGGCAGAAATTGAGTTCTCCAGCCCTGTGTCATTCTACTGTGTACCTGTGGAAAGACGGAGATCATGACACACACAAGCAGCTCCTATTGTTCAAGCTGCACTGACTCTTAAAAGCTCTTCATGTATAACCTTTGCTCTAGGGATAATAACTAATATTTAGGACATGTGTTAGCTCACTGAATCCTCACAACAACTTCTACTATCATTTTTATTTTAGAAATATGAATATACTTAGGCTTTGAGAATTCAAATAACCTTCCCATAGCTACGTAGCTAGTATGTGATTTAGACAGAGTTTGATTTCTAAATGGTCTGAATCCAAAACGTGACTTTTTTTTTTTGAGATATAATTTACATACCATAGAATTCCCTCCTTTAAAGTGCACCATTCAATGGGTTTGTTTGTTTGTCTTCTAACTACATTCACAGGGTTGTGCAACCATCACCCCTAACAAATTCAGAACATTTTCATCACCCCAAAAAGAAACCCCAGGCCCATTAACAGTCACTCCCTATTCCCTCCTTCCTTCAGCTTCTAGCAGCCACTAATCTACCTTCTGTCACTATAAATTTGCCTATTATGGACATTTCACAGAAATGGAATCATACATTATATGGTCTTTTGTGACTGGCTTCTTTCACAGAGCATAGTATTTTCAAAGTTCATCCATATTACAGCATGAATCAGTCCATTCATTCATTCGTGGAAGAACATGCGCTCATACCCTATCACTCTATCGCATGTGAAAAGGTGAGTCCCATGTCCCTCTGCCCTGGTTTAACTCCTACTCTCTAACACAGCACGGCTGACAAGATGTACTTATCCCCACTTAATTCTAGGTCATTTGACTGGTCACAGTAAAACAAAAGATACGGGCTAGCAGAAAGAGCAAGGGCTTTGGAGCCAGCTGGACCTTTATACCCTGCCTCTGCCACCCCTTAGTCACATGCCAGCCTCATCTGTTAACCAGGGCTAAAAATGCCTGTTGCAAGATTATGGCGAGGATGAGCCCTCCTGTGCGGGAAGTCTCAGCTGTTAACTCCCCAGCCCTCGCTGCTCACAAAGTTCCTCCCGTATCCCATGACTTTCCTCCAGTACCTCAAGTTTTCATTTTATTCTACATTAGTAAGGTTCGCACCATCAGGTAAAGATTGCTCCTCAGTCATCCAATTCATCTTCCTATCTTCATCTGTTACAGACAAACCTGAGCTAAGTTCTCCTGTTCCCTTCTCCAGTTCCCAGGCTCCCTCCAGTCGTCCTCTAGATTCATGAATGACTGGGGCATAATAGATTACTAAAGAGAAGAAATATTTCTGTCTCTGAAATACCATGTTTTCATACAAATTACCCCTTACTAGCACTGGTCAGGATGGGGCTGAGACGGTACATGATTTGGAGACCCAGTTTCATATTGACAGTTTTTATTACTTTCCTTTACATCTCCTTGCTCGTCTTGTCAGAACAATGAAAGTTTTTAGGCATAAGGTTAAAATAGGAATGTTTTATTGTAAAAGGAATAAAGCCAAAGTGTGAAATTTCATGTCTCTGCTCACTTTTGCCTTGTCCTTCAAGTAAGGTAACTTTTAAGAGAAGAGGGACCATGCTTTGGAAAGAATATTAATTAATCAGACCTTCTCAGAGTATAGCTCATAGACCACAACATCAAAATAAGCAGTGGTGTTTATTAAAAATACAGATCCCTGCGCCTCCCCCCAGACCTACTGAATCAGAGCTCGAGAGGTAGTAGCCAGGGATCTGCACTGTAGTAGTATTTCTTATATCCATACTAAAGTTTGAGAATAACAAAGATAGATTATCAAATTCTTTATAAAATAGATGCCTCACTACCAAAAAAGGAGCACTTAACTTTCAGTATGTGACCCACTGTCAATTACAGTCTCACTTCATAGATTTCTTTTTTAATTGAGCTACCAGGGACTTGAATATAGAATTTTTATGGCTACTGCCAATCATTAAGTTCAATTAAATCCAATCATTAAATTCAAATAAGCAAAAACTTATTTTTCCTTTTATGATTTCACAACTTTGAAACTATGAAATTAAAGGCAACATATCTAAATATGCACGCAGAGGAGTGCAAACGTGATGAAAATAAACAGCAGAGCAGAACGTGTTTTCAATAAAAACAGGAAAATCTTCCTAACAAGAAACATATTTCAATAACCAAACTTTCAATCGCAGACTAAAAAGTCTAGCTAAATAATGATGACTTGAAAGTCTAGCTAAATAATGTATGTATGATGTTGCTGTAAAGAAGAATATTAATAATTTATCTGTTTATTTGAAGAAAATTCACACAAATATTAGTTCTATTACAACTTCCTGGAACATAATAGCTGAAGTATAATTTATGCTTAGTTTCAGGTACTTGGAAGGAACTAAATTTTTTTAAAAAGGTAAACCAATTCACCTAACCTAAAGCCAACAGGTGAACATAAAGACAGACCATTTTAAGGACTTTCCCTACACTACGTTAAATCAATTCAGTTAATGTCTTGTTTATTTAAAATGCTGAGTCTAAAGAAAATCAAAATGGAAAATTAAGCAACAGTTTGTCTTGAGAAAGCTACCTTGGAAGTAGAACGTGTAAAACTTGCTCCTTATAGTATGGAAACACCCACACTGAATCATTTATCATTTGAGACAGAAATCTTGGCATGGCTTTAAAGATTCTGACTGATGGGATCTGCCTTCTCATGTCAATGGCTATTTTGTTTTAAGATGATGAGATGGACCATACTAGGTTGGAGCAGGGTTCTCCCAGCCCAGAATTCTGTCTGAGAAGGGGGAAATCAGTCATGCAGACTTACAACACAGCTACACTCCAAGACATACATTTTGAAAAATTAGTACCTTTGGTTTCAGTTACCCAGAATGACCTAACTTTTTGGAAACTATATTCTTATATTAAACCATGGTCTAAATTATATCATATTTACCCACCCCCAATGGAAAACATCAATTTTTAGAACTTGCCCTAAAGCTACATCTTTCATTATTCAACTATTCCTCAAAGTCTGTCCATCTTTATCTATTCTGAACACAAGTTTGTCCTTCATTACTATTTCATACACCAGATTCTAATGCCTTTCCCAGCTGTGTGTGTGTCTGTGTGTGTGTGTGTGTGTGTGTGATGTGTATAGAAGGTGCTCATTGCCAACTGTCATTGTCTGAATTGAGACCACAAAAACATGCAGTACTCCAGGTAAATAGATACTGTGTTTCTGGGTAGGAACTGTTTTGTTTCCTTAATACAAAACCAATGTGGTGTTTTATTTAATGTATTGTGTCCCAAGTTTATTTTCTAAGTAATAACTTGGAGAAGTTCATGTTATCAAAGAAACCAGCAGCATTATAAATCCATTTCTAAATACGATTCATTGATGATCCATTTAGATGAACAATGGCTTATCAAGCTCTGCTTCTCAAAGATTCGATATTAAATCAAGAATATGAAAATCATTCAATGGTCACTAATGAAACTAAGTTTTTCCTAGAAAGTATTTTTAAGTTTTTTGTATGAGATAGCGTGTTATTTTTTTCCCCAGAAATTACATATGAAAACACAATGTTATAAGGCAAATATGGCTAGGAAATTGACCAGTGAGGCCAACCAATAAGAAAAGAGCAAAACAAGTAAAAACAAATAAATACCTTGAATGTCAAACTAGAAATGATAAACTGAAGCTTGTGTAAAGAAAAAATAAATAAATTTTTATTTTAAGACAAGGAGAGCATTCTGAATATTTTTGATATTGTTGGTAATATTTTGGAGACTATTGCTAATGTTTCCCACAAAATTCGTACTTCTTTTGGTGAGTTTGTGCATTCTTCAACAGTTTTACACGTGGGCACCAAACAGACCAAAACAGTCTGTGACCTACCCCTTACTCAGTCCCTGAAGACACCAACGTGTCATCCAACTAGAGTATGGGTCCTTTCTAGAACAAAGGATTCATTTATTAACAATACCAAAGTTCCCACCTAGCGAATCTGAGATTTTGTTAGATTTCTTCACACTGTTTCTATGAGGTTCTTTATGCCATACAAAATCAGAACTGAAAACTAGATAAAACCACAGTTTAAAAAATAAAAAAGATCCTACCTACAAATAAATATAAGCATGGGTGGATGACATATTCAAAACGACTGTTTTGCATGTTCAATAAGGTGGTAATCTGCAGTAATTTGGCCAGTGCTTCTGAAACTTAAAAGTGCTTACAAATCACCTGGGGAACCTGTTAAAATGAGGATTCCAATTAAGTAGGTGGGGCCTGAGACACTAATGTCCAATAACTTCCCAGATAATGCTGAGGCTGTGGCTGCTGCTGGTCTGTGACACTTTAAGTAGCAAAAATCCAGAGGACAGCTCATAGCAGGCCTCCAAAAAAAAATCTACCCAGGAAGAAGCTATTCTGCAGAAGTGCTGGAAGGCAGTAAAGAAATGGCTCAACAGAGGAAAGGCAGGGAGGACCACAAGGCAGAGCACTCCACAGTTGGTGTGAGATTCTTCACATGCTTTACATTTTCTCCTGAACCCAGGCCAGATAACTACTTACCACTGTGTCTTCTACAGAACTATGATACTCTGCCCCTTCGTGGTCTTTTTTTTAAAGGACTGATCTAATCAATGAGTAGGGAAACCATCCTACACAGGAGGAGGTGAAAACAGGAAATTTTACCCTGAAGACAAGATAACTAGCAGCAAATTTGGGCTCTACCCTCAAATATATGAAAATCTGACAGATGGAAGGAGAAGGCTGGAAAGGAAGAATGACTGGGAAGCACATTTCAGCTCAGTCAGTATAAGCGAAGCACTTTTAACATACAGTATCATCCAGGGAACAGAATTAAGCTGCCCAGTAGGGGGAAGAAACTCGGTTGTGGGTGCTGTTGATGGGCGCCAGCGTTGGTGAGAGCTTGTACTAGGTGCACTTTAATTCCTTTCTAACAGTCTGAGAGTCTGTGTCCACTTACAGTTCATTTATAAGTTAGGTCAATCAAAAGGGACTGAGGCTCTCTGGGCTGGTTACTGCTGAGTGCAGCAAATGTGGAATGGACTGAATCATTGGTTCTTAGACCTTTAGATTTAATAAATCAATTTTTAAAAAATTATTAAATCAATAGAGTGGCCAACTTTGTATTTGGTTATGTCAGAATGTGCTCACATGCTCATGCAAAGAATCTATCTAGTAATGCCTAATTTCATAAAACAAGAACAGTTTACCTCACCCCATGCCCCCAATAAAGCTACACAAGCATAATCTCAAAATGAAGTTCTTTAGTAGAATTTAGCCTGATGTAAACTAACGACTTCATACTTATTTTTCTTTCTTTTTCTTCTTTTGTCTTTTTTGTGACTAGTAAGGGGATCTCAACCCTTGGCTTGGTGTCGCCCGCACCGCACTCAGCCAGTGAGCGCACTGGCCATCCCCATATAGGATCTGAACCCGCGGCGGGAGCGCCGCTGTGCTCCCAGTGCCGCACTCTCCCGAGTGCGCCACGGGGTCGGCCCCATACTTATTTTTCTCAAGGTTAAATGACCTATGTGAAAATATTTTATATAATACTCTGATTCTATGCCATGTCCAGGAGTGATTTCATGTAAAAACATCTGATACATTCTGTGGTATTCAAAGGGTGTCTTTGGTAAAAATGAGGCACTGGCAAACACTTGTCGCATTTTTGTTCTGGTACATAAACGCATCTCCATAATTCTCCACCCTAACTGAAGACTGCCTTGGATCTGAAATCCTACGTGGCTGAGGCTTAAAATATCCTCCTGACATATTCTTGTTTAAAACTGGAAAAGAAGGTGCCAGCAGTGCAAAAATAGGTATGCATGAACATGCATTCAAATTTAATTTCACATTTTATTTATTTAGATGAAATTTGAATGATCATTCAATCATAAATCTAGGTTTTCTTTTCCTGTTTTGGCAAATATAAACCATGATATTTTAAAAAACTTCAAGCAAGTATCATCTGTTAAGCTAGTTCCTAATTTAGCTGTTACCATCATGTCAAAGGAAATATTCGAGGAATAATCTGGCTCATTTATGAGGAAAAAGGAGGTGATTTGGCCATCTGAAGCTCTTTTAAAACTCTAATAATGGTGAAGAATAGAATATTCTTTTTGCATAGTTCTAAGGAACTTTCTACCTTTTTTAAAAAGTAATTATTATCAATACTTGCCAGGAATGACCTGAGTCTTCATTACCAAAATGAACATATGAATGTTATGCATATCAATTAGTAAAAGAGATGGTCAAATACTTTGTAATAAAAAGGTCTATTTTCTTAATAGTTAAAATGATAAATGAAAATATTTATTTCCTAGTACACAAGAAGTTTTTTTAAAAAATGAATGTACACATTCAATTCCCTATATTGAGGTATCATTTTAATCAGAGCTATCAACCTTACTTCTTGTTACTGTGTGTTCGTATATCTCAGGGAGAGTGGGTAAACTGCTTACTGCATTTTAGACAAAGTACAACCTCATGTAAACATACTGTTTTCGGCAAGGCCTTACTGAGGCTATATGAAAACCTCAGAGTTCAAAGATGCCTAGACAATCACCCAACAGCATAGGAATGCACCATTTCTACACTGGGGAGGCAAAACTAGTCAACATTCAGTCCCTGCAAGAAATGGGACGGAAGCATAACAAACACTTAAACTCATCTTTGACTACAATGGTGGGAGGTGGACCTCCCCTGTTGGCTTCATATCTACTGTCTTCTTCCCATGACCACCTCACGACAGCAGATCTTGAATTCATGATATGATTTTAGGTTGAGCAAGAGCTGTGTCTGTGTCTAATGCATTGCTGGCACTTTATTATCTTTGCAAAGGTACCAGTAATAACTAAATTGAGATATTAAAACCACCACACATTTATGAAAATCAGTCATACTGCATCATAAAGGCAGTAATAGATTTTTCAAGATTCACTTGGAAAACCAAGCGAAATCCAATTTCTCCCAAAGACCAATTTCTACATCAAACTGAAACATAAACTATACACGGGATCAGTGTTTTCTTTACAGTGAGAAAAGTTAATGTTTTAGACTTCTAATTAAAAAAATTAGACTAAGAAACAAAAGCTGCTTACTCCCTTCCACATACAAAACCCTATCTCAATATGAGGTTGGAGCAGCCACACCCGAAGAAGGTGAGCTCATCCTGCAAGTCAAGAAAAATAAAAACGGCATTGTATGTGTTTCACAAGAGGGCTGTGGTCACAGTCAGAGCCTTGCAGGCCAAATCTTGTCCCAGCAATAGCACTGATCATGGTTCTGCCAGTACCCACCTCCCAATGAAGGCGTATTAATTAACCTTCTTCTTACATGGAAAATTACTGAGTATTCTTTGGGTCTGTTTTAGTTTTTAGAGTAGGGTATAATGATCAAAGTCTGTTTAAAAACACACAAACAGACCTATTAAGTCCCCTACAAGAGACTAAGTTCGAATGCATTTTAACTAGGAAATAGTTATATTATTTCAAAGAAATTAATTCCCCTTAAAAACTTAAAAGACTTGGGATAATACAAACTTTGCCAGGCATAGGTTTTGTGTTTTCAGAAAAGAAAAACACAAACTTTAAGGAAAGCAGGAATTCCCTTTTGGGGGAAAGTTCACTGTGGGAACTTCCAAATGATTCCACAACAGATAGATAAGATACAGCACCAAGATGCTGATATAGGGCCCCAGAACCATAAATAAACAGGATCTGGTTGGAAGCCCTGGGCCACTTCAGGGAAAGAATCAAGTCTATGGTAATAGCAGGGAACGAAAAAAGGCAGAGTGGCTTTCTTTCTGTTTAAGACTATTAAAATCAGTAAAACCCCATTCGGCTTTAAGCTTTTGATTATGCCCACATTTTCCCCACCACCCCACCCCCACATAAACATTGCTAGTCGCAACAGACCCCAGCTGTTACTCATATCTACCCATAAGCAAGGGGGGCATCCCACTGTGAAAGAATCTTTTCAGGTGAGAACTACTCTCCAGCCCTGTCTATTCACAAGGCAAGCACGAGGCTTCCTCCCTTCTGGAAAAGAGGATACTCTTATCTGCCATGTATTACATTTGTCAATTCTCCTTCCCTTCGCTAGTGTAGAGGATGTGTTTGCTTTTTTAGATTTCAAGTGAGATTAAAATAAATACGTTTCCTAAACGGTAACGCGATGCTTAAGCCAAAGGGACACTCCCTAACACAAGAACTAACAAGAACCAGCCCGACGGGTTAAATACTGAAGTAGTTACTGAAATCATAACTGCTAAATCTTGGCCTGAAAAGACTTAGCAGTTATGATAAAAGGGCTTTTCTTAATGGAAAACGTATCGTTCACTTAGATCAAGTTAAACGAATCCCCGACATTAGGGAAGACACGTTATTTTACTACTTATATTTTAATCATAAGAACTGAAGGAAGAAGGGGAATGGGAAATTTCAGTAGGTCTCCGTGAAAATGTACTTCATTCATTGTATTTACTCATCTAAACTTTTGCAATGGCTGAAATCGTCCTTTGCATGTAACCGATAAAACCTATGGGGGAAAAAAAAAAAACGAGTAGTTGTAACGAGGGCCATTTTCTTCCTGCTTTGATCCTGGTTTTGGACCACCCCAAACTGCAACTGCTTAATTTGGTTCAGGTCCGATGCCGGAGCCTGAGTCTTTTTTTTTTTTTTTTTTTTTTTTTTTTACGCAGCCATCACCCCTGACCCTGTCAGGACCTCTTCTGCGCGGCGCCTGCCGCAGGCTGCAGCCCCGAGGGCTTCCTGGAGGCGGCGGCGCGCGGGCGGCCACTTACCGAAGTCCATGAGGCTCCTGCAGCCCTCTTCTTCGGAGCCGCTGCCGCCGGTCTCGCTGAAGCATCTCCACCACAGCGAGGACGTCTGAATGTGGTTGCTCGACTGCAGCCAGCCGCGGCCGGCCAGCGCGATGATGTCGAAGGCGATGGCGCAGAGCAGGAGCAGGGGCAGGATCCACCTGCAGCGCTCGCAGGCCAGGCCGCAGCGCAGCATGTCGACGGTCGCGGAGCGGAGGAGCGCGCGGGGCACGGGCTGCGGCGGCGAGAGTGGCCGGGGGAGCGAGGACGTCCAGACAAAAGGGACGGGGCCGCGGGGAGGCGGAGCCGGGGAGGACGCGGCTCGGGGCCGGGTGCGGGGCGCGGCGCGCGGGCCCCACCTCCATGCGGGTGACTCAGAGCGCGCCCGCCCCGACCTGCCCGGCTGAGCCCTGGCGCGCGCGGCACGGGCGGGGTGGCTGGTAAACAAGGCCGGGCTCGGGTTACACCGGGGTGGCCGGGGGAGCGAGGACGTCCGGACAAAAGGGACGGGGCCGCGGGGAGGCGGAGCCGGGGAGGACGCGGCTCGGGGCCGGGTGCGGGGCGCGGCGCGCGGGCCCCACCTCCATGCGGGTGACTCAGAGCGCGCCCGCCCCGACCTGCCCGGCTGAGCCCTGGCGCGCGCGGCACGGGCGGGGTGGCTGGTAAACAAGGCCGGGCTCGGGTTACACCGGGGGGCGGGAGCTCCACCCTGCCTGGGCGACCGCAGGGGGCGGGCAAGAGGGCCCTGCGTTTCCCCGTAGGCTCCTCTCCTTCTTACCCGGTACCCTCCCAGCACAAGTTTTCCTTCTAGTTGCTTCAACGTATGCACGTGTCTATGTGCATAACACCAGCTAAATAACCCCTGATGGCGGATAATGGTGTGATTTTCAACAATGCCATATTTGAGTCTCAGGCAGTTCGAGATGGGCGTTCACACTGTACCTGTGCATAAATGCCGCACTCGTTTGGACTCGTGCACCCAAACCCAGAAGGCCGGCCCTGACCCCCCCGGGAAGAGGTGGTCACTTCCTCCTGGGTTCCACCTTTGCACCTTGGACTGCTGTTCCTTAGTGTTCTTAACTGTTTGCAGGCCTGACTGTCCCGCTGGATTGTGAGCTCTGACTGCGGAGGCCGTGCCTTATTTATTTGTGTGTCCCTGGGTCAAAAGGGAGCTCAGAGAATTTGATGAAAGAACACCCTCAATCGGGCCGGCCCGTGGCTCACTCGGTAGAATGCGGTGCTGATAACACCAAGGCCCCGGGTTCGGATCCCATATAGGGATGGCCGGTTTGCTCACTGGCTGAGCATGGTGCTGACACCAAGTCAAGGGTTAAGATCCCCTTACCGGTCATCTTAAAAAAAAAAAAAAAGAAAGAAAGAAAGAACACCCTCAATCAACGAAGGCTGGCTGCAGTCTTGGAAGCGCTTAGTCTGGCTTCTTCAGGTTACTGCATGTCGCCTCTGCTGCATGCAGTCCACTCCCTATCAGAAATATCTATTTAAACCCCACTTTATCTACTCTTCATTTACTATTGTGAAGTTTCTTCGAATAAAAATCATTAGGTCAGCATGCAACCAGCATCTAAAAACCCACCCCTCAATGTCCTGGCCAGCTTCCCTTACTACCGTGACTCTCCGGGTGTGGCAGGGAGGGTGGGGCGGCAACCAGGAGTGGCGCCAGGAGAAATAAGGTCTCAGTGTCAGGCACCACGGTGGCCTTGGGCAAATCGCTAAAACATCCAATAAGGATCACATCTTACCCTATAGCTCGGGAGATATCTTCTGAATCCCTTACATTTTCCATTAATTAGAAGTGGGAAGTACATAACGATGTTTAAAATTTAGTTCTCTGTATTTCAATTTGATATTCTCAATAGAAATAGAATACTATTTTGTCTTATGCAATTATCTGGCAATTTTTGAAGATGAATAAAATAAAAGTAGTAAGAAAGTTAATGTCTGAAACCAGATGAAATCATTAACCCCAGATTTCGTTTTACATAAACCAAGTTTGCATATTTCTATTACAGGCAAATATTTTCCCTTTCAAAGAACAGCACAAGGGGATATTCTGCACAAGTTAACTGCATACGGTGTAGATTATGTGGAGAAAATTGTGAAATGTCCTTAGGGTTTTCAAAAGTAATAAAAATATATGTTTAATTAGCTATGTATAATGTATTTTAGAAGAAAAAACATTCTTACAAATCAAATAGAGTACTGATCATAATAAGCAAAGTGGTTTCAGAAAAAAATGAGTTTCACTGGCGTCTTAACTGAATAATTTTGGACTAGATATAACTTATTTTTCTTATTCCAATGAATCCATTTCCAGTGGATTTGAGGAAAAAAGTTCATTAATGCTGGGGCGAATGCAAAAAAAGTAGGTCTTCAGAATTTCTGGAAGAGACCACGCTGACCCTTGTTGGGGCCCAACAATAATGATTCAGACTGTGGAACCAGATAGTTCGAATTCAGGTACTTTCTCATATCAGCTGTGTGACATTGGGCAAGTTACTTAACTTCTTTGTGCCTCAGTTTCCTCATCTATAAAACAGAGACTGCTTACCCCAGTGTGTTGTAGTGAGTATCAAAAGAGCTAATAAACGTAAAGAGTTGGAAGCCCTGACATAAGGGTTGATGATGATGATGATTTTCACATAGGTTTTCCACTTTCCTAAGATTAAAAAGGGGGACTTTTTAATTTTATCAAAGTGTTTACAAGGGGAAAATTCTGTATATGAACCAACAGTAAATGACTCAATTAGCTTAGACAATGCAATCATTTGTCCCACCCATATCCATAAAATGACAGATTGTAGTAAATAGTGGACAGTTGGATAGTTCCCCCTGCTGGATAACGTAGGAATTGTGGGTGCATTTGAAAATGTAAATTTTACCTGAAGAAAAAGTTTATTTTATTTACTTATTTATTTTTCTAAAGTTCTTTTTTTTAAATAACACAAATAGATTTTGGATCTTTTGAATTTTTTTCTGCATCCATTCATATTAGTCTTATTGTTATTCCCAAATATGTTATATATTAAATAAATACATTTTCTAATGTTAAGCTATCTCACACTCCTGAGGAAAGCCCAACTTGGTTATGACGTATTATTATTTACATATTAAGTATCATTTTTAGGATTTTAAAATCCAAATTTGTATAATTTAACTGAAAATTTTTTTGCTCCCCATATTCTACATTGGTTATACTAGACTCATAGAATGATTTAGAATTGTATTCTCTTATTCTCATCTGTTAAAAAGTCTAAATAAGAATGTAATTACCTGTTCTTGAATATAAAACCTGTAAGAACACCTAGGTTTTTATGAATGGGGCAAAGGAACTAAATTTTTAACTATTTTTTAAGGTTGTGAACCTATATCTAGTCAGATTCGTTATTTTTTTTATTGAGTTTTGGTGCAGTGAATCTTTCCTGAAAATTTTCTGTATGTCTAAGATTTCAAATTTATTTTTACAAATTTATTTCAATTTCCTTCCTTCTATTCTCTCTTGAGTTTATTGTAAATTTCTTTTGCTAACTTCCTTTTATTTATTTATTTATTTTTTTAATTGAAACAATTATACATATCTGTGGGGTACAGCATTGAATATCAATACCTGTGTCCAATATGTGATACTTGCAAAAGGATAATTAGGGGCTGGACCCATGGCTCACTCGGGAGAGTGTGGCGCTGGCAGTGCCAAGGCCGCGGGTTCAGATTTTATATAGGGATGGCCGGTGTGCTCGCTGGCCGAGTGTGGTACGGATGGCACCATGCCAAGGGTTGTGATCCCCTTACCAGTCAGAAAAAAAAGAAAAGAAAAAGGATAAATTAGTACGTTCAACATTATACAATGTAATTATTTTTTGTGACCTTTTCCCAATTTTTCACCAATCAACCCCTCTCCCCATTTCCCATGTCTGGAAACCTCAGTTCTGTTCTCTCCTTTTGAAAGTTCAGTGTGTTATTGCAATTGTTATATCATTCTCTCTTTTTAAAATTTTATTATTTTTTTATCTCCCACTTATGAGAACATGCAGTGTTTCTCTTTCTGTGCCTGGCTTATTTCTTACTTAACATAATTTTCTCTAAGTTCATCCATGTTGTGGCAGAATTCCGTTCTTTTTCATGGCACAGTAGTATTCCATTGTGTATAAATGCCACATTTTCCTTATCTAGTTATCCATCAATGGACATTTAAGTTGGTTCTGACTCTTCACTATTGTAAATAGAGCAGCAATAAACGTGAGAGTGCTTGTATCCGTTCAACATAGTGATTTCTATTACTCTGGGTATATACCCAGCAGTAGGATTACTAGATCATATGGTAGTTCTATCTGTAGTTGTTTGAGGAACCTCCACAGTGTTTTCCGTAATGGCTGTACTAATTTACAGTCCCACCAACAGTCTGGAAGGGTTTCCCTTTCTCTGCATCCTTGTCAGCATTTATTATTCTCTGTTGTTTTGATAATAGCCAATCCATCTGGTGTGAGATGATATCTCAATGTGGTTGTGATTTGCATTTCTCTGATGCTTAGTGATGTTGAGGATTTTTTAACATTGTCTGTTGACCATTTGTATATCTTCCTTTGAGAAATGTCTATTCAGCTCCTTAGCTCATTTTTTAATTGTGATACTTGTTTAATTGCTGTTAAGTTGTTTGAGTTCCTTGTATATTCTGAATATTAATTCCTTGTCAGTTGCTTGGTTTGCAGATATTTTCTCCCATTTTATAGCTTGTCTGTTTGCTCCATTAATTGTTTCTTTTGCTATGCAAAAGCATTTTAGTTGATATAATATCATGGTTTATTTTTTTCTTTTAATGCCTGTTCTTTTGGGGTTTTTGCCCAGTCCTACTTCCTGAAGTGTTTCGCCTATGTTTTCTTTTAGGAGTTTTATAGTTTCAGGTCTTATATTTAAGTCTTTAATCGATTTTGAGAGGATTCAGGTATATGATGAGAGGTATGGATCTAGTTTCATTCTTCTACTGATGGATATCCAGTTTTCCCAGCACCAATTACTGAAGAGTCAGTCTTTTCCCCTTTGTATGTTCTTGGTGCCTTTGTTGAAGATAAGTTGGCTGTAAGTATGTGGGTTGATTTCTGGGTTTTCTGTTCTGTTAGTCTAAGTATCTGTTTTTATGCCAGTACCACGTTATTTTGGTTACTATAGCTTTATAGTATAATTTGAGGTCAGGCAGTGTAATGCTTCCAGCTTTTTTTTTTTTTTTTTTGCTTAGGACTACTTAGGCTATTCAGGGTCTTTTGTTGTTCCATATGAATGTTAGGTTTGCTTTTTCTATTTCTGTGAAGAATTTCATTGGTCTTTTGATGGGGATTGCATCATTGCATTGGATCTGTAGATTGCTTTAGGTAGTATGGACATTTTCACAATGTTGATTCTTCCAATCCAAGAGCATAGAATATCTTTCCAACTTTTCATGTCCTCTTTAATTTCTCTCAGCAGTGATTTGTGTTGCTTTGACTTTGTCACCCCTTTTCCCCTGGGTGACAGAGCCACCAAAGATTACTCAAAGCCCATCTCTTTTGAACAGTGAGAAGCCCCAGAAAGGGGTTAATATCCCAGCACCCTCAAGCATGAGGCATCCTTCCATTTGGAAAATTAACCACGAATTGAGGTTCTCTTCATGTATTTATTCCCCAGACCAAGAAGTTACAGGAAGGGACATAGGTGGGGTTTTGCTAAGTACAGTTTAACAAGTTTAACAATAAAAGCTGGTAACAATCAGTAAGTCAAGCAAGGTGACCTTCTGTAATGCAATTTGCAACAAAGGCTTGATTTAGCAAACATTCCTTTCCCCTCTAGCAGCTTTTTAGTAACTTTACATATCAATTAGTAACCTGTCTTTGAGCCAGCAGCCTTGCTGTGTTACAATTCTTATCTTGCAACAGAGACTCAATAGCCTGGGGGAGATTTCCTGTCCTTTGCAAAGTCAATATTTGAAACTGCAAGGCTTTGGAAAACCAGGCTCTGTGAGGTACATTTACTTTATAGTATATTCCACAGATTTGTAGTTCTCATGGTAAAGATCTTTCACCTTGGTTAAATTGATTCCTAGCTATTTTCCTTCTTTGGTGACTACTATAAATTGGCTTTCTGTCTTCATTTCTTTTTCTGCTAGTTCACTGTTGGAGTATAAGACACTACTGATTTTTGAGTATTGATTTTATATCCTGCAACTTTACTGAAATCATTTATCTGCTCTAAAAGTTTTTTGGTAGAGTCTTTAGGTTTTTCTCTGTATAGGATCATTTTATGTACAAATGGGCAGTTTGAGTTTGTCTTTTCCAATCTGGATGTCTTTTAATTTCTTTCTCTTGGCTGATTGCTCTGGCTATTACTTCCAACACTATGTCAAATAGAAGTGGTAAGAGTGAGCATCCTTGTCTGGTTCCTGTTCTTGAAGGAAAGGCTTTTAGCTTTTACCCTTTTAGAATAATATTGGCAATGGGCTTGTCATATATGGTTTTTATTGTGTTGAGATGCTTTCCTTCTGTACCTAATTTGCTGAGAGTCTTTATCATGGAGGGATGTTGAATTTTATCAAATGCTTTTTCTACATCTATTGAGATAATCATATGGTTTTTGTCCTTGATTTTGTTGATGTAGAGTATCACATTTATTGACTTGTATATGTTAAACCATCCTCGCATCCCGAGGATGAATCCCACTCGATCGTGGTGTATAATTTTTCCAATCGCTAATATTTTGTTGAGGATTTTTGTGTCTATGTTCATCAAAGATATTGGCCTGTACTTTTCATTTTTTGTTGTATCTTTGTCTGGTTTTGGTATCAGGGTGATGCTTGCCTCATAGAATGAGTTTGAGAGAATGGCCTCTGTTTCAATTTTTTGGAATAGTTTGTAGAGAATTGGTATGAATTCTTTTTTAAAAGTTTGGTAGAATTCTGCAGTGAAGCCATCCGGTCCTGGGCTTTCCTTTGTTGGGAGAGTGCTGATAACAGCTTCAATCTCTTTGATTGTTATTGGACTGTTCAGGTTTCTCTGTCTTCTTGGTTCAGTCTTGGTAGTTTGTATGTATCCAGAAATGTATCCATTTCCTCCAGGTTTTCAATTTGTTGGCATGTAGTTGTTTATAATAGTCTCTAATGATTCTTTGTATTTCCCTGGTATCAATTATAATGTCTGCTTTTTCATTTCTGATTTTTGTAATTTGGGTTATCTTCCTTCTTTTTTAAGTTAATCTAGCTAATGGTTGTCTATTTTGTTCTCCTTTTTTTTCTTTTTTAAAAAAAGCAACTTTTTGGGGCCGGCCCGGTGGCGCACTGGATAGTGCGCCGCTTGGGAAGCGCGGCGGCGCTCGCGTCCGAGGGTTCGGATCCCATATACAGACCGGTTCCCGCTCACTGGCTGAGCGAGGCACGGGAGCAACACCGAGGCTTGCGATCCCGTTGCCGGTCCCCGGTCCGGTACGGGGGCAACACTGAGGGTTGCGATCCGTTGCCGGACACGGAAAAAAAAAAAAAAAAAAAAAGCAACTTTTTGTTTCATTGATCTTTTGTATAGTTTTTTTGGCTTCTATTTCATTTAGTTCTGCTCTGATATTAATTATTTCTTTCTGCCTACTAATTTTGGAATTGGATTGTTCTTGTTTTTCTGGTTCTTTAAGGTACATCATTAGGTTGTTTATTTGAAAACTTTCTATTCTTTTGATGGAAGCATTTATTGCTATAAGCTTCCCTCTTAGTACTGCTTTTGCAATATCCCACAGATTTAGGTATGATGTGTCTTTATTTTCATTAATTTCAAGACATCTTGATTTCCTGTTTAATTTCTCCTTGGGCCCATAGGTTGTTCGGGAGCATGTTATTTAATTTCCATGTATTTGTATAGTTTTCCAGAGTTTAGCTTGTTATTGATTTCTAGTTTTAATCTGTCATGGTCAGAAAAGATATTGAAATGATTTCAGTTTTTTAAAATTTGTTGAGACTTGATTTGTGACCTAATGTATGGTCTATCCTGGAGAATGTTCTGTCCAATGATGAGAAGAATGTATATTCTGTAGTTGTTGGATGAAATGTTCTGTAGATATCTGCCAAGTCCAATTGGTCTAAACTGTAGGGTTTTTTTTGTTTGTTTTGTTTTGTTTTGTTTTGTTTTAAAAGATGAGTGGTAAGGGGATCATAACCCTTGACTTGGTGTTGTCAGCACTATGCTCTCCCAAGTGAGACAACTGGCCATCCCCATATAGGGATCTGAACCTGTGGCTTTGGTGTTACCAGCACCACACTCTCCCAAATGAGCCAAAGGCTGGCCCTAAGTTTTGATAAATTATAACTTTTAGAATAGATTTGTACATATTTTATGGTAGCAAATGATCAAATAGACTTGAATCTACATATATTTTATGAATTCATTACATACCTAACTTTTTCTTTTTTTCTTTTAAAAAGTTTTTAAAATTATTATTAGCATGTTCATTATTATAAATCATGATCTTTCTTTATGCCCTTTACCCAACTTGTCCTTCCCCAAATCCCCTCACTCCCTCCCCTGTCTCCAGTAACCTTAGGTTTGTTCTCTCCTTCTGGAAATCCAATGAATTGTTGTGGTTCATTCATTCATTCTTTCTTTCTTTCTCTCTCTCTTCTCTGTCCTTCCTTCCTTCCTTCCTTCCTTCCTTCCTTCCTTCCTTCCTTCCTTCCTTCCTTCTTAGTTCTAAGTGAAAACATGTGGTATTTCTCTTTCCTAGTTTGGCTTATTTCACTTAACATAACTTTCTCCAGACTCATCCATGTTGCTACAAATGACAGAATTTCATTCCTTTTTATGGCCGAGTAGTATTTCATTGTGTATACCACATTTTCTTTATCCAGTTGTCCATCAATGGACACTTAGGTTGGTTCGTTCCATATTTTGGCTATTGTAAATAGAGCTGCAATGAACATGGGAGTGCAGGTATCCTTTCAAAATGATGATTTCCATTCCTTTGCATATCTAACTTTTTCTTAATTTTTTTTATATTTGTAGGCTTTGCAGTTTGTCTGAAAGTATTTCTAAGTGGTCATAAATCTCCAAAATTTTTTCCAGTATATTTATTTTAAAAATGTGCATATAAGTGGACCCACACAGTTCAAACCTGTGTTACTCAAGGGTCAACTCTATAGTCAAATTCAGAATACCCTGATACTGTAATGGTGGTGCAATAATAACTTTTAACTCTAGTATAAAAGTTAGAAGACAAAAATATTAACAATAATTATAGCTACAATAATTATAGCTACAATAATTTGTTAATAGATCACAATATATAAAAGAGATCAATTGTGACATCAATGACATAAAATATGGGGAAAGGAGATGTTAAAGTATAGAGTTTCTCTAAATTTGACTATATTTCTACCTTTACTGTGAGTTTTATACTTTCATGTCTGCATGTTTCAAGTTGAAAAACTTCCTTTAGTTTTTCTTGTAAGGTAGTTCTAGTGGTAATGAACTCCCACGTGCAGTTGAAGTTAACATGTTATCAGCTTAAAATAAACTATTATAACTATAAGATGCTTTATGTGAGGCTCATGGTAAAAACAAAAACCTGTAGTATATACACGAAACATAAAGAGAAAGAAAACAAAGCATACTAATACAAAAAAAAATCACATCACAAAAGAAGATAGCAAGAGAAAAAGAATGGAACAAAGCAACTATAAAACAGTCAGGGAACAATTAACAAAATGGTGGAAGTAAGTTTTTATGTATCAATAATTACTTTAAATGTAAATGGGTTAAATAGACATAGAGTGGCTGTATGGATAAAAAAATAACAAGACCCAACTATATGCTGCCTATGGGAGACTCACTTTAGCTTTAAGGGCACACACAGGCTGAAAGTGAGGGGATGGAAAAAGAGATTGCATGCAAATGATAACCAGAAGAGAGCAGGGGTGGCTGCACTAACATGAAACAAAATAGATGTTAAGTCAAAAAGTGTCACAAGAGAAAAGGAGGTATAATGATAAAGGAATCAATTTATCAAGAGGATGTAACAATTATAAATATATATGCACCCAACTTCAGTGCACCTAAATATATAAAACAAAAATTAACAAAAATAAAGGGAGAAACAGACAGCAATACAGTAATAGTAGAATACTTCAATACCCCACTTATGACAATGGATAGATCATCCAGACAGAAAAGCAAGAAGAAAACAACGTACTTGAACAACACTATAGACCAAACAGAACTAATAGACATGTACAGAACATTCTATTTGACAGCAGTAGAATATACATTCTTTTCAAGTGCACATGAAACATTTTTCAGGATAGATGATATGTTAGGCCACAAAATAAATCTTAACAGATTTAGGAAGATTGAAATAATATTTAGTAGTTTTTTCAACCACAATAGTGTGAAACTAGAACTCAACAACAGGAGGAATTTTGGAAAATTCATGAATACAAGAATCTTGATGAGTTTGGAGATAATATACACCTGTGATACCATCATCATAAAGAAAAAGCTTTTATTTTTATAATATTGGGTTACCATGGTTATAAAAGCAATAACTGTTGCAAATAAAAATATATCAATGTATAATTTGAGAAGAAAAATTTACAGTTGTTTTACTCTCCCATCTAGAGGAAGAAATAATAGTAAGAACAGCAGCTCACTAACATTTGCTGGAAGTTTACTATGTGCCAGTGAATGTTTCACATCCACCTTATGTACTATCATCTCCCCCATATAGACAAGAAAATTGAGGTATAAAGAAGTTAAGTAACTTGCTGAAGACCACAGTGTCATTGAGTCATGAAGCCAGACTTCAACCTAGGCAGTTTGACAATAGTGACAGTGCTATTAACCACAATAACCACTCATAAGAGTTAGGGGTATATTTCTTTAAAAAATTTTCTTCTTTCTTCCCTTCTCCTTGCCCTCGTAAACATTCACGCTCTACCAGTTCTCTCCCAAGCTGTCATGAAATGGTCCCCCTGCTAATGTTCTGGACATACCTGGTAGGACCCTGACGCCTTTGATATGGTTCTATTCTGGCTTTCCAGTTGAGTCCATGGATAAAGTACCCTCCAGTGGATAAGGAATGACTGAGTCTCCTCTGGACATGGCAGACATTCCTAGTGTCAACCATTTGGTGAAGACACGGGACATTATTTTTCACATTTAATATTAATGATATAGCTTGATAGCTATGGACCACCGAGAGAATCCATAATAATAATGTAGACCTGAGTCAGAACCAGTAGCAGAAATCTAAGATATCAGGTATGTCCGTGTAAATTAACAGTGACTGTGGGAAACACGGTAGACTGCAACCCAGTTTTTCCCTCCTCTACCTCAGCCCTACTTCTGCTCCTTTGACCTGGTGAACACTTACTGACCCCCAGATCTCAGCAAAATGTCACTTCTTCCAAGAGCCTTTCCTGATCCACCCAACTAGATGAGGTCCCCATTACATGTCCTCAAGGCCCTGTATGTGTTTCCTTCAAAATTTTTATCATAATGTTAATTACACATTTATTTCTATTAATTAATCTTCATCTACCCCCACTGCACAGTAAATCCACAGCAAGGATGTTGTATGTTACCTCTCAACATCATGTCCATAACACCCAGTGCCCAGCACATGATACAATTTCAATAAACACTTGTCCAGTGAAAATGTGAATCTGGTCTAGTCTTAAAATAACTCAGAGAATCTCTGAACACTCTTCCTTTTGGGAAGTCTTCTTGTTAAAACTGCTGTCCTTGTTCTATTTTGGCATAATATCCCATGATTTTTCCCCTTGAGATAATCAGGACACATAATGAGCCTTCTGACTTTGGATGGAGACTAATTTTTCTTCCATTCCCCCAGTGCTTGTCTCCTGAGTTTTTTCTCTTTGGCTGGCTGAACATCTGTCATTTTAACTTTTCCAGTATTTTTTGTCACCTGCTTGGCTCTTCTCTGAACAACTTCTAGATTTTAATGTTGCTCATAGAATATGGTGCTCAGAATTAAACCCAGCACTCAGGGTGTGATTTCAGCCGTGGTGAAGAGAGAGGGCTTTTACTCCCTCAGATCACATGTGACACCTCTAGTAATAGAGTCCAGGTATGCATTTTTGAGTTGGTCCTGTTCATCAGAATAAATTGTGCCCAACTGAAACCTCCAAGACATGTCTCCTTGTGCAATTCCTATTGCTTATTGGTGCTTTTCTAATGATACAGATGTATTTATTCCTGCTTAATGTCGTCAATAGATGTTGGCTGCCAGCATCTTCATCAGTCTTTGCTCTTTTAGCCAATACGTTAGCTCTTCATTTCAGCTTCTTATTTTGAGGGCATGTCCTCTGTATATTCATACAAGTCACTGGTACCACTGTAAAAAGGACCAGAGCTGTATGGCTCATCACTCGAACTTCACTCCAGCTAATTGGCACTTGCTATCGGACAGCATTCCTGTTTGGGGACATGAGGTAGACACCTGTGAAGCAAGAATGAGCTACAGAAGGCCATAGAAGGCTTCTTTGAGGAGGTGGGACTTCGGTGCAGCAGTACTGCACAGGGGAGAAAGGAGAGAGAGGGCTTTCTGAAGTGAACACCTGGGTGAAGACAAGGATACTAGAATGTCTATAAGTATTTTTAAGGTGTTTTGTTTGTCCTTATGGGTAATGACTTTATCAGTTAACATAACCAGCTTATAATACAGCATCCTAAGTCATGGAGATTTAGAACTGCAAATCTAGGGAAAGTAATACCTCATCAAATCACAAAATCTGACAAACCAATTCAGTGCTCAGTAATTCAAAAAGTCATGTTTTTGTTGCCATAATTACATCACGTCAATGATAATTTTCACTGTTAAAAAATTATCATTTGAGTACCAAGTAAAAACACCACAGTTTTTATGGCAGAGCCAGTTATCTTATACAAATTAATGCCTCTTTTAAAATGACACAATTTCCTTCTTTTAGAGTGAGTGAGTTTCAGTAAGCTGATGGAGTTACCTGTTTCAGGGCAATCGTGTGTATGAAAGGTGGCTCTCCTGCATTCTGGGGTTCTTTTAAAACTAGATAGAGTCCCCATGGATAAAAAGACTTTAAATTCTGCCTTAAGGAGATGCAATATGGTAATACCAGTTTTAGGTTGAAATAATTTTTCAGATGTCAAGTCTTCCCATGAATAATGGAACAGGTTAGTACACTAATTCCAGTTGATCTTTTATATTTAAAAGTCCTGCATTAATCTTGCTCCTTATTTTGAAAATCTCAATATATAATATGTCTTTTAAATAATAGATACAAATAAATATTTGCCATCATAGAGAGACTTGGGGACCTAATGTTTTATACCAATCTTCACTATCATTTCTCTACAAACGCTATTAACCAGCATAGGTGTCCTGATGCTTCTCTTGGCTGAAGCCATCAATTCTCCAGTCTCAGCATTTAATTTGTATATCACCCATTCCCTTCCTTCTAGCTTTTATTAGCTATTGAAGATGTCATTTTTTCCATTAGTCCTCCGAGTAATTATGGAGGCTACATTTGCTTTGGTTCTCGTTTCACCAGCAAGAGATTTCACGAAGGAAGTCCTTCCCCACTCTAGGCTGAGAATCCTGTGGCTGTGTAATTTTCCACTAGGATCTGAATATGTGTTCAGTACATCAACTCCCAACACAACTGGGTTTTAGGTTTTGGGTATTTCTGCATTTGCAGCTGTTGTAACTGTTTACAATGGATGGACAAAATTCTTGCTCTGAAGTCCAGAATTTCATGATGTTTGCCACCTGCTTAATGTCCCTCAGGTACTGAGGGACAAGAGGCAAGGAGATAATACCTGTCCCAGCTCCTCCCCTAATCAGCTGTGCCTGCTTTATGCTTTTTTTGGAAATCCTTTCTCAAGAGTACTTTTACTTGATTCCAATAATAAGAGCAAGCAAATTGAGTACTTGCTATATACCAGGCACTATACGCTGTACTTTACAAGTATTATCTCCTTTTACCCTATGAGTCGGATATTACTTTTATCTCCATCTTACAGATAAGAAAGGTGAGGCTTATATAGGTTAAGTAAGATGTGCCATGTGACACAGCTAGTTAAGTGGCAAAGACAGGATTTGAACTTGGGCTCTCTGACCCTGAATCTACACTCTTACACCTACACTCTAACACCTTGTAAACTCTTAGCACCAAACCACATAGAAAAATTGTGAGCAGGTATTATTTTCATTTAAGAAATGGGGAATTGGACTTTCCAAATGGTTAAATGGCTCACCCAAGATAAAAAACAAACAAAATTGAGTCATTGAGAGAAACCACAGCACCACAAAGCTGATGTAAAACAAACACCAGGCAATTATTACCAGATAATTGCTTAGAACCAAAGGGCATGTGCATGGGGCTGGAGTATAGCTGAGCCCTGCAGTTTATTCTGACTTTGTAAACAAATTTATAAACAGAATCGGTCAGTGTAGGTTGATTTTACATTACAGAATTCTTTGTGCCATAAAGGCTCCTTACAGCCACTTCCTCATCAGACCGTTTTGAATAGTCAGACCTGGCTTCTCACCAGCCATCACCTCCAGATCCGCAGAAGCTACTGTGCTCTTATAAATCAACATGAATATCGGCATCCTTTCCTAACAGGAGAACTCTAACAGATAACTTGCAGGCATTTTTGTTTAGTGTTGTTTCTAAAACAGTTAAAGATGCCCTGCAGAAAAGCACCTCACGGGCCGAGCCCATGGTGCACTCTGGAGAGTGCGGCGCTGGATCCCGAGGCGGGTTCGGATCCCATATAGGGATGGCAGGTGCGCTCACTGGCTGAGCGCGGTGCGGCCGGTCACAAAAAGGACAAAAAAAAAAAAAAAAAGAGAGAGAGAGAGAGAAAAGAAAAGCAGCTCACTTGCAAGTTGGCAATTAAAAGGGTCAATGGTTCAAATAACCAATTTCAAAATAATTGGTCATAGTACTGTCCCAACAAACTTATTTCTCCATCTGCTGCTGAGAAAGGTGGTTCTATAAGGTGGACTAAAGCCTTGTAGCCACTTTACCTTCTCTCTCCCAACTTTCCCTACACAGACATGCACAGAAGTAGCCACCTTATTTGTGTCTGTCACTGAGGAGATAGTTCCCTTCCTAGCAGTGCCTGGTGCAGAACAAGCACTGAGCAGAAAATCTGGAAACCTGAGTTTTAGTTCTCACTGACCTTGTGTTTCCCCTCTAGTCCTTGTCCCATCTCTGCTTCCCTGTTCATGCAAACTTTTCATTATCTCTGCTCTCACCTCCCGCTCCTTCTACCTGGTGATGTATTGGTAAAAGTTTAACAATCCACTTTCTGAAGGGAAAAAAAAAATTCTTGAGTCGTAGCATTTACCAATTTCCACGGTGTAACTACTCCCCCCCCCCCCCCCCCCCTCATTTCAGGCTACCAACTTGATGTCACTAAGTTAGGAAGAAAAATGCATAATCAGACACCTCAAGCTAGGAAGAGCACACCACTGCTTCAATCATCCCCGATATCCTACTGAAACTGCTCTCATAATGGTCACCAATAAACTCAGATTTGCCAAATTCAGTGGATATCATTGGCCTCTTTATTGTGCTAGATACTTTGATATCTCCCTCCATGAAACTCTCTACTCTCTTGGCTTCTATAAAGATGTTAAATCCCAGTGCCCAAAGACCACCAGGAACACATTTATAATCAAAGTCAGGTTTATTAATTAACTTGCTGCAGCAAGGGAGACTGCCCACCATGGGGAACTCTGGGGATGTTAGGAGGGGGCTCGTAATAAGATTTAGACTTATGTTGGGTGATTTTGGTGAGAGTTCGAGGAGGTATTTCATTCTAAGTTGTCTTATGTCAGGAAGGAGGCTGTCTCGTTTTGTGGATGCATGGTGTTTTTGTTTTTCCTGTGTTCAGACAGGATTATAGAGTGGTTGTGTTTTTGTCTCATTGTACGGTGATTACGGAATGACCTTGTCTGATGTTGATATTCTGTGAAATTATCTCTGCTCAGCATAGGATACGCATGGCCTCGCTACAGGTTGCCAGGCCAACCACCAGCTGTCAGAGTGTTTTGTTTTTTTTTTTCCTCTGGTTCTCCATCCCTCCCTTCCCTTTCTCCTTCAAGTCCTGGTCTTCCTCTGACCCCTGGATTCCCTGGGGTTCTTTCCCTGTACTACTCTTTTTATCTTTCTGTACGTTCTCTTTGTGTCATATCACTCACTTTCATGATTTTAACTCCTACCTATGTACTTGTGACTTGCAAATATATATCTTTAGCTCACGCCTTTTATCTATACTTCAAAAATTTATACCCAACTTCGAGCAAGACGGCATCACCTGGATTCTCCCTCAAACTCTTTGACCTCAACCAGTACGGAGTTCAAATTGCCCTTTCTTCTCCTAACCTGATATCTTCATTCTGCAGTCTTTGTAGCACCTCTGTCACCTTGGGCACCAAAGTTAAAACTCCAAGATCACCCTTGACTCTTTATCTTACTCTCTGTTTCCAGTAATTTTAAATATTGTCACCTACCTTTCCTCCCGCATGTCTCTACCATCCAGACTGTCTGCTCCATCCCCACCTCTCCACCCTGGTTCATTTGCCTTTACTGCCACCTGCCTCCTAACTGAACTCCCCGCTCCTCAGTGCATCTTCCCAGAGGCCACTAAAAGAATCCAGCTAAGTGTGAATCTGATGCTGACACTCCATGCGCCACTCACCTCCCTCACCTCTGTGATTAAGTCTGAGCTTCCTAAAACGATGTACAAATCCCTCCACTGAAAGAAAAAAAAAACCCCACCATGGTCTGGTCCTGTTTGCCTCTCCAGCCTCATCTGTCATCTCTGCTTGTCTTACACTTGCTGGTCCTTTTTTCTCTCTCACATGCATGACACTGCTGTTGCCTTTGTTCCCGGTGTTATTTCTGGAATACCTTTCTTCCCGTCCCCTCCCTATGTACTTCCTGCTGACCTTTAACATCTGCTTCAGACCACATGTCCCCCAAGAAAACGGCCCTGAATCTTGGTGTATTCCCTGTGTTCCTGCCTCCAGTCTAAGACAACTGTGTGCTCTTCACTGACGCTCCCAGAACGCTGGAAACATGTGTACTAATCACATTGTTTTATAATAATCTCATTTATGTGCCATTAGACTGTAAGATCATTAAAGGAAGAGACCATGTCTTATTTGTCTTGGTATCCCCAGCACATTTTCTTTCTTTCTTTTTTTTTTTTTTAAAGGTGACCGGTAAGGGGATCTTAACCCTTGACTTGGTGTTGTCAGCACCACGCTCACCCAGTGAGCAACCGGCCATCCCTATATGGGATCCAAACCCGTGGCCTTGGTGTTATCAGCACCACACTCTCCCGAGTGAGCCACAGGCCGGCCCTCCCCAGCACATTTTCCAATGCAAGTGTTAATTCTTTGATGAAGATATGAACGAGCAATTGGCTTTGTTAATAGCTACCTGTGAGACTCAGTCTCTCTGAGCTTCAGTGTATTCATCTATGTGTTGAGGTGGTTAAAAATGAACTGTAAGAAAATTTACAGCTCTAAAATGCTATGAAAGTAGAGATAAATGAAAAAATTCTCAGAATCAAAATTGAAAAAAACATGTATTTACTTGGAACAGTAGATGGCAGTAAAGCATCGTTTTTCAGCATAGCGTTTGCCTGTGTATTCTGCTGTTCCCTTGCAGGGCTGTGCCTGAGGCTTTGGGAGCAGAGAATGCACAGCACTCTTGGCCCTGGAGCAATCAGCATAACTATTAAGAGTGGAAGACGGAGCTGATTTCAGGCCCATTTGTTCTCTGTGACCTAATTCTATCTAAATTCCAATTCTAACCTTCTCCTTGGGATCAGTGTGACAACATTCCTAAAGAAACTGTTGACAGCCTTTCAGTGGGTGGGAACAAATATGTGTTTAAAATTATTGCACTATGTTCCAAGGACTCTGCTAAGCTACTTTACAAATAAATCTTTCAAATTCTCACAACTAACTGAGTTAGATCCTTTTAGACCCATTTCACAAATAAAAAAGAAAACTGAGACTGAACAATTAAGTGCATTAGCTTAGTAAATAAGGGGATACACACCTCTATCTACTCACCACAATGTCCATACTATGTCCACTCCAGCACACTGATGTCATATTCTCTGAGTTGAGCTAAAAGTAGTGACTTAAGTAAGCACAGATTTTGGAACAGACAAACAAATAGAGTTAATGCAGAGTTAGTATAGACGTATGAGGGGTCTTCAAAAAGTTCATGGAAAGATTTGTATTACCTTTTAATTCCATTTTTCTTTTTTTTTTTTTTTTTGTCTTTTTTCGTGTCCGGCAATGGATCGCAACCCTCAGTGTCGCGCCCGTACCGGACCGGGACCGGCAACAGGACCGCAACCCTCGGTGTTGCTCCCGCACCTCGCTCAGCCAGTGAGTGGGAACCGGTCTGCATGTGGGATCCAAACCCTCGGCGGGAGCGCCGCCGTGCTCCCAAGCGGCGCACTGTAGCAGTGTGCCACCGGGCCGGCCCATTAATTCCATTTTTCCATGAGCTTTTCCAAGTACCCTTATACACTATCTGTAGGTAATGATTAAATATCAACATCAGTTCCAAACTTTGAAAGTCACTAGGTAAATATACAATGAAACACTGAGCTCAAATAATGTCATCTGGAACAAAGTTTAATTAGAAAGAATAAATGCTAACATTAATTGAGGGCTTTAAGGTACATGGCAGTATTCTAAGTACATGACATGTTAATTTCTTCAATCTCCTATAAACATTGTGAGATGGGTGCAATTATTATGTCTACTTTGCAGATGGGGACACTGAGCCACACATAATTTAAATTACTTCTTTGACGTCTCTCCACAGGTTGGTGTTAGAGGTAGGATTAGAGTCCAGACCAAACTTTTAGCACTAAGGCCTCAGCACCTAACCACTCACTATGAAATTAATAATAATAACTAACCCACATATAGCGCTTACTATGCGCCAGTCTCTGTTTTAATCACACATTAATTTATCTTATCCTCACAGCATCTCTTTGAGGTATGTACAATTATTGCTTCTCTGTTACAGATAAGGAAATTGAGACACGGGGAAGCTATATGACTTTTCCTAGGTAACACAGCCAGTAAGTGGCAGAACTGGGCCTCAAGCCCAGACATTTATGGAGTGTGCACATTAACCCCTAGAACTTTCCATTTTAAAATGCATATTCTTAAACTTATTTGAGCACATTTGAAATTTGTAGAGCATACCCAGTTGTCAGTATATATTTTAAGACTCTGCTTATCTCTCCAAACCAATTCCAGAGTGTTCTCTTTCTCTTACTACAGTATAAAGATGGTTATAGTGCCCCTGGGACTATGGCAAAAATGCTGTTGTATATCACAGGGTTACCTCAGCCTGGAAAATTTCCAATAAATATTCAGCTAAGACCGAAATGTGTAATTCAAGTCTTTAAAATACACTTAAAAAATATATTTTCCCAAGGTAGGGAAGGGGATAAGAAAATACAGACCCAGGTTGAGCTGAGTTGTGTTAAAAATTACACAGACTTGTTTTCTTGAACGAATTCAAGGAGACATCAATATTTGGGGGATTTTTTTGTATGTAACAGTCACACATTTCAAGCCAGCCACAGGAAGATAAATACCGCATGTCTCACTCATATGTGGAAGTTATAAAAAGTTGATCTCATAGACATAGAGAGTAGAATATTGGTTACCAGAGGCTGGGAAGGAGAGTGGGAGGGAAAGGTAGGGAGAAGTCGGTCACAGACACAGAAATACAGCTAGAAAGGAGTAAGTTTTAGTCTTCTATAGCACTATAGGTGACTGTCATTAACAACAAGTTGTTGTATAATTTCAAATAGCTAAAAGAAAGGATGTTGCATGTTCCTAACACAAAGAAGTGACAAATGTTTAAGGTGGAAGATATGCTAATTACTTTTATTTGATCATTGCACATTGTATGTGTATCCAAATAACACATTGTACCTCAAATATATGTACAACTATTGTGTGTCAATTTAATTTTGTTTTTTTTTTTTTTTAATTTTAAAAAGATGACCAGTAAGGGGATCTTAACCCTTGACTTGGTGTTATCAGCACCACGCTCTCCCAAGTGAGCCACGGGCCAGCTCTAATTTTTTTTTTTTTTTTAATTCACACATTTCAGTCTGTTTCTGATCCTGCATTGGCACTTGGTTTTACTTCTGCCTTTAGAAGCATGATGGCACTTCTTGGCAAGTCCTCTCCTCTGCATACACGTGACCCGCTATGGGAGACCCCCTCAGCCCAGCCATACCGACCTCTCAGGGACTGCTTGGTCTTTTCTCCTGCCTCTACACAGTCCCTGTCTTGTCTCCTGAATGGACTTTAAACACCTCCGGATGCAGGTTTGCACTTCTCTGTCTTTCTATACACCCGCTTCATCTGCCAGCCCCCACTTCTCTTGATTTCAGGAAATGGAACTGCCAAATAATAAATTGGTTTGCCATGTGGACAGAGATGAGAAAGAGAAAAATATTCTAAAGTATATGAATATTATGTAATAGCTAACACCTCTATTAAAGAAAAACAGTGGCTCCTAAACTCATTCAGGCAATCTGCACCCACCGTGGGATCCAGCCCTTTATCACCAGCTGGACTTGGCTGCAGTGTCACACAGAGAGACAGAGTGGGGCAGCAGTCAGGAGGCTTGTTAATTTATTAACATTCAGTTAGAGAGGCTTAAAAGAGCTAGGTTGACTCGTAGAACTCATATAGAATTTTAAATAGAATAGAAGGATATCTTTAAGATGAAGTTAGCAGAATGTGATATTTCTTGTCATTGTATTACTGTCACTGTTTTCATTAATTGGACTCAAATGAAGGTTTCTCTTATCTAAGTGAAGCAAAGGCTCCAAATCTTTTTTTTATCCTACTGACCTGTACACACACATAGGCACACACACACAGAGTATGCTTTTGATTTAGTAAACCAGTAATAAATATTTGATTTGAGAAATTTAATAAAGAATCTACCATATGACATTTATAGAAACATCCATTTACCATATATGATCTTAGCAAATGGTTAGAGAGTACTAGTGGACCTAAAAAACATTTTAAAATCATTGAAATCTTAAGTGGCAAAACACACAGATTTGTTATTTTACTAGAAATGAATCAGTATTTACAGTTTTTACATTTTTACATTTTGAAAGATTTGAAGGACTGTTTCTTTGAAAATTCTATAAGTTAATCAAGTACTTTATCAGTTGTATTGTATTTGTGGCAACTAGAAAGAAATATAAACCCCACTTCTGTTCGCTTTGAGTTTAGAGTCTAATTTGGGGGACAGTTCATAGTAGAAATATACGATAACAAATAACATTGCAAAGTATTTATGATCAAGTGCCCAGTGGAGATATATTGAGTAGACATTCAGAGGAGAGCTGCAAAGAGAATTACATGGTAGGAAGGTGCTAGGGACTGGATGTTTGTGTCCCACCCAAATTCGTACGTTGAAGCCTGACTCCCAATGTGGTGGTATAAGGAGGCCTTAGGGAGGTAATCAGGTCGTGAAGGTAGAGTCGTCATGAATAAGATTAGTGCCTTTATAAGAAGAGCCACAAGAGTGCTTGTTCTCCTTCTCTGCTCTTTGCTACGTGAGGATACAACTAGGAGAAGGTGGCCATCTGCAAACCAGGAAGAGGCCCCCACTAGATCTGTCAACACCTTGATCGTGGACTTTCCAGCTCCTAGAACTGTGAGAAGTAAGTGTTGCTAGTTTGGTTTAAGCCCCTCAGTCTACGGTAGTTTTGTTACAGCAGCCCAAGCTAAGACAGCAGGTATATTCGTTTTCTACCGCTGTGTAACAAATTACCACAAACTGACACTTAAAACAATACCCAGTCATTAGTTCACAGACCTGTTGCTCTGGAGTCCAGGCAGGCTTGACTGCTGCTTGGACTACTCTCCACGTAGGGTCTCACAAGGCTAGAATTAGGTAATCTCCCATTTGCAGTATAATGTAATACAATCACAGGAGTGATATCTCACCATATCCAGAGATTCCACCCGCACTCAAAAGGGAGGATTATACAAGGATGAGGGCTATGGGGGGCCATTCTAGGCCACCACAGCAGGGGAACAGTCATAGAGAAGAAAGGACCAGCGTGTATCTTAAAGGAAGGGCAGGATATAGATCAATAAATGTACCAAAAAGTTGATTCCAGAGAGAGGAACAGTTTAACTCATCATTGGACCACTTATTCGGGATGTGGCCCAGTTGGGTTGCCAGCACACTGCTCATTGAACTTTTATAGCCAGAATATTTGGAAGGTCTGAGATCCCAACAGCTACCCATGGTGCCTCAGGACCAGAATGGGTCCAGGCGAGACGTCTTCTGAGAAAACACCCCAGCACTCAGCTCACTCTCATCACCACTGACATTCCAGGACATCTCTGTGGATAGAGGAGAACTGGAAACCAAGGGGTAAGAAGAAGGAAAGCAGAGAGACTACACAGCACAGACAAGACAGGAGGAGAAAGGGGAGAAGGTGATGGCAGAACGAATGTAAGAGTCCCTCTATGTCTAGTTGACACAACCCCCTTAAATGCAGACTGTGCACCATGTTGAGCCCTGTCCTAGAGTCCCAGAGCAACAGACCAGACTTTGCCCTTCTCAATTTATGTCTGAGCCCACATTATGGAGTAAAAGTAAGATTGGGAATGACTAGAGTTTTGGTCTTGATTTTGCAACTAATTATATGACTTTGTAGAAGACACTAAGTCTCTCTGAAATTAATTTTCCTCATCTGTAAGATGCAGGAGTTGAACTAACTGAGAGCTATGAAATTTTTAAAAAAAAGAATGTAAAGTGAAATCAATTATCCAGATCATCTCAGCTTGAAAAACACTTTCTCCTGAGGTATCAAGAAAATCAGAGCAAGCATGTAGGGAGATGATTCCTAGATAAATGAATACATTTACCTCTTTATCTTACATGTTTATATACAGTCAATATACAGTAAAATTGTTGATGAAAAACACAAGTATGACAGACTCATCCCTGAAGACTTGTAGAGACTGGGATGAGAATAGGAATAAAGATCAAATACCATATTCCTAAATATTAAGACATTTTAAGTGAAGACAACAAACTTGGAAATAAAATATGTTCTATGCTTCTGTCTTGACAAATAAATAGACCTTCCTAACAACCTGGAAGGTCAGGTTCTGATTGAGAGAAATCACAGAAGCTTAACTCCCAACCCCTCCCCACCTTTCCCCACCTCTGACTCCTTTCCGTACTGCCAGACCTCCTACATCCCAGCGTGCACACCCCGGTCCACATGCTACACTCTGTGCAAATCCCCTGCAAATAGCCGCCCCTTGGCTACCACGTGGGACTTGGGGTCATGCACCAGCACAGCATTTGGACCTTGAGGGGATGGAGCCAGGCTGGTGATGAATAAGCAGGGAATTTGTGAGACAGGCGTACTCAGCGTATGGTCCCAAGAGGGCTGATAAAGACACTGGGTGGTCATGTCCCTTTGGTCCTAAGGACGTCTTGCCCTTTGGGGAGAGCAAAGTCAGGGGACACCAAGGTAAGGACTCCTAAAGCCAGGGGCCTCCAATGTCCTGGGTCTGAAAAGCTTTGTGACACCCATCTCAGAGACCCACCTTTGAGGACTGAGCACCTGTTTCCCCTGTGGACATAGTGGGAACCCCCCCGCTATGCCCTTTGGAACCCACTGCACCCAAGAGAAACGTCATCTGAGAGGCTCAGAACCCCATGCCTGCTTATGCCCTGCATACCTCTCTCATCCTCTCCTCTGCTCAGCTCCACGAGGGCAATGTTAACCTACCTGCCCCTTCCCTTTCAGGAAGTCTGTTCTGCCACCATTACTTAATTATATCGTTCAATTTTGTCTGGGAAAGTTTTTGGTTTTCATTTTTAATTGAAATCATGATCTTTATATGTCTGAGAAAGTACTGGAAGGATATAGAATATATAAGAGTACTTCAAAAAGTTCATGGAAAGATTTGTATTACCTTTTTATTCTATTTTTCCACCAACTTTTTAAAGTATATATGTTAACAATGGTTATTTATGGGTGGTAAATTACAGACAGTTTTTATTTTCGCTTCTTAGTTTATCTATATTTTCTGGATATTCTACAATGAATTTACTAATTTGTAAAAGGAAAAAAATGTAAGTTACATGATTCCTTCCAGAGATAGTCATACACAAACACACAAATGCTGTGATATGGCATGTAAAGCTGCGCTTTGGGGACTTAATGATTTTTTAAATTTTGGCAGACACTGTGCTACCTCATTCTCTTTTTCTCATGCACCAGAATTCCACGATATAAGATAATCATAGTTAATCATTCCCCTGTTGATGGATTTTTAGGTTATTCCCAACTTTTTTCTGTTATAGGCAATGCCACCACAAACATCCTCTGTGTACTTCTACAAGTATTTCCTTGGGATAAATCTCTTGGAAATCTTGGGTTAAAGATGACATGCATTTAAAACTGATTGACATTAACAAATTGACCGCCAAAAAGGTGATACCCATTTCATTTTCATCAAAAGTGCATGAGAGTTCTGACAAGTGTTTGCCAATATAATGTTTTATAAATGTTTCATTTTTGCCAGTCTGATAGGTGAAAAATATGGTAACTCCTTGATTTGATTTTCAGCTCATTTTGAGTGAGGTGGAACATATGTGTGTTGGGCATTTGTATTTCTTAATAATTTAAAACTAAGATTCTGCACAGCCTTAAACTTATCAGTGCAGAAAATCTGGAGGAGTAACCTCTCCCTTCTCTGTATCATATTCAACACCCGAGGACCCGCCACTTTTCAGTGTTATTTGCTGATTGTTTTTTTATAAGTTTTACATTCCTCTACAGTCTGACTGTAGGCCCCTTTATAAAAATGACTTCACATGCCTCAAGTTTAGGAATGTAGCCAAAATAAAAATAAATAATTAATTACTAAAAATTGAAAAAAAAAACCAGAAGCAGAACTGGGCATAACCTCACACAGGCAAGACTCAATTGCTTACAATAAAATCTAAATTCCTTTTCTGAGTCCCACAAGCCAGATCATTTGGCCCTTACTAATCTTGCCAACCCCCTCTGGTGCCACATTGCCCCTCCCTCACCAGCCTCCCTTCTGGCCTCTTTACTGTTCCTCTAACACACGAGCACTTCACTGTCCCAGAGCCTTTGAAGTTGCTGTCCCCTCTGACTGGAATGCAGTTTCCTAAGCTCATTGCACTCATAACTCAGTCTTCGATTCATTCCCTTCCACTGCCCCCCACCCCACCACCTACCACTACCCCCAACTATCTCAGTTGCTGTGATACATCACCCCGTTTATTTCATTTAAAAGTCTGTATGTCAAGGGTCTCCAAGACCACATTCAGACTCATTGATTCTCTAGAAGGAAAAAAAGCTGTTAGGCTCACAGTTGTGGTTTACTGCAGTGAAGGGATACAGATCCAAATCAGCAACTGGAAAAGGTGCATGGGCAAAGTCCAGGAGAAACCAGGCACATGTCTCCAGGGCCCTCTCAGTGGAGCACACAGATATGCACTTAATTCTAGTAGCAATGTGTGACAACACATGCGAAATATCATCAACCAGGGAAGCTCATCCAGACTGTGGTGTTCAGGGTTTTTACTGAGGTCAGGGCTAAAGGCTTGCAGCGCTCACATGACTGACTTTAGCTACTCGGTCTCCAGTGCCCCCTACAGGTCAAACTGATACAAGCATGGCCCAAAGCCTTAGGCACACACAAACATTCATATCAGGCAGGATATTCCAGGGACTCAGCTCCTGGGAGCTGGTCAAGAGCTAGTCATCATGAAAACAAGCCTTTGTTTGTTTGTTTTTTGTTTATGTTTTTCTGACCGGTAAGGGGATCTCAACCCTTGGCAGGGTGTGGTCCACACCACGCTCAGCCAGTGAACGCACCAGCCATCCCTATATAGGATCCGAACCCGCGGCCTCGGTGCTACTAGCGCCGCACTCTCCCGAGTGAGCCACAGGGCCGGGCCAACAAGCCTTTCTTTGGAAGGTGGGGTTTGAGCAATCTGGGCCTGCTCAGTTACCCTTTCTTGTGCAGTCTGAAATTACTTTGTTTATTCGTTGCTTGTTGACTGAGTGTCTCTCCCCTTTGGAGATGGTTCCGTGAAGACAGAAAGACTTTGTGTCCTCCAGTACTGCACACCCAGAAAATGCCTAGTGCCTGACAGATGCTCAATTAATGGTCATTAAATGAATAAATGAATGAGTAAATGGAACTTTGAATAAGTATTTACAATAAGTTTCTCTTACCTCAGCTTCTTTCTTATAAGAATTTTATCATGCTTACATACCTTGAGAGCTTGGAAGAAAGTTATAAAACAAAACATTTTAATAGAGAAAAGTAGTCCTCTAAAGTTAACTTCTTATTAGCATAAAATTCCAGGCATTCCTTCAAGTAATTTTTAAGTTTCATAATGATTTGACTTGACATGAAAATTCTCTCCAAATATGTCAGACCTTTGAAAAATCATTTTGGCATTGTAATGAATCTCACTTTTTGCAGAGCCTGCCTTTCTCAAATTATACTAATAATTCTACCATAATGTTTCCTGAAACATTTATGAATTCCTTTAACTTACATTTCAGTAGCATATTAATCTTTTGAACTTCTTGATGTGGAAATATCTTTTTATGTAATGTCATAATTCCTTGCAACGTACTTCAGTGAAGTAAAAAATCCTTCAGTAAATGAAGTCTCCAATTTATAACATTTCTGCTTTATTGAGGGGAGAGGGTGTTTTGTGATTATATTATCTAATGCTTAGCTTTTGCCATCTGCTCTGGCCACTGATTATAAATGACAGGAGAACAGCTCACAAACGTATGAGATAAAAATGATTTAAAATCCCTATATATGCCTCTTTTATTTCAAAATGCTGCTAAGAAGACATTCTTATTCATGATTCAGGCACAAATTATAACGTGAACTGGTCATACACAACAGAACAATCTGTTTCCGAATCTAAAGATTTCCTAAAGCTAATATTATACTGGAGTATGACTCCATTGAAAAGTTCATAGCATCTTCAGCATTAAGGCACAACAGAAGGTGAATTATTTAAGGGATGAGGCTTATGGCAGGGTTAATGACATAGTTTCGACTGTATTCACACTGTGGGAATCTGTTTTGAGATGAAAGGGATTGTTAGAAGGAGAACAAGGTGTGAGGGTGGATATAAGCTCTGCAGATTTGCACGATCATCATAATAAATCCTGCTGTAGTAGAATAAATCCTACTATGGACAGTGAATTCAAGCCCTCACTAAAGCTGGAGTCTCATCACATCCACACTGTTCCTGTTTAGGCAAGTGAATGTCTTCTGCTTTTGGACAAATCATTCCTCGGCTCTGACAAGTCAAATACTGATATAGTAGATTCTGGCTAACCCTATGCCTTGCTAATAATAAGAATCACCTGGGTGCTTATTATAATTACAACTTTCCAGGCTCTGTGTCTGCAGTACATGTTTCTGTAGTAAGGTGTAGGGGGATAGGGTGGATAAAATTTATCTTTCAAATGACATGCTGGAACAATAGGAAATACCATGGGCAAACCGGCTGTGTGATCACTATCAGTAGGATGGATGTACGTTTGCCAAGAACACCATGTGATTCTTGTGGAGAAGGAATAGGACTTCTCCTGATGGAATTCATCTTGTCCCCTGTCCCCCAGGACCTACAGCACTTGTAGGAAGAGTTTCTACCTGGAGGGAGCCATATGCTTTGTAATAAGGAAGGGCCTTTCAGGTAGAGAGACCAAACATTCCCGTTTGCCTGGAACTGAAAGGATTCCCAGGACTCTTTTGGTGCTAAAACTGGAACAAGTTGGTCACCCTGTCATGAGGAACCAGGCAAAGTGGCTTTTCTAGAAACTTAGGAATGGGAGAAGTTGCTGAGAGGAAAAGTCGGAAAGAGAACCGGGAATTATTTCTATCCAAAGATACAAAGGTACATCCAAGTCCCTTTCTAAGTGTGTACATTAGTTTCCTAGGGCTGCTGTAACAAAGCGTCACAAATTGGGTGCCTTAAAATAACAGAAATGTAATCTTTCACAGTTCTGGAGGCTTCAAGTTCAAAATCAAGGTGTCAGCAGGGCCATCTGAAGCCTATGGGAAGAATCCTTCTTTTTTTTCTTTTTTCTTTTTTTATTTAAAGATGACCGGTAAGGGGATCTTAACCCTTGACTTGCTGTTGTCAGCTCCACGCTCTCCCAAGTGAGCTAACCAGCCCTCCCTATATAGGGATCTGAACACGTGGCCTTGGTGTTATCAGCACCGCACTCTCCTGAGTGAGCCACGGGCCAGCCCTGGAAGAATCCTTCTTTGCCTCTTTCTGGCTTCTGGTGGCTGCCGGCAGTCCTTGACATCCCTCGGCTTGTGGCAGCATCACTCCAGTCTCTGTCTCCATCGTCACATGGCCTTCTCCCCTGCGTATGTGTCAGTGTGTCTCCAAATCTCCCCTCCTTTCTCCTATAAAGACACCAGTCATTGGATTTAGGGCCCACCAGTATGACTTCATTTGAGGTAATTACATTGGCAAAGACATTGGTATTTCCTAATAAGGTCTCATTCAAAGGTTCTGGTGGACACGAATTTGGGAAGGACACTATTCAACCTAGAACACATATAAGCTACATTCATGGGAAAAGAACTATTTTAAAAGATGGCTCATACGGTCCCCTCTGTTTGGAGAGTCCATCGCCCTCCTACTCTAAGAGATTAGTAAATCTCTGATTTACCTGGCAGCCCACGTCTAGCATCCCCATTTCACAAGCTCAAAACTCTGAAAAGGCAAACATCACCACTCCCCACCCACTATCTCCTCCTGACCCCAAACACCCAAAGACAGGGGTAAATGGGAAACTGTTGCCACCTGTAATGTTGAATTATGTGTCTCAGCAGCATTGTGCACTTAGAGTTTTGCTCAGAGTCTTCCTCAAACATGAACAAAGAAGTGTATACTAAAGAAAAGGGCAACGGGACCATTTCATGTATGCACAGGTGCTTCCGAAAGTTCACGGAAAGGTTTGTATTGTGTTTTAATTATATTTTTCAATGAACTTTTTGAAGTTTTCATTCGTATTTTTGGCATTTGAGAGGCAAAAATAGAATTGAACTAATGTTTATTAGGCACTCAGTTCTACTAAGTATTTTCTGTATATTGTTTCATTTAATCTTCATAATAGCTGTGTGAAATAAGTATATTAAGTCTAGCTTCCCACTGGTCTCTCTTCTCAAAGTTTTTTCATAGAAGAGGGACTTCAGTTTGTTGGAGTGAGCAGGACTGATGCCATGTTGGGACCTAAAACAGCATGGGCTCTAAAGGGTTTTCAAAGGACACAGTTTTGTTTCTTGGCAAGCATTTCTGTGAGTTCTCTCTTTTCCTATGGTTATATCGTATTTCAAACCTTGGTTATGGGGCAAGATGACATTATTTACAGAAATGTAAAGCTGTTTTCCAGTCATCCTGGAGCTGCAGATTCACACATACTATCCAGACCCTGGGGAACATCAATAAAGCTGTGCTGATTCCACCCTCCAGAAGGACCCTGAGATAACAGCAAGGACGGGAACAGAAACCAGAAGGAGCCTTGGTGAGACCTTGCACCTGGCTGCTTGCACGAAGCCCCTGCAGCTCATGTCCCGCTCACTCCTGCTTTCCACTTCCCAAGTTCCATTCCCTCAACTCCTCTTAAAAACCCCTCAGTAAACCTGAGTCTTTGAGATGGAGTTAGCCTGGCCACTCTCCTTTAGGTTTACCAGAGAGATGAGCTAGCCCAACATCTCTCCTCAGGTCACCGGTATTCCTGAATAACACCTGACTTCCACTTTCATCTGCATTTGACTTTTGAGTGGCTTGTTTTTGAAAGCGGGCAGGCAGCTGGACTTGGGCCTGGAAAGTTCTGATGAACTCATTTACTCCCAAGACTCCCTCAGAGAGCAGGGATTAGTTACTATTAGCCTTATCCTATGTAGAAAGGCAAAGTTTAGTAAAATACAGGAACTGAGGCATTTGATGTCCTTGTTTCCCTGACTAGTAACGAAGTTGTCCTCCTTTCATGTTCAAATCACATATTCTTAGCATAAGTCTCTCTGAGGCTGTTACTTCTCCTCCCAAGCTGGGCCAGCAGGAGTCTATAAACAGGCCCCATGCACAGAGCACACCTGCTCTACTTTCCTCAGCTCCCCATGGAGTTGAACATAAACTGTAGTTTCAAGCCTGTCCTACACAGCTTGATTCCAAAGCCTAATACACTGATTCATTGCCTAACAGAGAGCAGCAGATTCACTGCCTAACACAGAGCAGCAGAGAAAGGGAGCCTAAGGTACAAGCAACCTTCTAAAGGTGGGATACTGTATTGGGGAGGTGGAAACAGCCTCTTTAATAGGATCCCTGGAGGACAAGACCCAGGAATTTCCTGGGGGCATACCCAGATCACCATTGGAGATTCGGACAGAATTCATAAGCACAGAGCCTGTGACCAGACAGGTGAGAAGATGGTGTGTAAGGACAAAACTGGGGAGAGGTCACTGGAGAAAGAACTGAGAAAGAATTGCGGGACTATACCACTGCAAGCTTAAAGACAATCAATGTTAGGCATGCATGCATGAAAAAGGCATTGCCAATTGCCACAGCTGGCGAGGAAGGAGCCTGCCAGCTCTAGCTGGTATCTGATGCGTGGCCAGTAAGAACTCCTTTGCCTGTGTAGGCTTGCAGTGGGGTGGCAGCTCCCGGCCACTACACACTGCAAAAGCTGGGGTTTCCAGCCCCATCTGGCTCTCAAGTGGCAAGAACAGCAGTATTCACCAGCTTAAACAGTAAATTAATGACCTCAGCAGCACTGCATCTTTGCAGAAGGTTGCACTTCACGGTTTACTACTGAAGTAGTGTATACTTTCTTTTTTTTTCCCTTTTTTTTTGTCTTTTTTTGTGTCCAGCAACGGATCGCAACCCTCAGTGTCGTGCCCGTACCGGACCAGGACCGGCAACGGGATCGCAACCCTCGGTGTTGCTCCCACACCTCGCTCAGCCAGTGAGCGGGAACCGGTCCGTATGTGGGATCCGAACCCTTGGCGGGAGCGCCACCGCGCTCCCAAGCGGCGCACTGTAGCAGTGCGCCACCGGGCCGGCCCTGTATACTTTCTTTTAACCTTTCAATCAGTTTAACAGCACTTTATCCAAGATTTCAAAGATACTTTCTTTAATGTATGGGATGAAAAGAAAAATGTTCAGTAAATCACAGTTGGTTTAACTTCTTATAAGGACTTTATAATAGTTCGTTTTGACTATTTTTACGTGACTCACAAGAAAAATAGATCGAGTTTAAGGAACTTTTAATCATTTTTTTCTACACATCCAGAATTGAATGTGTAAAGAGTTTTCTTAAGATAGTGTGTTAGTCCATTTGTGTTGCTATAACAGAATTCATTATTTGTTTGAATACTATTTGACATCAATCTGGAGGAACATGTTTATGGCATGCCACAAAGCTTTGCCTTGTTTTTATTTTATTCAGTAAATTATATGAAGATACATGTCTTATTAACAAATTTATGGTTGACAGAAAGCTTAAGAAGAACAAATACATTGAATGACAAAATTTATTTAAAATAAACTCTCAGTTCAAATCGACTGGACATAATACCAGAGAGAAATAAAAAGCCTTATATTTATGATACAAAGCATTATATTTATAACACCCAAGAAAGTGAAAGACAATCCACAGAATGTAGAAAATATTTGCAACATATTTTGACAAGGGACTTGAATCTAGAATATATAAAGAACTCTTACAACTCAATGATAAGCAGACAAATATTCAAATTAAAAATGGGCAAAATCTTTGAATAGACATTTCTCCAAAGAAGATATACTAAGGCCAGTAAGCACATGAAGAACTGAGCAACATGTTTGGTCATTAGAGAAATGCAAATCAAAACCACGATGAGATACCAGTCTATACCACTAGGATGGCTACAATCAAAAAGACAGAAAATAGGGGCCGGCCCGGTGGCGCACTGCTACAGTGCGCTGCTTGGGAGTGCGGTGGTGCTCCCGCCGAGGGTTCGGATCCCACATACAGACTGGCCGCTCACTGGCTGAGCGAGGTGCAGGAGCGACACCGAGGGTTGTGATCCCGTAGCCGGTCCCGGTCTGGTACGGGCACTACACTGAGGGTTGCAATCCGTTGCCGGTCACGAAAAAAGACAAAAAGGAAAAAAAAAAAAAAGACAGAAAACAAATGCTGATGAGCAGGTGGAGAAACTGGAACCCTCATACATTGATGGTGGAAATGTAAAATGGTACAGTCGCTTTAAAAAACAGTCTGGCAGTTCCTCAAAAGATTAAACATAGAGCTACCCTATGACCCAGCCATTGTACACCTAGGTATATACCTAAAAGAAACGAAAACGTGTCTATACAAAAACCTGTGCACTAATGTTTGTAGCAGCATTATACAAAACAGCTGAAAATGGCCCAAAACTGAAATGTCCATGATGGATGATGGATAAATAAAATGTGGTATTACCTTATAATGAAATACCATTTTGCCCTAGAAAGAAGTGAGGTACTGAGACGTGCCCCAACAGGAGAGAACCTTGAAAACGTTATGCTAAGTGAAAGAAGTCAGTCACAAAAGACCACATATTTTATGATTCCTTCAGAAGAAATTTCCAGAAAAGGAAAATCTATATAGACAAAAAATTAGTGGGGCTGGGGGATTGTGGGAAATGCATGCTGACTGCTAAAACATACAGGAAACCCCTAAAACAGAAGTTTCTTTCTGAAGTGATGAAAAGGTTATAAGATTGATAGTAGTGATGATTATATAACTCTGTGAATATACTAAAAAATCACTAGATTTTACACTTTAAATGGATAAATTATCTAGTATGTGAATTGAATCTCAATAAAGGTGTTACAAAAAGTCAACTTATAAGGTATATAAATTAATTTAGATGAAACTTATTTAAAGCATAAGTTACCAAAGAATAAATAATCTGAATAGCCCTATATTTATTTTAAAAATCATATTTATTGTTAAAAACATTTCCACACACACAAAAAAAGACAAGACCCAAATGGATATAATGGTGAATTAAACCAAACGCTTTTCTCAAAGGGAAAAAAGAGAAAGGAACGCTTATCAACTCATTTTATGAAGTCAGCATTACCCTAATACCAAATCCAGAGAAGATATTATAAGAGAAAACTACAGAACAAAATCTCTTATGCGTATAGGCAGAAAAATCCTTGAAATATTAGTAGATTGACTTTAGCAGCATATAAAAAGGATAATATATCACGACCAAGTGGAGTTTATCCCAATAACACAAAATTGTTTTAACATTTGAAAATCAATCAATGTAATTCTTCATATTTAAAGATTTTTAAAAATCCTATGATCATTGCAATAGGTACAGAAAAAAGCATTGGAAAAAAGATAATGCCCATTTATGAGAAAAATTCTAAGAATATTAGGAACAGAAGGAAACTTAATAAAGGCCATCTACCAAAAAACTTTCACTAACATCATACTCAATGGTGAAAGATGAAACATATTCCCCTTAAGATGAAAAAGGCAAGAATGTCGGTTCCCATCATTTCTCTTCAACATTGCACCGGAGGTCTCATTTAGTTTAGTTATGTAAAATAAATCAGTAAATGGCATGTAGGTGAAAGGAACGAGTAAATTGCAATCTTTAATTGAGGTTGACATAAATATCTATAGAAAACTGTAAGAAATCTACAATAAACTCAATACAATTAATAAACAAACGTTACAGATTTGTAGGATACAGGGTCAATGTACAAAAATCAATTGTATTGCTATATACTAGCAACACAAAATTGGAAATTGAAGTTAAAAAACTGCAATTTACAGAAACATCAAAAAATTTGAAATGCTTACAGATATATTTAATAAGTTATATACAAGATCCACACACTAAAAATCACAGAACATTGCTGAGAGAAATTAAAGACCAAAATGAATGGAGAAATATAATACGTTCATGCATCAGAAGACTCAACATTTTGAAGATATTAACTTTCCAGAAAATTATCTACAGATTCAATACAACCCCAAACAAAATTACAGGAGGATTTTTTTAATCGAAATGGACAAACTGATTTAAAATTGATGAAATTTATATGGAAATTTAAAGGGCGCTGAACAGCTAAAAATAACTCTGATGGAAGGACACAGTTAAAGGACTTACACTACCTACCTAATTTCAGGAAGTACTATAAAGCTACAGTAATCAAGACAGTGTAGTATTGGCATAAGAATAACCAAAGAGATCAATAAAACATACTAGAGAGTCCAGAAATATACGGTATTAGGTCAGGGTTCTCCAGAGAAACAGAATCAATAGGAGATATATATTCAAGAGTACTTCAAAATGTTCATGGAAAAATGAAATTAAAAGATGTTATGAATCTTTCCATGAACTTTTTGAAGGCCCCTCATCTTCACACACACACACTCACGTGTGCATATATACATATGTACATGAGCGTGCATATATATATTATATTCCCATAATATATCTGTATGTACACACACACATGTACATACACACACAGACTTATTATGGAAATTGGTTCACATGATTATGGAGACCAAGAAGTCCCATGATCTGCCATCTGCAAGCTAAAGAACCAGGAAAGCCAGTGGTATAATTTGGTTCAAGTCTGAAGGCCTGAGAACCAGGGGAGCTGATAGTGTAACTCCCAGTCCAATCCTGGAGGCCTGAGAATCAGGGGAGCAAGACCGGGGGGCACTGGTGTAAGTCCCAGAGTTCAAAGGCTCAAGAACCAGGAGCTCCAATGTCCAAGGGCAGGAAAAGATAGATGAGAGAGAATTCATCCTTTCTCTGTCTTTTTGTTCTACCAGGCCCTCAGTAGATTGGATGATGCCCACCCACACTGGTGGGGGCAGATCTTCTTTACTCAGTCTGCTGATTTAAATGTTAATCTCTTCTGGAAATACCATCACAGACATAACATTGTACCAGCTATCTGGGCATTTCTTAGACCAGTCAAGTTGACAAATAAAATTAACTATCACATAGACCAACACAAATATAATCAATTGATATTTGACAAAGTTGCCAAGGTCATTCACGGGGAAAAAGACTGTGTTTTCAGCAAATGATGCTAGGAGAAAGGCCCAAAGTGGGGAAAGGGGATTGTCTGTCTAGGAGCATGAGGGAACTTTTTCAGTGACTGATCTATTCTATATATTGATTGTGGTCATGGGTACCTGACTATATATACTTGTCAAAACTCATTCTACAAATACATTGGTGAAATTTATTGTATGAAAATTTTACCTCAATAAAGTCAATTAAAATTTTTTAAAATCAGTTATATCAGGTCATAATGGGGAGGTTTTACTTGAAAATAGTTTCTATGGAAGATGACTTCTGAGTGAGTTTAACTTACCATACTTAATATGTGCTTACAATATGGCATGTTTACTTTAAAAGGTAATGCAAATTTAGGCAATATTATTTTTAAAATAGTCTAATAGCCTGTATTTTCTCTTACTAATCAGCTCATATCTGGAGTACTGTGGATCTTTTAAAAGGTGCATTAATGACTAAGGAAAATCACAGTAGGAAGAACTGAATGTGTTTTGATCTGGAAACCCCAATGAATTAAGAAAATTTAGGGAGTTGAGGAGTTTCATTGAATCACAAAATAAACCTGTAGGGGAAATTATAATTATCTTAAAGAACTCATAATTCATTCAGGAAGTATTTAATTTCCTGCTATGCTCCAGGCATTATACTAGGCATTAATAATGTGATGAATAACAGATTATATGGAGATAGATTTTGATCCAATAAAAAGAAGAACATTCTAACAATTTGAGTTGCCAAAAAAATGAGTCCTTTACAAAAAAGTAGGGACTTCTCAGTCTGTATGTCTGAAGACTGCATTCCCAGCTGCCAGGGATGAATGCTTTATTCTGTGTTAGGAGGCAGGTTACCTCTGAATTTCCTTTCCAAATAAAGTTCTATAGAGTTGTACGGAACCCAAAACATTTAATATAGATTTCATAAAAATAAAAACTACAACATTTTAAATGTTATTTTTCATATTAAAAATATGTATTTTTCTGATTATCAATGTAAAACATGGATGTTATATTTCAGATGATTAAATTGTATGGAAGTGAAAAATAATTCATAATCTGACCACCCAAAGATGACCATCATTAACATTTTGTTATTCTCCTTTCACACTTTTTCTATGCATCTATACATCATAGAGAGAGGAACACACACATGTTTTTACCAAAATGTCATCATCCTATACATTCCATTTGTATACGACTTTCTCACTTAAAACATTAGGGAGATTTTTCTATGTTAACAGAGAGATTAGCATTGCTTTAATTGGATAGCCTTGAGTTGTATAAATGTACCATGATATGAACAATGAAATCTTTGAGTGTTTCTCTGTTGATTTGCTTTGGGTATTTACTAAAAGTGGAATTGTATGTATGTTTATACACACACACATATGTATACACATACAAACTGCTTTCCAGAAAGAAAGGTGGTTATCAGTTTTGTTAATCTTTGACAATCTGAAAGGGGAAAATATTTGTTATTGTGTTTTTTTGATTTTTTTTATTATTGAGTGATACTCATACATCATTTATTTATTTATCCAAAAATATTTCTTATATAATGGCAAGTAAAAACAGTGTTGGTCCTTATCTCAGGGAGTTTACACTCTAGTGGGAGAAACATTAATCAAAGGATCACAAAAAGATGTAAATTTACCACTGTGTTAAGTGCTATGACGGTGAATCAGTGCAATGGGTATATAAACAGAGATTGACATGATGATAATTTACTTGAGATCTTAAGAAGTCAGGGAAATCTTCCCTAAAAGAGTCACAACTAAGTGATGTAGAAATTCACTAATCAAGGGATCAGAGATGAGGGTTAGAGGAGGAGTAGAGAGAATTCCAGGAAGAAGAAACAGCAAGTGCAAAGGCACTGTGCGTGTTCTAGGAACAGAAAGAACGCGGCGTGAATGGCGTGCAGCCAACTGAGGGCTGCACAGTGCTGTGATGGAGCAGGGAAGGAAGGAGGCGCCTCATCACCCAGGGCTTTGTAGTTCATGTTAAGTTCATTTTGAGAAAAGTGCTACACGAGTACATTCATATATTCCACTGGTGATACTTGCTTAAAGATTTTGATCTTTATGTCGGGAACAATAAGAAATCATTGAAATATTTTAAGCAAGAGGATCACATGATAAGATTTATGTTTTGAAAAAAAATCACTCTGGCTTCGGGTTTGGAAAACGTTTGAGGGGGGCCATCGTGGACATGGGTAGCCTCTGCCAGAGGCTAATGCAGTGTCTAGGAGAAGATGGTGCTGGCTTGGACCGAGGCAGTGTCAGTGAAGCTAAAAAGAAAATAGATTTGAAAACCCTTACAAAGACAGGACTGGGTGAAAAACTGGTTACTGGGGGCAAGGAAGAATGCAGAGTTCCAGGGAACTCTGAAAGAGGACCACTTCTAGGAGAAGTCATGTGTTCAATTTTGAACATGTAGCTTGAACACTTTTCCCTAGGCTTGTTGGTCATTTGTGTTTCTTTTATATGAACCTCCTATTGTGCAGTTTATTCTGGTGTTGCTCTTTTTCTTAGCCATATAACACCCCATTATTGGGGATATTAAACTCTTGTCATATAAAACTGCAAATGTTTTTCTCAGTTTGTCATAGACGTCTTTGGTCATTTGCTTTTAATTTTGTTTGTTATTTTTTATAGAAGACTTGTTGTTTTTATGAAGTCAAACATTACAAATCTGCTTATTGCCTTTTAATTTTTGAAATCAAACTATAGGTATCACAGAGGATTTAATTGTAGCTACCAATCAATCAAAACTTTTATCCCAGAAATCCATATTTTAAAAATATTCTCTGTATAGATAGAAAAAAAAGAACTTACCTCAATGAAGATCCAAATAACCTTGTATAAGATCAAGAAATTAAATATTTACAACAAATATTAGCTATGTCATCTCTTTATGTGGTATTTAATATATTTGGATCACTTCCCAATAAACAATTTAGAACTCTTTCATTCTTTAAAATCAGGCACTTCCAAAGTCACCAGATTCAAATGATCTCGTCTACAACCCTGTCAACACTGATATTTGAGAGAAGTGGTGTATAGTCCACAGGTCATTCTGAAGGTCAGCCATGACTTTTCATCTTTGCATGTCTATATTTTAACATGGTACCTGTTGAATGAGTTAACAAAACATTTCCAATTAAAATACTTAGAATAAAATATTTACATACTGTTATATGTATGAACATCCCCTGACATACAAACTCTTGGCTTAGTAACACTTACAAATAAGAGACCGGTGCCACTTGCCCACAGATTTTCCCTTATCACTGATGCCCTGTTCTCCAGAATCCTTTCTCTGGTTCTGACACTGTGATCCATGGATCTTCCCCACCATTGCTGTGGAAACTGTCTGGGCCCTCTCCACCTCCTTCCCTGCCCTGCCTTGGGACCTCTTTTGCCAATGGTGCTTCAGTTCTACCCTAATGCCAAAAGCATCAGGAATCCAGGAGCCTCAGGATTCAAGAGTCTCTGGGCTTAGGACTCAGAGTGTGGGGTAGAAATGATCAGGTCTTTCTTTTCTGTGAATACGAAGAACTACACTCAGTAATATTTCAGCCACATGATGGATTAAATAAGACTTTGTGAGTTTGCCTGAGAATGTAGCCACCATATATAACACTCCCAAACATAGACTTAACAAAACACTTTTTGAGATTGGGAGTTACCTGTAGAGTGAGCATTAATAGTTAGAGGAATTTGATTTTTTTTTCATTTAATAAAATATTGAATCAAATTCACATTTTATCTTTAATAGTAAAGCCCAGTCCAATTGTAGGGATGAAAAGGAAACTGTTTCTTTCTGAGCATGCCTGCAGCTAACTCAAGGACTCTAACAGCCATGAGGGCAAGCGGGATTTATTATCCCTTCAAATACATGGCTTGTCAATTCCCTTCTACTTTTGTTTGTATATTAAAACCTTAAGTGTCCAAGGGGCTTTGTCAGTGCTTATAAAACAATATGCATATTTGTTCACCCTTTATCAAAAAATAACTCAGTTACAGAGGAGAAAGATTCAGTCTTTCTCGCATCTGAATTTCTTTAGGAATTTCTTCAATTTCAGTGTTTGCAGCATAAATTTCCATGCGTGACAAAAGCTGATCAAAGTAGTGCTCTAGAGAAGATGTCTGGATAGTTTTACTGCCCAATAGGACATTTTCATTTCCTTCTACTCCGAGGATCAAAAGTTTTTCCTCCAAAAAGCAGGCCCAGGATGGAGTTCTCTCCTCTCAGCACGCATCCTACCCTCCAGCCAGCAAGCTCAATTGGCCATTTAGAGTGCACATAATATTTCACCATGTGTCGGGGACCCTGGAGCCTAAACTCCACATAACAGAGTTGTAATCAAAGGACTAGCACGTTGCTGAATTCAGTTTGTCCCAAGTTCCTACAGGTTCTGTATTATGGGGTCAATTCCAGTTCTCTTTCCCAGTTCCCCCTGACATCTATACCCAGCCACAGGTCCAAGCTCTTTGTAATGAGGAAGGTAAAGTGCATTGTGTTAGGTTATTGAATCCACTACTTAGTTCCATGAGATTATTGCTTTTCTCCCAACCACTAAATTACCGAGTCTATGGGTCTGGAGTTTGCCAACAAAATGCAATTCTTTATCTAAAAATATACCTGCATCCAAAAAGATTTGAGATATATCATTTTTTTCTCCTAGTAAATGGAAAGTTAATGTTTAAATATAAGACAGAACATCTAACAGGACATAAAGAAAGATATTTCCAGACACCTTGTATAATTTAAATATGATTGTTTACTCGACCATTCATACATTCATAATCATTCATATATTTTTCAAAAATTTTAATTTATCAATATACAATATAGTTGATTTTCGTGCCCCTTCATTCATGTATATTTTCGTTGAATAACCACTATGTGCCAGGCACCACACTGGGCATTTGGCATGTAGCAAAACAGACATGATTTCTTCCTTTTTGGCTTTTAAACTGCTTGCACTTAGCATAGTGATCAGCATAGTGATAGCTTCAAAGACTCCGAGAGTAGATGTGGTCACCTATGGGGTGTAGAAGGCGGAGATAGGAAGAGAGAGAAGGGGGAGGGAAAGGGACAGGCAGGGGGGTGGGGGAGAGAGAGACAGAGAGAGAGACAGGGAGACAGAGAGAGACAGAGAGACAGAGGGAGAGAGAGAGAGAGGGAGAGAGAAACAAGGAAAAGAAGGCTAGGTTTAGGGGTAAGTTCCTCTAATGTTCCGAGTTTGAGAAGAGAAGAGAGACAGACAGAAAAGAGGATCAATAAAGTACTAGAAAAATAGGAAGAAAACAAAGCAAATGAGGTTTTACAGAATCCAATAAAGGAGTATGATTCCAAGGAAACAGTGGTCAGTGATGTGAAATGCTTCTGAGAGATAAAATAAAATGGAGAACTTGTCTTAGGTATTTAAGGAAAAGAGGTATTTAAAGGAGGGGAAGGGCTGAGACCTGGTGGTAAACTGAACCACACAGCCTGGGAGGCAGTGGCGGAGCCCACGACCTCGCCTCCCCTCCCGTCACCCGGCTGCCTTCCACTCTTCCTTCAGGTCAAGGCTTAGATATCACTGCTTATGGGAAGCCTTCTGAACCCCAAGTCTTGGTGAGGTGCCCCTCCTGTGTGCTTCTGTAAGCACTTTTTACCCCCCTTCATGGCAATTATCATATTTCTTTCTTGATTGTAAACAGCAGCAACCAACTCTGATAAACTTAAGCAGAAAAGACAATTTTTTGGAAGGATATTTGGTAGTTCACAGAATTTTAATGTAAAGGCTGAAGAACGAGGCTTAGAAAACAGGCCAAATCCAAAGGTTAATCAATGGTGGACACAGCCAAAGTCACATCTCCAGGAGTGGTGCTGGATTGACCAGCCACCCACACCTGGCTCCATCACGTCTATTGCCAACCAATATTGGGTGCCACTGCCATCTTGTCACTGTGGGAATGAATTCCAAATTGTCCCTTGCTTCTTCACTTTATTAAGTTGTGGCAAAAATAAATAAATAAAACATACATATAAAAGAGGGGAAATACATTTACATACAGTTTAAAGAATAATAAAGTGAGCACCTCTGTGGCCACTGCTGAAGCCCTGAGAGCTCTTCTGATGGCTTTCTCCATGTTGCCTATATTGCAGAGATAACAAAGATCCTGAGTTTGCTTTTCTTTATAGTTTTATCACATGTCTGTGTCTCCAAAAGATATACAGCATTGTTAGTTTTGCCTGTTTTAGTACTTTATATAATGAAACCGTACTGTATTTGTTCCTCTGTGACACACTCTTTCTGCTAACTACATGTTTATATGTTTTTGAGATGTATCCATGTCGATGTGAAAAATATTGTGAAATACAATATTTTTTATTGTATTAACATTCCAGAACTATTATCCTTTCTACTGTAAATGGAAGTATCATTTTTTCTCAGTCAACAATGCTGCCAATTACATATACATACCTCCTGGTACACATATTTAAGAATTTACTGAGGATCGACCTTTAAATTAGAATTTCTAGGTAATAAGGAACATGCATATTTAACTAGACTAGGTAATGGAAAATCGTTTTACCAAATGGCTGCAATAGTTTCTTGTCCTGCCAGCAATGATGAACATTTCCTTTGCTGCACATCATCAGCACTGAGTAGTATTCAGCTTTATTATTTTTGTCAAGCTGGTAGGTTCAACCGAGTAGCTCAGTGTGCTCTTAACATCGGTTTCCCTAATTACTACTAAGTTTGGGTGTTTTGTCATATATTTATACACCATAGGTATTTGCTCTTCTGACAGATGCCTATTCATATCTTTTACCCATTTTTCTTTTGGGCCGTCTTTCTTTTCCTAATTGATTCGTAGGAGCTCTTTATACATATTGAATGTGAGCCCTTTGTCAGTTTATGTCTCCCAATTATATTCTCCTAAGTTGGATTGTCCTTTGACTTCTTTTTGATTAACAATTTCTTAATTTTAATGTAGTAAACTTCCTTTATGTTTTTAGATTTTCCATCTTGTTTAAGAACTCCTTCTGTCCTCTGAGAGCATAGAGATATTTTCTTCTGCTTTCATGAAAAGGTTTTAAATTTCTGTCTTTTCCAAGGTCTTAATATATCTGAGTTTTGTGAGATTTTGTTTTGTTTTGTTTTTGTTTTTTGTCTTTTTAGGTGTGAGGTAGAGATCCATTTTTTTTAATATGCATATCTAATTGTCTTGGCATCATTGATTAAAAGATGAACTGTCAACTTTCGCCTTTGATCCACTCACTAATTCTGCCTTATATTAAATTTCCTTTCATGCGAGGGTCTGTTTATGAGTTCTGGATTCTGTTCCATTGGTCTGTCTGTCTGTCCTGTGCCAACCTCACATTGCCTTAATCACTGTAGCTTTACAGTAAGTCTTGATTTCTATAGGGCATGTCCCCTTGCTTTGTCTTTCTTCCTCAGAAATAGTTTAATCTTCTTGACCTTTGGTTTTGCAGATGAATTTTTTTTAATATAAGTAATATTTATTATTATTATTATTATTACATTCTATGATGTTGTTGCAGAGCAGTTGGGGGGGGGAGAGGAGAGTGGGGAAGGAAATGGGATGGAAGAAGGGGGAAGGAGGAGGAGGGATGGGATTGAAGCCTGTGGCACCCTGTCATTCCCACAGGGGAGACCAAGGGGTTTCCAGCGGTGGCTTGGTCATTGTTGGGCTGGGTGCAGATGTCGGGGGAGGGTGGCAAAAGCCTTCACTCCCCATCACCCCAGCTCGGGAACACAGGGCCCTTCTTGCTGCAGCTCAATGGTCATGGTCATCACTGGGCTAGATATGGATATTGGGGGGACATGGCCTAGACCCTCGGCCCCCCAGTGCCCTGGCTCAGGAGAGCCTGGGGCATTCAGATGAATTTTAAATTCAGCTTTTTGTATTCCAAGAAAAAACTTGTTGGGAATTTCATCCAAATTGCTTTTTATCCAATATTCATCTTCCTCTACACTCGGGAGATATGTCTCTTGATTTACTTGGATCTCCTTAAAGTTCTTCAATAAAGACAGTATTCTGTGCAAAGGACCTGATCTTATATTTATTCCTAGGTGCTTTATATTATTTTATGCTACTAAAATTTTTTGTTTGTTTTTGGCTGGTGAATGGAAATGGAAGTTATGTTTTTATATTGATATCACATCTAGAAATCTTAATATGTCCTTATTAATTCTACAATTTATCCATAGATTTTTTGAGTTTTCCATGTAGACAATTATATCATCTATAAATAATGACTATTTCATTTATTCCTTTCCTTATTCTTGTGACTTCCCCCCTCCTGTTGTTTTATTGTGCTGACTAGGCTCCTGAGTCAGTATACTGTTGGATAGATGTGATGATAGTAGAATTCTTATTCTGGGCTTAAGTATCTTCTTTTTGGGATTTGGTGCAGAATCAGAGTCCCAAATGGGCAATTTAATTGACCAAGCTTAGGTCACAGGACTTTCTAACTGCCAAGAGTAGGAGGAAAATTATATGTCACGCTTTAGCTTCCACAATGTGATGTAGGGTTCTTTCTCTAACTTTCCTACAAATTCCTCCCAAATAGCAAGGATATTCAAATGCTGGACAATGGAAAGTAGCTCATCATTGCCTGTATAATTGTCTTTATCTGAAGCAAGATTCTACCTAATCAGCCTAATCACCATGTGCCATGAAGTGCCTAGAGGAGAATTTAGTCTTCATTTCAAATTGAAACTCTAAGAACACATTTCCCTTCACTGCACACATAATAACAGAACTGGGGGTTCTTCCAGTTCCAAGTAATTAATGGAAGCTCCTATGGCCTGTTGCAGTGTCTTTAAGAAGGTAAGATGTGAGGAATGGATGGGAATAAAGTATGGAGAATTCTAAAGGATGGGAATTTTTTGTCCATATAAAATCTCAGAGGTGATTTTTCATAGTAATGTCCTCAGTAATTCCCTTCCTCTTCTTCCAAGGTTTTATCTACTTCTGTTTCCACTGCTACCACCTGTAGCTACCTACACCCATGTTTTCCTCTGTCTAGGCTAATGCTGAGTAGATCACAATCTCCCCGTTCCTCCTTCACTTTCACATTTGTGAAGTTCATGTCCTTTTGTGGTTTTTCTAGAGGATTAGTGCTAGCAACAATGAAAAAGAGACTTAATAAAGAGGATCCTGCCACCAAATTCACACACACACACACACACACAGAATTTAAAATGTCTGTGTAGTCAACTACAATCAAAGTTAAAAAGCAAATGAAAATTTTTTTGTAAATGTTGCAATATATATGACAAAAAATTACTATCCCTAATATGCAAACAACTCTTACAAGTTGATTTTTAAAAAAGAAGTAAGATCTGAATTTTTTTAATGGGTAAAGGACATAAACAGACAGAGAAGAAACAATAAATATAAAATGTTCAACTTCATCCTTCAGGTTTAGTTATCAAGTAAAACAAAAAATTATAATTTTTTCACCTAATAAATTGCCAAAGGGGAAAAGAATTTCAATACATTGTGATGCTGAAGAGTGAGAATACTCTTGTGCTGTCTTGTGCACTGTTTTTGGAAGCAAACACTGGTGTTCCTTGAGTAGAATCTGACAATATGTTGTCAAACCCTTTAACTGTGTATACTCTTAGACACAGCAGATAATATCTGCTTTGCTTCCCTGCCTTCTCCTTCTCTCTAGGATCTTGGTCCTTCATGTCCTGGCTTCCTTGGCTGTTTGGATGCCTTCAAACAGCTGCTATTAATTTTTTAAATCCAGTTTTATGCTTGTTCTCAACATAATATTGTTTTGATACAAATTGTTGTATCATAGCCAGAAGCAAAAACCTAATTGTATCATATTTGGTATGGGTTTAACATTTGTTCCCTCCAAAGTTTGTTGGACTAATAAGGTATTTGAAAGGTGGGGCCTTTAAGAGGTGATTTGATCATGAGGACTATGCTTTCATGAATGGCTTAATCCATTTAATAGGTTATCAGGGCATGGCTCTGGTGACTTTACAAGGACAGCAAGTGAGCACATTAAGTGTGCTCTCACCCAGCCCTTGTTATGTGATAACCTGTACTATGACCAAGAAGAAGGCCCTCACCAGATGTGTCCCATGGACCTTGGACTTCCTGGCCTCCAAAACTGAAAGATAAAAATTTCGTTTAAATACCCAGTTTCAGGTATTCCATTATGAGCAACAGAAAATAGACTAATTACAATATTTCAGGTCATATTAGTTATTACTAAGATAGAAAATTTTTGCGCATAAAAGTATCAGTTTTCAACATGAATAATTCTTAATATTATCTGTTTTGTGGGTATGTAATTTGTTTTTCCTTAAAGAAGGGTACACTATATTTTATACAAGTTATTTAAAATGTGTTAAATATAATCATTCACTTTTTTAAAGGCTCAAGATCATAAATGATTTTTCAAACCATCTTCAAATTGAATACTATTTTTCCCAGTCTGAATCTAATCCAAAACTGAATTTAATCCAAAAAATGCTTATTTTACTTTCAGATTATACTTGTGTTTATTTGGGTAAAAATTTACATTGCAAACAAGTTTCTTTAGTATACTGTGAATTAGACATCAGAGTAAATAAAAAGATCAATGATTAGACTATCAGGTAACACAAGCTTAAAAAAGAGATTTGAACTGGACAGATGGATTCAACATCATGAACCTAGATGGGCAGGATCTAAAGCAATAGTAAATTTACTAGATATTATCAGATTTGACAATTTTGCTTACTTGGGACTTAAATAGGGAACTGCTTAAGTCCTCCAACTTCAGAGAAACCTACTCTGCATAATTAGTCACCTCTCTTTTCCATTTCCAAACTTTGTATCCTCTATCTATTTGTTTCTCTTCTTACACTAAACAAATGTCTTGTTTCATGGAAAAGTTGCCACATATTCCTATCCCCACATCAACAAACTAAACAGTATCAAAAACCAGCCTTCTACCTTCCTTCCCATACCTGTAGATTGGGCAATAACTCTATCTGTACTGTAGATACCATCTTTCCCATCCCCTTAGGATATTTGTTTCACTCATTAGGCTGGCTTCCTCTTATGCCTTCAACCTCAGCCTGCGTGTTTCTTTTCTTTTGTCTTTTTTTTTTTTTGTCTTTTTCTGTGTCCGGCAACGGATCGCAACCCTCAGTGTTGCTCCCGCGCCTCGCTCAGCCAGTGAGCGGGAACCGGTCTGTATGTGGGATCCGAACCCTCGGGCGGGAGCGCCGCCGCGCTTCCCAAGCAGCGCACTATCCAGTGCACCACCGGGCCGGCCCCCTGCGTGTCTCTTTTCTTTCACTGCATAAACATACTCCCCACCAACAGGCTCTTTAATCTCAAATCTCTTTCTGATCTGGAGTTTTCTTCAAATGTCGGGCCTCTACCCATTTGTGGGTTGTAAAATTAATAAACCTGTTTCACTAAAATATGTTCTTTTTATAAATGAAGTACTGTTGGACCTACGATATCGAAATACAACACATACATTATGAGTTGGAGCTGTCCACATTGCAGCAAATATGCAGAAAACTGAGCTGAGTGACAGCTGGTGGAGGGGATGTAATGAATACATGCATTGGCTGGGAACCAGCCATCCACCCATTCTTCTGCTTACTGGTTTCTCATTTGATTTTCTGGATTTGATCATAATTGTATCAGGAGAGCTCACATTTTATAGTTTCATTTTATGTCAATGTAATTTACAGTTAATTATGAAGTGAAGTTTAGAATAACTTTGTCCACTCTTGGCAAAGGCAGCAAGATTTTCCACCAAGGTTTGGCTCTGAGTTAACAAGTTTCAATGTGTTTTTTGGATTAGACATAATTGTTAGGCATTTTTTTGACTTTGTGATAATTGTACCTTTTAATTAAACTTGTACTAACTATCCTTAAAATAGTTCATTTTTTTATTAGAAGAAATAGGAATGATTATGATTAAGAAATAAGAAGTATATTCTGGTTCTTAACTGCCAGATCTGGACTTGTATATAGATACAATATTAGAAATGTTTCTTCTAATTAATACATTCTTTCATTTGAGTTATAACTTAAAAACAAAAAAGTAAGTACAAGCTTTTTCAATAAAGCATAGCTTGTCAAATGCTCGAAGCCCACTGAAAACATATTATTTGTAACAAAATTCTTGTAAATGAAGGTCTCCTCCCAGTTCCCCAAAAAAGACTTGGATATACAGCAAGCCAAACCTGCGGAAAGCCTTCCAATAATTTCAAAGGAAGAAAAAAAGGATATAAATTTGTCAACACTATTTCAGGTAAGTTAAAGAGAAAGCATTACTATCATAGTCGCATATGTGTGACAAAAGAGAAAATTACTCAAATAGTTGCTAAAAAAATTATTTTCAGCATATGTATTCACCTGATGTATTAGTCCATTTTCTGTTGCTTATAACAAGATTCCTGAAACTGGGTAATTTATAGAAAAATGAGATTTATTTCTTACAGTTTTAGAGGCAAGGACGTCCAAGTCCAGGGTGCACATCTAGTGAGGGCCTTCTCTTCTGCGTCCATGGTGACACAGGCAGTCACATGGGGAAAATGGGAAGAGTGCTCTTTATGTGCTCAGTTGCTTTTCTTATAAAGCCATTACAGCCACTCCCTAATAACCTATTAAACCATTAGTCCATGAATGGCTTAATCCATTCACAAGGGCACAGTCCTTGCAATCCAGTTATCTCTTAAAGGCACACCCTCCAACACCATACTGGGGGTTAAGTTCTAACATGAGCTTAGGGGGACAATCAAAGTACTTACATTACATTGAAAATGAAATCATTTTGGATGAGGCCCAAGAAAATACATGACAAATATTTCAAAATGCCAGATATTTTTTTTTCCCAGATGTGCAGAAAAGTGTAATGAATACAAAATTTAACATAAAATCGGCATTTAATTAAACACTTACAATTTGCTCTTTTGTTTTTGTAGCTGATTCATTTCGGTTTTGTTTTAAACTTTTCACTTTGATACAATATTATTAAATTGTTATCTAACACAATATTATTATTATTATTATTTATTTATTTATTTTGTCTTTTTCCGTGTCCGGCAACAGATCGCAACCCTCAGTGTCGCCCCCGTACCGGACCAGGACCGGCAACGGGATCGCAGCCCTCGGTGTTGCTCCCGCGCCTCTCTCAGCCAGTGAGTGGGAACCGGTCTGTACGTGGGATCCGAACCCTCGGCAGGAGCGCCACCACGCTTCCCAAGCGGCGCACTATAGCAGTGCGCCACCGGGCCGGCCCCGTGAATATGATTCTTGATAAATCATCTGAGAAATTTAAAACTGTACTACTAAGTAGTAACATATTCTCTTAACAAATTTGTAGTTCTACAGAACATAACGAATAGAATCAATAATTATTAGGCAGATATAGACAGAGGTAGATTGCATGATTCCACCTAATGAGCGCACTAATATTTCAAGTTATTCACACTTTCAGTTTATGCCAAATATATATGGAAAGACAATTTTTTTAAAGGCTTTATTGTGTTGGGGCCGACCCCGTGGCACACTCGGGAGAGTGCAGCACTGGGAGCGCAGTAGCGCTCCCACAGCGGGTTCCGATCCTATGTAGGGATGGCCGGTGCTGCCGGTCACAAAAAAAGACAAAAAAAAAAAAAGGATTTATTGTGTTGTTTCAATTTAACCTAACACAAGTTTAAGTAACTTGACAGAATTGGATACTATTTGAAAAATATAAATTAAACCGGAAGATTGTAATGGAATTTTGAGTGATTCAGAAGTAAATTTGACCAGAAAACATAGCAGAGTAACTTAAAATATTGGTAGAAACTACTATGTACATTACTATTTGGAATCTGTGATTCCTACATTGTAAAGATTTGGCATCCTAAGAATTCTACTGAATCTCTTGAACTTGAAAACAAAAGTAGTGATAGTTATTTCATTTCACTAAGGGAACCTTCACTTTTTCATGTTTATTCGGAAATTGGATCTTTGGCAGAGACTAGTAGTCCATCACCAAATCCCCTAATTGCATTTGGATCTACAGGGGGAAAGTAACAATATATTTCAAGATGTTGAATATATTCAACAGTTACAAAATACATTTTAAGTAATCACCATGATTACTATGTGTCCTCAACTTTTTGTGACACACAAAGAAAACATTATTAATGAAGGCATTTTGAATGGAATAAAATTGAAGATATTAATTATATTACAAGTCTCTATTTCAAACCTTAATCATTTCCAAAAGAGAAATTTGAAATATTAAGGAAAAATATTTTGATAAAAGATCCATTTGTTTTCCAAAATCCTGAATCCATATTTGAGTTAAAGTTGATGCCCAAAAAAGAACGCTAATTACTAATGCTTTATTTGAATACATTAAAAAATAAGTTTATCACCATTTCAGATTAAGATTAAAGAATTTCCATTGCTAAGTAGAGTGTATTGTTACTAACAGCATTCACAGCAACTTATTTGTGTGAACCAGAATTTTTAACCAACAAAACTAAAAACAATGGGAAGAAATAGGGATCAAAGCACAAATCACCTTGGTTGTGTGTACAGCATTGCCTTCATGACCCCAGTTTGGAACGAATTTAGGAACAGGTAAGCAAGCCTGCTACAACGAATAAACTCATATTTAGCAGTATCTCTATTACAGTTAACAGTAAGCATTGTTTTACAAATAAAATTTTTGTTTCCAATTTTTAACCTATCTGTACACATACGTATGTATATACTGGGTTGCAATGAAAAGTATGCTTTCTACTGTGTTATAGGGGAAAAGGGGAAACAGTATTTACTTTCCTTCACAGATAACCTCTATACATGTGATTCTACCTGCTCTTAATCTACTGCAACCAGGCTCCGCCCTTACCGTTCTGCTGGGTCAGGCTATACCAGGATCCTAATTCATCATTCATATGCATTAGATCCTTTTCTGTGTTTATTTTTGTCCTTTTTGTGGCTTTGACCTCGTTACCTGGATATGACTTTTATTTCATTTTACGCTACCTTTAAAAAACAAACACTTTTTGCAATTCTAAAAGTAAAAATGTTTAATGAAAAATAAACTCACCTACAACTCCATCAGAGATCAAAACTGTTAATATTTTAAGTGTATTTTACAGTTATATACATGAATGTACATATATGTATTTTTAAATATATGTACATCTACATCAAATACTTGAAGTTCAGAAGTACAGAGCATTTTACAATTTGTTTATTTGATTATGTAGTAGAAATCTCTTTTAATATCATTCAGTTTTCCTCTCCCACATTGTTCTTAAAGGCGATATAGTAGGCTGCTTTACAGATACATTATGGGTTATCTATCCATTTCCCTGCAGTTGGACATTTAAAAAGTTTTCGATTTTTTTGTAATTGAAAGACACATTGAAATACTTGTAGGAAAAGCTTTATCTGTTTCCATAATCACTTCCATAGGATGAATTCCCAGTCATGGGATCGTCGAGTCAGAGCCATACCTATGCTGTATAGACATCCAGACTCCCTCCAGGAATCCAGTACCAGGCTACATTCCAACCAGCATACAGACAAAAGAAGACCTCGTTGCACAGCTCATTACTAACACTAGACAACAGCATTAAAAAATCTCTTAGCCAAATTGATTAATAAAAAACAGCATCATATTTAAAAGTTTGTGCTCTTTTGATTAGTATGTGGTTGAACCTACTAATAGATCTGCAGATCATTTGTATTTCTTCCTCTGTGAACTAACTTCATATTTATTATCTATTTTTTTATTAAAGTGTGCATCTGTTTTTTAATACTTTATAATAGCTTTTTTATAAAGCTATTCAAACTTTATAGCTCTGACATTATTACAAACATTTTCCTAGTTTGCAGCTTAAGTAAACTTAATTGTTTTTAATTATAAAAATAATAAATACTTAAGTAGATACAAAAATATAAATCCACATAAAATTAAAAGTTAAAGTTATCCTTTTTCTTCCTTCAATCTACCCCTGAGTGTTATTTACTTTTTAATTTGTATGGAACTTTTGACATAAAGGTCTTAAATATTCAAATAGTCAAATTTATGACCTTTCTTATTTTTCAGTTTCTGCCTTAAATGGTTTGTTAGAAATAATATGAAAGTGGGCCGGCCCGGTGGCACTGGAGCGCAGCTGCATTCCCGCCGAGGGTTGGGATCCCACATACAGACCTGCCGCTCACTGGCTGAGCCAGGTGCGGGCGCAACACCGAGGGTTGCGATCCGTTGCTGGTCACGAAAAAAGACAAAAAGGAAAAAAAAGAAAAGAAAAGAAAAGAAATAATATGAAAGCAATAAGGTAAGTATATTCATTTATATGTTCTTCTAAACCTTTTATGGTTTAATTCTTAAATTTAACTCTCTAATACATTTGTAATTTATTTTGCTGTATGGCAATAAAGTTAAGATCTATATATTTTTTCAAATAGTCAACAATGCTAACATATTTATCTGCTGCAGTGTTTTTTATTTATTTATTTAATTTAAAGCACTGGAAACTTTTTTTCAAATGATGGCTTCATAGGGTGTGTACATGGTGAATAGAAGGGTCCTGGGCGGTTGGGACCTTGCAAGTTTTTCCTCAGCAGTACTAAGGAGCAGTCTGACACTCCCCACCTGTTGGACACCCTCGTGGGGCACTCCGTCGCCTGGCTGCCCTCGCACACCTCAGATCTCTGACTGCTCCTTCCCAGCCTCTTCCGCAGGGCATTTGCTCCTCTGCCCATCATTTGAGGGTTAGGGGCTCCCAACTCCCTCCCTGGCATCTGGCAGCAATCTTTGCCAAACCCTAGGCATCAATGACTCTATATTTAATGGCTTTCAAATCCTCATTTCCATCACAGATCACTGTCCTGAGTTCCTGCCCATAAGCAAAACACCTTACAGTATCTCATGACCATTTCAACGTGAACATGTTCAGACCTGAACTCATATATTCCCCCTATTCCAGATCCTTCTTTTCCTCTCTTTAACTTAGAGAATTGGGCCACTATCCTCCCAATTTCCTCAACAAGAAACCTGAAGTCATCCCACATGCTACCACCCCTCCCCCATTCGGGTATTAAATCCTATTGCTGCTACTCCCTAAATATCTCCTGTGACATTTTCCTCTGGTCCCTTCCCACCTGGCATCCGTCTAATTTATTTTTAGATTACTGCAGAGCTTTTGTGCTCCTGGCTGCCGGTCTACCCCTTTGCAGTCCATCTTCCTCACTTACACTACAGTTACATTTCTCAAGAAAAACGAGTAAGCTTAACATCCTTTCTTGGCTCCCAAACACAGCTTTCAAGACAGGGCCTCTGCTTTCCTCTCGCCCTTTCCTCCCGTAGCCCTCCCAGGGCCTCCATCAGCGAGCGACTGGAAGTCACCGAAAGCCCGGTGCTCCTAAGATCTGAGGCCCAGACTCACACCGCCCTCCCCAGCCGGCCGCCCCCCAGGTTCAGCCCTGGGGAAGCTTTCCCTGTCCACCCAAGTTCCATAGCCCCCTGCTGCGTCGGGCCTGTGCAGCCCCCTTTTTCAGAAGGACACAATTCAATGCAAGAGAGCAAGGGGAGGAGGAGGGGAGAAATTTTTAAAAAGGCTGTGGGCTCAGGATGTGTTTGGCGTCCAACTCTTGATTGGCCTGGGAAGTAACTTAGCCTCTCTGGGCCCGGCCTCATTGTCTGTATAACGGGGCTACGAAGCACCCAAAGCGCCCAGCCCCCCACCCATGTGTGGAACGCTTGGGTGTGAGCTCCCCGCCGTCAGGGTCACGGCATAGGCACTGCTGTACCGGCCAAGCGTGGCACCGGGGGTGGCCCCGGCGGCGGCGGTGGCGGCGTCCCCGGCTGGCTCGCGCGCGCTCCTCTCCCTGGCGGCGGCCCGCCCCTGGAAGGTCAAGATGGAAGAGATCCTGAGGAAGCTGCAGAGGGAAGCGTCCGGGAGCAAGTACAAAGCCATCCGGGAGAGCTGCACCTGGGCCCTGGGTAAGCGCGGCGACCGTTGCCGGCCACCTGCGGGCCGGGGCTGGACGCGCCGCTGCGTGCGGGGCTTGCGCTGAGTGGCGGCTGCGGCTGCCTTCCGTGCAATTGCGAGAGTTGCCTCCGGGAATTCGTGTGGGGTGCGAGAACCTTGGCGCGGGTGTGCACATCCAGCCGCCTCCCCTCCGGTCCCTTATTCTTCTCCTAACGCTTAACCGGGAACCGCTGTCCTCCTCTCCACCGGGCGGCCCCCTTCTCCCGGTCCCCAGCACCGTGGACGATGGTCACCCATCGCCGAGTTAGGCAGGACCCCGAGCCGGGGCGAATCCCTGGGCCTGATATTGTAGCGCCTGTTGGGGAGAGGGAAGTTAAACCAACAACCCCGATCTCCAGTCATTGAAAGGTCCAGCAAAGAAAGGTTTATTTCATTTGATTTTCCTGACCGAGGCCAGCTTGCTAAGTATTAGCTTTCATGGTTACTGGACATGAAAAATAACATACGGGCAGGATTATGTTACCTCTGCAATTCTGTTGTGGTCTGCCCGTCGGACAGGTGGGATTTTAGATGTGTGAGCTATGTTAGCGCTGAAATAAGTTCCAGGTAGCAAATTTGTGTTTACCATCAGTGTCAGGTTGCAGAACTCAACAGCGGAAATAACGGAAAAGACATTTCAATTAGGCAAGGATTTGGGGCAATCAAAATTATCAGGATGGGAATGCAAAGAGATCAGGAGCATACTTTGGGTGAGAGTGATGCTTTTAGAAAAGGAAAGACCAAGAAGACACCAGGGCAGCTCTATGGGCCCCTCGCCTTGCCTTGCCCAAGCCAGCATGTGATTCCTCAGTTACCACTCAATTGAAAAATAAAATTGAATCCCTTTACCTCGCAACCAAGAAACAACCAGTGCTTTTCATGGCACTGTGCTGTGATGCAGCCTGAAAGAAGATAAAATGCCATTAGCAGGCTTTCCTCTAATGCAGAATTCTGATGGTGTTTTAGGTGACTGTTATATTTGATAGGTCTTAATTCACGTATGTTTGGGTGTATACAGACAATCTATATAGCAACATCATTTTTTTTAGCATCGTTTTTTTAACCTGTGTGTATCATCAAAAAATTGTCTACAATGTTGTCTAGGAAGTTGATCTTGTAGGTGGAATTAGAACTTGACCATTTTAGTTAAAAGAAAATGGACCAGATAACTGAGAGAGCAACAAGGCTTTTAAAGCCACAGAACTATTTTTGTATTGCCATTGTCATTCAGCAGCATGATTCAGAGCTAGATTCCCACATGGCTCTAATGAAGGGTCACAGATGGCTGGGTAACATAATGCTCTAAACATGCCATTCCTAGTATTCATTGTTATTTTTCTGTAATTTAAGCAGATTTAAACAGGGAGGAGGAGAGTAATCTGGTATTTTTAATAAGTTTGAATTTTGATATTCAGCATCTTGTTAAGTGAAACTATAGTGTTGCTGAGTTTAGGTCCTTGGAGGCACTGGGGAAGTTGAGAGCTGAGGCGGGTGGATTATCTGCGTCAAGCCTAAAATCCAGCCTGACTGTAGGAGTAGATGTGGTTCCTTTCCCAGTGATTGTTCCCTAATTAGTAAGAGGAGACATAAGTGTGTGAAATAGTTAAATAATAGTGCAGGGCATTCATTATATAGGTTGGAAGGAGCAAACCAGGAAAACAGGTCGAGAAGAGGGAGTGAATGTGAGGTAGAGGTGTAGGCGGGAGTTGGTGTGAGCTGGTGGGGCTTTGGAAGTAGACTTCACTTGAAGAATGGGTAAGCTGTGGGTTCCTTCTTTCCTTTGCTTATTTAATTAGCAGACATTTATTTAGACCTCCCCTGTACTTGGCAGTGGGATATGACAATGAATAAAATGCTCCCTGTGAGGGGTGTGCCTGAAGGGCACTTTGGAGGGAGAATGCAGCATACACAAAGCCATGGAGATACGGTTTCCTGTTGTCTTTCCTACTCCAGTCCATTTTCCCTGACCCCATCAGTGTTTTTACTGTAAAATATCTGTCACTCCTGAACCCCGCAAGTTCTGTGACCTTCACAGCCAGGCTTCTGAAAAAACGTCTGTGGGGATCGTGTCCATGTCCTCACTTTCTAGTCACTCCTTCATCCTGCTCAGATCTGCCTTTCACCTCTGTCATCCCACCAGTTCCCAGTGGAGAGTAATAATAGCACAGGCCTTGACCTAGCTGGCTGTTCTCATCCCATGTTACAAGTCCTCTTGGTGACACTGAGCACACCTGGGCTCCTGCTCTACCTTATTCTCCGTGACCACACCCTACCAGCTTTGTCTTGGCTCTTGAGCTCTTTGTCTCCTTTGCCAGCCCCAGCTCTTGTCCCCAGCCTTCAGTGTCTGAGTTTCTCAGGGGCTAGCCCTGAGCCCTGGTCTCTTCCTGCCAGCCCTGCTGTAGCTGAACACACACACACACACACACACACACACACACACACACACACACACACACACACACACACACACACACACACACCACAGTGTCGGCTCAGTTTCTCCTCCTTTGGCCTTGTCTCCACAGCACCACTGACTCTGCTGAGCTCACTTTATTGTTTTGCTGATTAATTTGTCTTTCTTAAATCTTCTGTGTTGCCCTATTGGCCACAACAGGCCCAGGTCCGATCACACTTTGACCTGTTCTTAGTTGTGAGTCTTAGGGATACTTTTAGTATCTATCATCCCCTTTCATGTCTTAGCAAGGGGGGAAGAGATGTTTCTCCTTCCCCCATGAACATAATTCAAATTGACAGGGCTTGTTGACTCTAAAGTGTGAAAAGAGGAGTAAACACAATTTGAGTTGAAAAACCAGAGGCACATTGGAGGGATTAAAATAGAATAGTTTTTTGGGAAGAGAACAGTGAGCTTTTCATTATCTCTACAATGGGAGGGAACGATAGTATGAATAATCCACAAATAATGGTAAAGTATTGAACATCCAGGTTGGATTAGTGAGATTTGGGGATGAGCCTCCCAATCAGTATCCCTAACTACAGTGTAATTTTTTTTAAAGTTTAATCTACCGTGTCATAAATGTGTATGAGAATAACAAGTGCATAAAGTGCTTTGTGAACCTGGAAGTCTTTCACAAGTGTGAGTTTAAGGATATTGAAACAGTATTTTCAAGAAAACAGCTTTCCTTTCTCTTATTTTTATTGCAAGAATATTTTAGTATCTTAGCCAGTTATACCTAGATTAAATTGGCATTCTGGTTCAGGTTAGGAATTTAACAATTCATTCTTTGCCTCTAAAGGGAAATGTGTTCTAATTTTTAACCTTCCCCTCCCTGACAGTGAGGCAAGATCTAGGGAAGTCTCTGGAGCTATCAAGGGGAAAGGATTTTAAAATATGGATAACTTGCATGCAGATAATTGAGAATTGACTAATTTATAATTATAGGATTTCCTGAGGAAAAAAGAAAAAAAAAAGAAACTAAGTGAAATTCATGTACAATGTAGATTCTCAGTCTTTAAATATTTATTTTTAACTTTGTAATTTTTCCTTTTGCAGAAACCCTGGGCAGTCTAGATACCATTGTCAAGATCCCTCCACACTTGCTGAGGTAAGAGATGGAAATTATGTAAGAAAACAGAAGTAAAAATTGCCATCATGTTTTCCTGAAGGCCCAGATAACCTCATTGGTTTGCAGCATGTCTTAGTCCATTTTGCTTCTATAACAAAGTACCACAGAGAGGCTAATTTATAATGAAAAGAAGTATATTGGCTCACGCTTCTGGAGGCTGGGAAGTCCAAGAGTGAGGGGCCGCATCTAGTGAGGGCCTTCTTGCTGCATCACCCCAGAAGGACAAAGAGAGGATGAAAGAGAGAAGAGAGAAGGGGACCAAACTCTCCTTTTTGCAATGAACCCTCTCCTGTGATAACAGCATTAATTTGCTCATGAAGGCAGAGTCCTCATGGCCTAAACATCTCTGATTAGGCCCCACCTCCCAACACCGTTGCACTGGGGATTAAGTTTCCATAACATGCTTTTTGGGAGACACATTCAAACCATAGCGCAGTATTTTTCTTGCTGACTAGTGGCTCTTCTTGCATCCATGAGCTGGGATATTTCATGAGGTTAGCATGATGGAAACCTGTTTGCCGTAGCCCACTGTGCAGGAAATGGAGTCAGTGAGCCAAAGCAACAGCCAGGGAAGTCAGTGGTAAAAGGATCAAATTGTTCAAGGAGAAACATAACTAAAATTTCTGTGAGAGAGTGGACGGTGCCATCCACTGTGAATTAGAAAGTAGCGCAGCCCTACTCGGGTGGATTTAAGCCTCACTTGCAACCCTGGCGGGACAGCATCTGGCTGGTTGCAAACTCTGCAGCCGCATGTCACAGTGAATCTACTTCCCCACCTTCTTCACTTCCCCCTACATCTTTTTTTCAGCTTATTGTGAGAAAAATACATGCCTTTGTGAAAAATTTGGAAAGAACAGAAAAGAAAGTTGTCCATAATTACACTACCTAAAGATAACTACTGAGAACATTTTAATAGATTTTCTTCACAGTCTTTGTTCCACACCCATTTTTTTTCAAATTAATATGTAATTTTCTTTACAACTTTGTTTCTTGCTTATTTTTTCACTCAATACCATGTGAAGAACATTTTCTAATCCTGATATATGTTCTTCAAATTAAAATATTGCATATATGAAGGTATACTTCAAAAAGTTCATGGAAAGATTCATATTATTTTTTAATTCTGTTTTTCCATAAATTTTTTTGAAGTACCCTCATACTTCTAGCATATGGCTGTAGCATAATTTATTTAGTAGTTTTCCTCATTAAATATTTGGACTGTTTCCAGGTTTGTTTGAGATTATAAAAAATATTGAACTTCAAGTCCTTTTTTGAGTATGGTTTCTATGTTGTCAGGACACTATGATTGATTAGTTATTTTCTCTCTTTTCAAAGAGATTGAAGAAGAATTATGTTTCTGTCTTTTTTAAAAATCCATTAATTCTCCTATAGTATGTGCTAGAGGTTTATGTATTGTATTGGAATTCATGTGTTAATCAAAGAGTGTACTTTGGTGTGTATAAAGCTTATAAATGGACAGAATGTCTGGCAACAACGTATTTGTCTAGTGGAGAGGTGTTCCTGCTGGAGTGTCCAGCCCACAGGAGAATGTGAAGACTTTCCAAGAGCTACGAAGAAGGCGTGGATAGTTTAAGGGAGTCCATTTCCTGGTCCCCAACTTCTATAAGTTCCCTTTTTAAAAACTGATTTGCTTCAAAACTGATTTTGCCACATCTTTTCCATCTCACCTTTTACTGTCACTCTTCTCCCACTTGACAAAGGAAAAGCACAACTATTACCCATGCTGTGGTGTGGTATCCTGGGGTACAAAAATCTCATCCCACCACTGAAGGATTATGAAAACATTAGTGTCCGTGTTGGCAAAGGCAATGGTGATAAGGACCAGGAAACACATCTTTTTGCAAGTTAGGTAGTTCTGACTTCTTGGTTTTCAGCAAAATTGAAGGAGGACCTAATCTAGTTATAAGATGATAGGCAAAAGGATTTTTGGTAAATCTTCTTTATTCCTTTATTGTTTATGTAAGTAGGGTTTCTTACTGCTTACATCTATAAAAGTGAAAAAAAAAGATATGGAATCGATGCTAAACCCTACTTTATTATAGTAACTGGTAATATCCTTCCATAGCTACGTGAACTAATTAGGGGGGAAAAATGAGCAAGCTCTGTCCCTTCCTTTTGAAATGCATTTCCAATAAAACTGGATTTTCCATGTTAATTATATTAACATTCTGATAAGTAATTATTAATGTTCTTTGGATCAATTGTGTGCATTGGTAATGATAGCTCTAACTGGAAGAAAATTGAACACTTTTTTCCATTTTTTTATTGTGGCCAAACACATATAAGGATTGCCATATTAAGCATTTTTAAACATACAATTGCATGGAATTAATTACATGCACAATGCTGTGTAAGCACCACTTCTATCTATTTCCAAACGTTTTCATCATCCTAAACATAAACTCTGTACCCATTAAGCAACGACTTCTCATTATTCCTCTTCCTCTGTTTTTGGTAACCTCTAATCTACTTCCGTCTTTGGAAAATTGAATACTTTTAAGCCTTATGGTCACAGGAAATTTTATTTATTTATTAATTTTTAATTTTAATTTATCAATATACAATGTAGTTGATTTTTGTGTCCCTTTACCGATTCCTCTTTCCCTCTTTCCTCTCCCCCCTCCCACCCATCAACATCATATCCGTTCACTTGTCTTAACAAGTTCAAGGAATTGTTGTGATTGTTGTGTCTTCTCCCCCCCCCCACCATTTGTTTGTATATTTATTTATTTATTTTTAGCTCCCACAAATAAGTGAGAACATGTGGTATTTCTCTTTCTGTGCCTGACTTTTTTCACTTAATATAATTTTTTCTAAGTCCATCCATGTTGCTGCAAATGGTAGTATTTCATTCTTTTTTTATAGCAGAGTAGTATTCCATTGTATAGATATACCACGTTTTCCTTATCCACTCATCTGATGATGGACATTTGGGCTGGTTCCAACTCTTGGCTATTGTAAATAGTGCCACAATAAACATGGGAGTACAGGTATCCCTTTGGCATGATGATTTCCTTTCCTCTGGGTATATTCCCAGTAGTGGAATAGCTGGGTCATATGGTAGATCTATCTGTAATCGTTTGGTCACAGGAAATTTTTTAAAAACCACTTTATACATACTTTGTTACAGAGAAGTATAATAGAAAGATTAATAAAACCCTTTCAAGCATTAAAACATATTGAGAGAAAATTCTTTGGGCAAAGTGGAATGGAAAAAATGAGTTCAAAGAGAAAAGAGAACAATGCAGCATTTTTTACTATTAAAGAAGAGTTTATGTATTTTTTGATAAATGAAGATGGTTTTCAAATTGCTGTGGTATTTAGATTTCATGAGATACATTTAAAATATGATATGTTTTAATTAAAAATTTTAGTAATTCCAATATGCCAGAATTACAGCCTTTGCAACTAGTTAAAATTGTGATGAAAAAATTTAAATGTCAACTTAAAATATGTGAAAAACAGAATTTTAGACTTTTCTTAGTGGCTACAGGAGCAGAAAAGTTTGATGACCACTGCTCTAAAGGTTGTTTCCCAATCTGAAGTGGTGTTTAACCTGACGAGGAGGCTGTCTGTGGTTCTGCGTATGTGATAAAAGGTCTGCCTTCAGCGTGAGGGGCAACAAGGTCGTGATGGTAACCAGAAGAGGTTCCTGGTCCCCTGGTTGGGAATGTTCATCAGAAGGCAACTGGTACTTTCCAACTCTGGTTGGGGGCTGGCGGGTTTGCATGTACATGTGTGCACACACATGTAACCAGATAAGTTGAGCCTGAGGACACATGTTTGGTGTGCCTTTTAGCCATTTAGCTTTACTTTATTCAGTTGTCTTGAGCTTTACCCCAGAGCCAGCTTAACCATCTTGTACACACGTAGGAAGTGGTCATAAAATTGGTGAGGGGGTGTTGGATGAGGGATTCATATATACAAGCATCTTTACATATCTTCACCATTGTTGGGAATATAATTTAGAGTGTTTATTCTAATGATAAAGAGCTAGTGATATTGTCTTTGTATACAAAAGAATGCGCATTATTGTATTTCAGATGCACAAGGAGATCTATCAGATCATCTTGTACAGGGAGCTGAACTGTATGAAGGAAACATAGATATGAGCCTTGTGCTCAGAGGGTTTTTATTCTGAATGTGGAGAATGAAAACGAACAAAAGTGGAAAACTCTGTCATGTGGTAGCAAGTTTAAATTTAGTGTAGACTTCTACACGTATGAGATGGTTGCAGTTTGACTGCGATTCTCAATAGTGAAGACTCTCAAAGATATAGGAAGAAGCCATAATTAGAGTCAAAATAGCTATTGAATCAAAATAGTCTGATTTACTATTTCACATTATTATTGGGGAAGTGATATAATGAGAACATATACGTAATGGGCCTTCTCCTCTTCATTTTGAATCCATTCTCCTTTAATCCTTTGATTCATGTTCTAGGCACTTTAAATCCAGAGTGCACTTACTCTGTCCAGTCATTATGTTTGATGTGGCATCCTTCTGTTTCAGCATCTGCTCGAAAATATCTAGACACTGTAAATATTTGTCTGCTCATGAGGAAGAATATGGATATATTAATTATTTTTCTTCAATTATATTTAATATGTGGGAAAGAAACCAAGTTCATAAACTATCCCTTGCAGATTTTTGAAAATTGTTTGTTTTGGAAAGGGCTACAGGGAATCATTCAAAATCTTGAGTACTTTTGCTTTGTTGTTTTTCCTATTTTCTCTTTTGTCATTGATTGATTACTTTCATATTAAGTATATTACCATTCTGTTAAATAATTACTAATATTGTTTTAATCAATTGTGTAAATTAGGAATTGTAGCTCAAATCAGGAGATTGAAAGACATATATTGAAATTGAACCTTTGAGAGACATGTGTTGTATAATCTTTCCTTTTTACCTTTTGCCATTGATTGCTCTAAGGATTTCTTGTACAAACCAAAGTTCTGTGTTCAAATGAATGACTTAAGAGACTGGTGACTGGGTTGGGTTATGCATAGGGCATTCTAGAGGAGACAAAATGATAAAACATTTTAGGTGGAATTAAGTAGTGGGCAGGAGACATTGTTTATTTGTGCCCAAGGCTCTTTCAGTAAGCAAATGCTCGCTCTCATTGTTGATGTGAGCAGCAGGGATAGGAATTCCTGAGAGCACCAGTGAGATTCATTGTCAGGGATGGAGGAAGGTCCAGGGAACCTGTCCTGTGGAATAGTTCCTGAGTTTGTTAGTAGATAGTCATGTACAAATCTTCCCACTTTCCTGCCCTTAATTGTGCTTTTGATTTTGGTGGTGAGTTTTGAGGGTCCTTATTTTCCTCCATGAGGAGGCTGTACTCTCCTGTCTTTGCTGCTCTTTTCCCTTTTCTTAAACTTCAAGGCCTTACATGTGTCTTTGCAGGCTTGACTGAAACCTATGAAATAGTGGGCTGTTCCGACATCCCTACACTCAAGAGGCCATCTATAGCACAGGCTGTGCCTTAGGTTAGGGTCACCATCTCCATGTACTCCTTGTTTTACAAGCAAAAGTTAACTCACATTGACAGACTTGGTAAAATGACCACTCATAGCCACTGACGTTATCTTGATTAGCTGCTGGTTTTTCAATCAAGTGATAAGACCTGGAAGCTACTGATTAAGAACAATCAGTAATTGTCTTAGTTTGGTTGGGCTGCTATAACCAGATGCTGTAGACTGGGTAGCTTTTAAACAACAAAAATTTATTTCCCACAGTTCTGGAGGCTGGGAAGACCAAGATCAAGGTGCTAGCATGGTCAGGTTCTGGGGAGGCCCCTCTTCTGGGTTGAAGACTGCCAAGTTCTTGCCATGTCCTCACATAGTGGAAGAGCAGATGAGCTTTCTCAGGCCTCTTTTTTAAGGGCACTAATCTTTTTCAGGAGGGCTCTGCTCTTATGATCTGATTACTTCCCAAAAGGCCCCACCTCCTAATGCCATCGCCTTGAGGGTTAAGATTTTAAAATATGAATTTGGAGGGATACAAACATTCAGACCATAGCCGGAGTTAATACATTTGTTATTTTCTGTTCTCTAACAGGCTTGTATGTTACCCTCTCACGCACTATACCTCTCTGCTTTTCCTCTGTGGTTTTTGGAATCAAGGGATAAGTCCAAAATGGCCTGGTCATTTTATGGCATTTTCAGTACTGTTGTGGTTTCATCATGAATTTTCAGGACTGATGGCTGTGTTTCGTGAGACTATCACCAGCCGTACCTGGCAGGGAGCACCTGGCTTAAGCATGTCTTGAGGTGCCATCACTTCTGTAATGTTTAGCTTCTTGCAAGTCACTATATCCCCCACCCCTCTTTATGCCCTGCAGTCCTTGTGATGGCTTGGTTGTGCAAGACCTAGATCTGTCTGATCCTTTGTTTTTTCCTCCAAAAAATTGAAGAGCTTATACTTTCTTTAACCCTGTTTGTTGAAGGAAAAGGATGTATGCCCCTACTGAGTACGTTCATTGTTGTTTGCAATCACTGCTTCTTCCAGATCATTCTTGACCTGCTGGCCCATGCCCCGGGAATGCTCTTCCCTGTCTGGAGGACTCCGCAGTGTTGTTCTGCCTCTGAACCTGGGTTGGGAGTGCTCAATCCCTCTGCTGGCATGTGTGCTGGAATGCCCAGCCCTCTATCCTCCCCAGTGGATTTGAAACCCCAAATTCTGGTAGCTGTGGGTCCGAACACCTTAATATAAGTCTATGTAAATCTGCAAGGAGGGGGCTTTTCACCCCAAGCCAAGGCCCGGAGACTTTAGGCCTCTCCCACCTTGGCTGGCACGGCTGGGCTGAGCTGGCTGTCTGTCTGATATACAGCTCCATCTTCCCCGTCACATGTCCCCTGGGGCCCATACTGAAGTGAGGCAAGTGGGACCAAGCTGTGTAAGTGCAGGGCTGGATCCTGAGTTTATTTAAAAATTTTATATGTTGTTCATTGTGAATTTTTTGCGTGAATTTTGATTTTTTGGTAAATGTGGATTAAAAAATTATTTATCTTAATTACTGAGTTTTTTAGTGCTCTCTTAAATTTTGTGCCCAAGGCCAGTGAGAAGATGCTCACCTCATCCTAGGTCTGGCCCTGCACTCCCATCCTGTTAAGCTTTGTTTTGCCTCCTCAGGATTCTATTTCTCAGGATTTTAGTAAAGACGTCTTTACTAAAGATATTGCTTTTTGTCCTGCTTTGAGTGGAAACTCAGTGGCATATGCCATCAGGGAAATGAGCTTTCCTGTGATCAAGGCCACGTCTAGTAAGTTCCCCCTTCCAGGATACTCTCTCTCTCTCACATGTACTCTGGTTTTACTGAAGGCACTTCCCAGCCCCACCACGCTTATGTCCTAGGGCCATCTCATAAGTTGAAATATAGCTAGAGCATAGACCAAAATAGCAGGTTTGGAGGTGTTTGGTTAGTAACCCAATGCCTCCCTCTTATATGGGGCACTAAAATATTAGGGGTACATGTTCTGAGCTGCTCTCTTCATCAGGATCATCCATGGGTCTAACATGCAGCCTTTCTTCACCTCCTCAACCTGTTATCCTTGAAGATGGTGCTGAGGTGTCCTGAAGTCCTTTCTCACCCTGACAGGTGGAAGTGGTCCTTCTCTCCATTGTGCCTTCACTATGCTCCTTACGTAGTTCTGTCACGGGGCTTATCAACCACACTGGCTGTTAAGGGTTCTGTTCTCAGACCCTATCCTCAAGGAGCTCATCTTTTTAAATTATTCATCTTTGTATCCCATAGCTATATGTCCTATAAATGTTTGTGGGATGAAACTGCCTCTTCAAACTTTGCAGCACATGTCCCAGAGAGCCTGTGCCCTTATCTCCTAGATTCTTGGAAAACATAATATTTGGAAGAATCTGTGCCAGAATGGAATCTCAGCTTTGGCAATAGAACTCCAAATGTCTCACTGAATGAGAGCGTAGGTTCCAAAGAGTAGAACCAGAAGCCCAACACCCAATTCATTGACCTCAGCTAGTATAGACTTAAATCCCTTGCCCTCTACTCAATTAAAGTCCTGAACAGCCTAATGCATATTAGATCAAGGGTGAGGGGTGGTGGTGGTAGATATGGGGACCCTGAGCAATATTCCATGCCGAAGGATGCTGAATATACAGAGGTTTCAGCTCTCATTAGGTTCCCATGGAAAGTCCTTTGCCCACCTGGAAGAAGCATGCTGCCTGCCCTATCCCCAGCCCCAACACCAATTTGACTTGGTATATTTCTGTTCTAAAGAACTGAAGAACCTTCACTCCCATCCCACCCCAACCCAAGACTGTCCCTTCCTTCTAGCCCAGGTTACTTACAATAGAATTGGTCGGGATGAGATAAAACTGTCAAGAGAATATCCTCAAGCTGTCTTGTTAAAAGGCAGCCATTGGCAGTGAACCTCTAGATGGCATTACTCAGTGCCCCTTTGGGAACAATTCCAGGGATGACTCCAGCCATAGGCCAGGTGCCATATTTCTTATCTGCTTCATGATTCTTCAGAGCCAAACTCAGCCTAGTTGCTTTCTTCAGCCAGTTGTACTTCCCAGAAAGACTCAAATAGCCCTTCTTCCCATTTGTCCTTGTTTGTGTACCCACCTGCTTCTGTCTCCACCCTGGCTGTGCCTTCTGCCCAGCACTCTATTTTGCCTGCCTGGTCCAGACACTTCTCTCAGCTCAGATACTGACACTTCCTCCTTGTCGTGCCTTGGAGACCTGCTGATCTTTCATGCAGAGTGGGAGCACATTTATCAGCATTTATGCGTGGAGAGAACATCCTTAATAGCTTCCCATTCTACATATCGCTTTATTTTAATTGCTTTTATGCTGCATTGATCTTAGTGCTTTAGTTCTGTGCTTTGAACCCTGGAGCAGCTTCTGCAGGACATGTGAGTTTTTTGGTTTTGATTGAAGAGAGAAACATATCACCATCAACTGGGAAGGACTGTATGTGACTTTAAATGATGAATACAGCAAATACCTTCATAGCCATCTTTGGCAGGCAGTTTCATTTTCATGAGTGTTGTTTCTGCCTTTCTTATGTCATGGAGAAGTGTTGGGCTCCCCTGTCAAGAGGAGGAAAGCAATAGGGAATGCTGAAATCCATGTTAAAATCAAGATGCCCTGAAAATGTTTTTCCTTTCCCTACTGCTATGGAAGATAAAGAGTATCCCTCCACCTTTTCACATAGAATAAGTGATAATACTACACTATTTCCTAACTTACAAATGGCCTTTTCTGTGTGTTATCTGCCAGCCTGTGAGCCAAGCCTAATGGTTTTCATGTTTTTCTCCCTTTGATAAGGAAGAACTACAATTAGGTCTCAATTATAAAGCTTCTCTTTGTTAATAGCCCCAACCTAAAAGCACTTTTTAAGTGATACAGTAATCATTTAAAGAACTTACCACTCAAAGAACAAGTGCATAAGCCACTGAAGCTAGGATGTAGGAGGTATTTGCTTGAGTGATATTTTAGGATGTGAGCAAGATATAATGTTCAGAAACCAGCCATGGCCACTTACCCTTCCTTTATGACAAATGGTTGATGTCTTTATTTTCTAACACTTGATTAAAGGGAAGCATTAGAAGGAAACATAACTCCATGTAGAAAAAGTATAAAAACCAAATCATGACTTTTGTTTCTTAGGTCTCTTCATTCCTTTTGAATGGAATGAAGGTAGGATTTTTGCTGCATGGGTTATTGTGTGCATGGTTTTCATAAATAAACTGTGCCTTATAGGCTCAAATTTCCTGCTTCAATTTCAAAGCACGCCTCTGAGAAATTGTTTATATTGATAGGTTATAAAAATAGACGCCAGGGTATGTGTAGGGACCTGAGCTCATTAGCTCAGTTATGTCAGCAGCTCAATGGGGTGTTTGTATCTCTTTTCCACCCTCTAGGACTTTTCTTCTGGTGCAAGGACTAAAATCATATTCATTTCCTTGGAAGCTTTTGTTTATTAGATGTTTATTTATTTTCTTCTTTTCTTTTTATTTTGTTGCATGTATGGTCAAACTGTATATAAATCAGTAGGATTATGTCATTACACAATGTCCTGATGTATTACTTTTTCAAGTTAAGTCCAACAAAGTTGATACCAGAGATCTCCCTTTATCTGTAGTCTAATACTCTGTTATATAGTGCTTCATAAGAAGCTTAATAGCCTTAACATTTTCCCAGTTAAATTTGGAATACATCAGAACACAGTTAACATTTTTTAAGCCTTTACTATGTTCCAGGGATTCTCCTAGTTGCTGTATACTCTGCTGTCACCTAATCCTGATGGCACTGCTGAGAGGCCAGGGAGACACTGAGGCTTGGGATGCTCTAGCTGGCCAAGCTCCCTGCTCAGCCCAGGCAGAGCCAGGGCTGCTAGATACCAGAGGTCACCTTCTTAACCCGCTCTTGGGTATTGCCTCTCTCATTATTTGATTTCACACAGAAGTTTATTTTTTCTTGTTTGCAGTTTATGGGAAGAGAAGAAATATGTAACATTAGATTTCATGCACTAAATTATTATTATTATTATTATTATTATTATTATTTGTCCTTTTTTTTGTGACCGGCTGCACCGCGCTCAGCCCGGGCCATCCCTATATAGGATCCGAACCCGCGGCGGAAGCGCTGCTGCGCTCCCAGCCCCGCACTCTCCCGAGTGTGCCGCGGGCTCAGCCTGCAGTAAATTATTTGATGAGGCACCATTATTGAAAAAAATCTCGGAAAATCTGCTATATTTCACCACTGCTTACTCACAAGTGCAACTTCCTAATGTAAAAATATGGATTAGAGCAACTTATATCGAAACAACTTCAAATGTAATTTCCAAGGAGCCAGAGATTTTAAAGGGGGGAGGGGATGTCCAGTATTCAGACTGAGGGGAGAGCCATGAATTGTTAGAGCTATCAAGATTAGTGTGTACATGGCTTTGCCAGGAAATGGTTTAAATTGACTTTTCCTCTCTGTAAGGCAGAAGGAAAAAAGATAAAAGAAACTCTAGTCTGGAATTGATGTGGCTACCCACTGGGGAAGCCTGAATTATTAGGTAATTAAATAACTAACCTTTACCTCTCTCAGCTTCTGCTTACTTGACAGAGGGAATTGGCTAGGTAGCAATTAACATGGTTTCTTAAGAAGAGTTAAGGTGAGCAAACCTCCAGAATTACCAAGAATAGATTTGGAGAAGGGCTCATTTTTAGTTCTCAACTAAAGAAATGCCTCTATAATAGATCATATTCTGAGTGGGAGCATACCTAGGCTAATTATCAATTTAATGAAGTCCGGAGAGAACTGTTGTACTTAAAAGATTTTTTTTTTTTCTGAAACCATAGCTTCCCCATTGCTTGCTTTATTTTGTGAACCCCATTTTGTTTTTCTGTATTTACCAGTGGGAAGAAAATCCTTCAAAAACAAAAGGGGTTTTGTATGTTAATTTCAGAGGCTGTCGGTAGGATAGAAGTCAGGCAACTGTGTCCAGCTGCGCTTGGGTTGTGGAGGAGAGATGCCCAGGATGGGGAAGGGCAGGGCGAGGGCTGAACACTGAGAGTGCCCAGCGTTGAGCACGTGTGAGGCTGCTAGATTTACCCTCCAGCATTTTAACTTCAGCTCTCTAAAATAAAGCTGGATGTGGAAGACAAGGCCAGTAACATGACATTTGCTGAAAACAGGGAGGGAAGCATTCGTGTGTGTTAGAGATAGTAGAAATATAGATGTGATTTAAAGTCAACAGGATATTTGATTAAGAAAGGAAACGATTGTTGGTTTAAGGTGTGCGTGCCCAAGCATCCAGTACAGTAGGCGTGTTTGTTTGAGATGATTGCCTTGCAGCTCTCAGTTTTGAATGTTGACATCTCTATCAGAGGGGTCTGGAGAGTGCAATCGGTAGTGAGAAGACAGGGTGGGGGATCTGGGTTCTGGTGGAAGAGACTGTCAGCCTGGGGACTGGCGTCCTGGGCTTGGTGTCAGAGCCCACACAAGCAAGGTCCTGTGTGCTGGGAACCCAGTGAGGAATAAGAAACAAACTCTGTCCCTGCAAAGAGCCCACCACTTGCTGAAGACAAAGTGAAGAGGTCATCTTGATAAACTAAGTCCTGGGTGCAAGTCCCAGTTCTCCCACATATGGCCCATGGGACCTCAAGCTAGTTGTATTGCCTGTCAGCTTCTATAAATGGAGGTGAAAACTGAAAGGTGATGAGGTGCCTCTGTTTCCCCAGGATGACAGGTCTGGAGAGATGCCATTGCTGGCCACACAGGTGGAATCAGCCTCCCTTGCAAGGGCTCAGCACATGTCCATACTGTTCTATCAGGAGAGCCCTCTGCTTGCCCCCTCTGTCCTGGTATCTCCTCTGCATTTGGACAGGAGAACAGCTTCCACCCTATGGGGCTCACTCACAGGGCCCTCTGTGTTACTGGCATGGATTAATGCAGTACTTGGCAGATTTTTTGGTCTCAAGAACCTGTACACTTAAAAATTACTGAGGATCCCAAAGAACTTTTTTTCTTGATTTGGATTATATCTATTTACCATAGTAGAAATTAAAACAGAAAATTTAATTTATTAATTAAAATCGCAATGGCAAGCCTATTACATGTTAATAGAAATGATATATTTTTTATGAAAAATAACTACTTCTACAATCCCCATAGCTATGAAAATTACCCTACAATATCCCCACAAACAATGTACTCCTTACTGGGTTCTTATGAACCAGTAAGGTTCTTAAGAACCCTTATAGGGTTCTTGTCTTATCAGGCAAGACAGTCCTTTGCAGAATGTATGACAAATCACAGATGAAATATCACTCAGGTAAATAGGCTTGCAGTGTTTCAGCTGTTTGCAGTATGATTAAGGCTTTTTTCCCATTCCAGTACTGAGTTTCAAAGGGTGATTTTAGTCAGGACAACAGGGTCCCATGAACAAAAGAGGAGATAAGAATCTAGATTTAAATAGTGTAATTTCCTATTCCTAAGAATACAAAGTGGCTTAATTGGTCCTTGGGAATTATAAACAAATTGGCCCGAGCAGGCAAGATCTGGACAACTTGACTGTGGCAGTCTTAACTGTTCTTAGTGATAAATTCTGGTGTCTGGAATAAGGCAACAGGAATCTTACGCTACTCTGAAAGCGTGTTCCTCTTCCATCTTTTCTTACAGACTGAACAGACTTCTTTGATCCGGCCTCTCTTTTGGCACACCATGATGAGGGTGGCTGTTGGTGGAATTATGGGTTGGGGGGAGGACACCACATTTCCAGTAGTACTGCAACACATACCCACCCAAAGGTAATGGTTTGGTTTGGTTTTTAGCTGGAAGGCATGCAGGGGTTTTCTTAGTTTAGGGAATAATCATTGGCATTTGTTAATTCTCTGGGCCTCCCATCATTTTCCTCTGGAGCAGAAATGGCTACTCACCTACCCAACATCTAACCACTCCCTACCCTAACTGACACCAATTATGCGTAGGATCTGCCTTCATTATCAGTCCTGTGCTTCCGAGAGGCTGCCCGGCTGCAGGCCTGACTGTCTTGTCTGGCCGTGGTTCACCCCGCATCAGAATGGAGTGTGAGATGATGCTGTCTGTCTTGTGAACCAACCATGGGATAAAGCAGACAAAGAGAGGGTGGATTAACAGAAAGATGGAAAGAGCCCAGGGCCTTGGCTGTGTCATGGGAGCACTGTTACCTAAACCTGGAGTCAACCTGCTTCCTTGTTTAAGCCACTTAGGGAATTGCGTTTTCTGCTACTTGCAGCTGAAAGCACACTAACTGATACACCCTCCCCGGAGGAATCCATACGACTCTCAGGGACTCAGAGAAGGGACGATAGCCTAGACAAAAGTGGTAGCTGTCCCCAATCTGAAGATCTGTCAGTAGGATTCTCTTCCTCTTGTCTGACTGCCTTTTGGCCATTCTGTCATCCTTTGATTTCTTCTGTCAGATAAACAGTTGAGATTCTAAATTAAATGTTTGATAACTCTGGTAAAATAGGGAGGAGAGTTGAGACATCTGTGGCATTTACAAGGTGTGAGGCCTTAGACCTGGGGCCTTGGCTTTCTGCCTCACACCCTGGGCATGCAGGTGCATTTATAGCCACCTCCTGCCTCCATAAATAATTTACTCGTGTGCTCTCCTTAGTAGACTCTAAAGTCCATCATCCTTATACCCATGGTCCCTGCTGCAATGTGCCTGACCCCCAATATTAGGGCTACAGAGCATTGTTCTATGCCAGAAGTTGTACCAACTACTTAATATGCATTGTCTTATTAAATTTTACAACAGGTACAGTAGGTACTAATACAATCTGTATTCTAATGATAAGACACTGAGGCCGGACTGACAAAATCACTTGCTTGAAGTCCCATAGTTAATGTGAGATAGAGGTTCAAATAAAGGTCTGACTTGGAAATTGTTCATTTAACAATTACATTTTGAGTCTTCAATGCATTATTTGTTGAATACCTGTCATTTAGATGTGTTAGAGTACAAATTGTTATTTTTATTTATTTTTTCATTTCACCTTTCATACTTGGGTGAAATGTATTGGGATAAAAGGCACATATGCAATTACTTGAATATTGGCTCTTCTCCCGAAACCGGCTTTATCAGAGTACGTCAGTTACAAATGCATTCAGTTGTAAGTAATGAAAAGCCTAATTAATGGTGGTTTAAATGAGATGGAGCTTATTTTCCTCATATAACAGGCAGTCTGGAGCTAGGCTGTCAGCACTGGTATCTCCAGGGTTCTCCTGGCCTTCTATGATATTTGACTCTTCATGCCACAAAATGGCTGTTATAGCTCCAGAAATTACATCCCTATCCAAGACAGAAATAAGGCAAAAAGGCAGAAGGCCTTTTTACCAGGAAAGCAAAAGTTTTTCCAGAGGTGCAATGGAGGCTGGAAAAGCAGGAAACAGAATTGTTGGGAAAGGCTTAGACCGATCCTGACCCCACTTGGGGCCAACAACACTGTGTAGCAAGCAAGGTTGGAATCAAGTCACTGAGAAGAGGGCTGCCAACCACACATTTGAAGTTAGAGGCTTCTAGAATTTGAAGAGGTGGTAAGGAAAGATACTCCATCTTGCAGATAAGACAACTGAGACTTGTGGCAAGCACCTGAGCCTCAGATTCTGCTGCCCTTCTCACTGCATCTTCCCTCATATTCCCATAAGGTGTTTGCTTTCAAAGCTCTTTATCTCCTACTCAGTTTATCCTTCCCATCCTTTTGAAGGAGTCTGGGAAAGTCAGAACCTTCCTAGTGTCTTGTGGATAGAAACTAAGCTCCAGAGAGAGCCAAGTAACATGCCCAGGATGATACCCTATGTTTGTTGGCCAGAACTAAACCATGGATTCCTGAAGTTGGGCCAGAGTTTTTAGCAGACTTCATTGCTTTTCATGATCCTGTGGTCTCCCCTTACAGCCTTCCTGCTTAAACCAGAGCACGGAGGTTTCCTGCTCAGACACCCTAGGCTTTCAACTGGGCTCAGCTGCTTTGGTACCCCAGCAATGATGGCCCTGGGTCTCCAGGGACACCTGGGTACAACCAAGCCTGCATAAGAATATTGGTTCCTTTTGTGTCCCTGTGAAGGTAGGACAGTCAGTCACCTGTTGTGTTATGAAGAGTAATGATGACTATGAATGTTTATTTTGCAGGTTGATTTGACCTTGTCTTTCAGCAGCAGGGTTCCTAGTAATTTTGATCCTGTTTAGCATGTTCCCACCTTCCTCGGCTGGAACATGGTGCCTCGGTACCTTCTGGAACACTGGGAAGAACACTGTGGCCCAGCTCAGCATCCACCTGATGCAAATCATATGTTGGGTCACCCTGGTAACAGGCATCAGTGAAGCCGGCAGAGTGTTTAGGTGGTGGAGTAGATTACTCTGTTTCTCTCAGTTTGTGGACTCTGCCATCAGGAATAGGATGGAAGAAAATGAGTGGCGGGGGGAGGGTCTTTTTTATTTATTTATTTTTTTAACCTCATGGGAGGAGAGACACCTTTCCTTAGCTAGAGGTGTCTACATAGTAGGATTTTGTCAAAATAATATTTATAGTGTTTAAAATACTTGTATACTTGATAAATTTATTGACAAATTCCCTTTGTGTGTATTCACTGTCTTTATCAGCCTTCAGGATCTTAGCTTGTTTTCACTGATTTTGAGGGCACCCGTATGTGCACTTTTGCAAACTCACTAAGTCTGCAGATGCCATGCCATGCCTGCTGCAAATGATTGCGTTGCATTTGCTCTTTGTGCCCTCCAATGGGTATGAATGGTGAGAAAAATGTCAGGCAGACTTACTGTCCCCTGTGATAAATAGGATCATGACAGCCCTCTGCCCTCCTTCAGTCTCTTTTTCATGCCCTGGACTGGGATTGTTGTCAAGCAGCTTTTACTCTCTCAGTTTTACTCTCTTTTGGTCTTTCGTCATTTCACTAAGAGAACAGTCTGCTACTGTTTTTTCTCTTTAGCATGTAAAAAATGCACTGGGCATATTTGTTTTTCTTCCAGCACATGTCTCATTTAGAAAGGTCGTGCAGTTATATAATAGATCTGATATTACCCTGAGTGGAATAGAGCAGCCCATTACTGATGTATTGCTATAAATACAACTGCCTTCAGAGTTATTGGGATATAAAGCAGTTTAAATCAGGCTGAAGGGTAACTGTAATGTCTGAATACAAACCCAGTCTTTGAAACTAAATTTATCCTGGGAAACAGTCTTGTCTTCACATCAGATAGTGCTAGACCTGAGGCTTCTTATTTGGCAGGTTAATGTAGGTCTTATTCAGCTGACCTTACAGGCTGGAGCAGGGAAAGATAGGGTCTATGATATGTTTAAAACAGGCAGCATAAGGAACCAAACTAACCGTTTTGGCTTCCACCCAAGGCCTATTTTTTAAAAGTGCTTGCAGTGCAGAACCTATTGGGATATCAGGTAACCGAAACACCAAAAATATATTACTGCTGGGAGAGGTTGCTGTTTATGGGAAAATAAAATTTTACATCATTGTTCTTTGTCTGATGCTTATTGCCAGAATGAGTTACTTAAGAGGAGTTAGCTCTGGGGCCGGCCCGGTGGCGCACTGCGCTAGTGCGCCGTTTGGGAAGCGCGGCAGCGCTCCCACTGAGGGTTCGGATCCCACATACAGACCGGTTCCCGCTCACTGGCTGAGCGAGGCGCGGGGGCAACACCGAGGGTTGCGATCCCGTTGCCGGTCCCGGTCT
>NW_007726115.1:260723-295226 GCF_000696425.1 Galeopterus variegatus | reverse complement strand
CAAAAAAAAAAAAAAAAAAAAAAAAAAAAAAAGAGGAGTTAGCTCTGTACATGCATGGCTGAAAGTGATTTTTGAAGCCTGTGGAGAAAGAACTGCAGAGCTTTTAACAGAGGAGGACAGAAGCTGTAACTTCAAAATGTAAAAAGGTTTCAGATTGGCTTGCAATATGAAACACACTTGTTTTAATTATTTGGAAAGTAAGAGAATACATACACAAGTGACCACTTTTGAAAAAAAAGTAATGTTCTCAGATTGTGAATTGAGTATGTTTTCACTATAGAAGATTCAAAAGCCTAGAAAATGTAATTGACAAACACTCTCATGTCACTTGAACTATGCACTAGGTTTTATTACATCTCTGCTTTACAGATGAGGAGATCGAGGCTTTGAGAGGATAACTTGCCCAAGACTACCCAGTAATAACTGGCAAAATCTAAAATCTAGTTCTTGACTGCTGGGTGCAAAAGCCATATTACCTAGACACAATGAATCTTAATATTTGGTTTACTTTCTTTTGATTATGTGTAATGAAAATTGGGACATATTTGAAATGTTTTCTAGCTTGCTACTTTCACTTAGTATTACATCAAAAACATTTTCCCAATGTCATTAAGCCTTCTCTAAAAACATTTTAAGGGCCATTAGAATTCCATTAAATTGATGTACCATAGGGGAAGAAAAGTCATTTTAATATTTTCTTCATTACAGTAATGATTTTGACAATTGGTCAAAAATTGGCATAAAATACTAGATATCTCTTCCTCTTTACAGACTTGGTCTCAGTTTTTAAATTTAGTATGCCATTGTAATACTAGGAAGGTAGGTCACTTGCTAAGTAGAGGATTTCAAAAGGACGTTCATTGTAGTTGACTGTAAGCCAAGGAGAGTGAATATGCTCCCTCCGCAGTTATTTAACAATATTTCTAACCACCTGTATAACCATCCACCATATCCTGTTTCATGGGGTTGGGGGAAGCACTAACCCTGCAGGAGGGGCTCTGGGAATATGAGTAGGGCCAAGGAGAAGCATGAAGGAGGGTGACATTTGTAAAGATGGATGGAGAGGATGTGAGGTTTAAAAGCACTGCGCATGTGTTTGATGAACGATCGTTAGCCTTGAATGGTACAGTCTATCTCAGCACCGGGGATGAAGCTTTGAGGTGCTGTCTTGGCCTTTCCATGTATTCAAACTAGTGTGATGCTTAGCTTTTACACTTTAGGCTAAATTTAATGATTTAGTGCTGCAAGTTTTATTACTGTCGATAAAAAGTCAATAAAGAAGGAAGGATACAGATTTTGCTATTTTCTGGAGCCTACGGGCCTGCCCATTTTTATATCTGAGTGTGCTATTCAGACAGAAACAGTTCTCAGTGTTACTGGGAGAAGTGGGGGTTATTGCATTGGCTGCCATGTGTTGGGTTGTTTTGGAAGAGGCCATAGGATCTGGAAGATTAAAACTTTTGATTATGATGGTTAATTTCCAGGGATGCCTGTGCTTGTTTCTGTGTTGTAAGTAGCTTCTTCTTTCCCTTTAGCTTTTGTTCCCTTGTGGTAGAAAGATGAGGTTTCCATGGAGCATTGTCAAGGGAAAGGTGTAGGCTTTTGTGTCATATAGTATTGAAATTTGAAACTGGACTCATCCATTTGCCAGCTCTGTTCATGGGTACCTAACTCTGGAAGCTCTGTGTCTTGAACTGTAAAATGGACATGATAATGCTTCCTGCCCCAACTCCCTTGTGGGTTGAGTGAGATAATAAGAAAGATCCTACCTCATAGCTGCCTCTGACGGATGGCCACATCACTTTTCTTCCTTTCCGTGCCTCCTTCCCTTAAGAAGTGACCAGAGTGTTTATAGTTTTTCCTAACTTTTTTTTTTTTTGTCTTTTTGTCTTTTTCCGTGTCCGGCAACGGATCGCAACCCTCAGTGTTGCCCCCGTACCGGACCGGGGACCGGCAACGGGATCGCAACCCTCGGTGTTGCTCCCGTGCCTCGCTCAGCCAGTGAGCGGGAACCGGTCTGTATGTGGGATCCGAACCCTCGGGCGGGAGCGCCACCGTGCTTCCCAAGCGGCGCACTATCCAGTGCGCCACCGGGCCGGCCCAGTTTTTCCTAACTTTTAACAGTAGAGTTAAGCTTCTGATGGGACCTGATGCTGTATAGTGGTTAGGTGACGTGGAGCAAGTTATTTACCATCTCTGCGCCTATTAGCTCCTTGATAACATGGGAATAATTACACATCACATAGTGTTCTAAGTACTAAATTAAATGAAATAATGCATGCCATGTCAGAATGCCTGGCTCGAGTGGGCACTCAGTAGCTGGTGGGTGATAGTGCTAAATGGACTTGTCTTAGGACAGCCTTCCTCCTGGCAGCTTCCGGAGCCTCACGGCCTCCCCTGACTTCTCCTTCACTAGATTCTTTCTTCTCTCTCCTCTCTGGCTGCAGGCATCTCTCGGAGCTCTGTCCTTTTGCTCTGCACCTTGTACTTTCCCTCAGAAATTCTATCCATTTCCAAGGCTTCAGCTACCATTTTTAGACTGATAACTTCCAAATTTTTCCTGAGCCCCAAACCAGTACATTCAATTGTTTACCTGTCAACACTTGGATACCCAAAGGAACTTCAAACTCAAAATACACAAGAATATAGTTATTGTCCTTCCCACTTACTTTCTCAAAACGGCTCTTCTACAAGATCCTCTGTAGTCCGTTTCCATGCTGTCTCTAGGTTCAGTTTCTTCCTTTCCATTTCTCAATGCAGACATCTAAATGCACTTTCAGTGCTGGGCCTTTATAGCAGAGTGGATTTCTTCCTCCAAGCTTTCCTGATTCAGATTAGTAATGATGACAACAACAAAACTATAATACCAATACAAGTGTGACAATTAGAGAAAGCACTGTGATAATTATTTGTTATGTACAATATGCCTGCACTATTAGCCTTTCATTGTAGACGTCCCATTCTTGGTGTTCTCAGGGCTGAGGGAATGTTCCCACTCAAAGCCCACCTTGCTATCTCAGATCATGCTCTGGGTACTTGAGACTTCAGAATTCCCTGCTCAGACTGTGGTGAGCCTCCTTCCAGAATCTGCATGCAGGCCTCTTCCCAGCTTCTCTTTCAGAAGGCAGTCGTTGCCTCAGCTGTGTGCATCCTTAGTCCTGAGGGTTGACCACTGGGCAGCTATTTGCAGGAATTGTAGACTGAAACTGGCCTAGGCTGAAGAGTCTATATTTGTACCCTTGGGACTCCTTGTGGGGCAGGACAGTGCCAGGGGTATGTAGAGAAAGGGGTTGGGCCAGGGGCCTTCAGGAGTGCTGTAAATATTAGGATGGCCCTGGGCAATCAATTAAAAATTTGGTTAATGTAGTTTCTTGTCTAATCATTATAACACTTTTCAAGGCAGGCAATCTTAGTTCCATATTTTTAAATGAAGAAAATGAAGGTTGAAGAGGTTAAATACTTATTGCACAGGGTCTGATTTGACCCAGATTATTTTGACTCCAAAATTTCTTACTTTTTATTCATTCTCTACATTATAGTGAGAATTCTGTTTTGTAGAAAATGTCTGAGATACATTATTTCCATCATTAAAATTTTTCTCTTAGCTCCTCATTTTCAACTGGCTAAAGACTAGTGTTTCTGGCATGGCATGCAAGACCTTTCAAAACCTATCTCAGATCTACCTTGTCAAACTCATTTCTCACCAGTCTTCCCACCATGACTTCCTCATCCCGTCACAGTGGGACTTTGGCTGTTGCATGAACCCACTCTGTACCTTTGTGCTTACAACCTCAACTGGAATATACTGTTCCTCTTCTTCACTTGGCTGACTAAGTCCTATTCTGTCCCCTCTGCCAAATGAACATCACCTTGTCTGTGAAGACACTTGCATTTTTCTAGCCAGGATCTCCCCCACTCGCATTATATGTTTATAGTTGGTTGTGTATACTTAAATAAAAGTACCTTGTAGGGCCAGTCCCGTGGCTCACTTGGGAGAGTGCGGCACTGGTAGCGCTGAGGCCGCAGGTTCGGATCCTATATAGGGATGGCCGGTGCGCTCACTGGCTGAGCATGGTGCAAACCACACCATGCCAAGGATTGCGATCCCCTTACCGGTCAAAAAAAAAAAAAAAAAGAAAAGTACCTTGTATTTATGTACCTTTTGCTTAAATACAAGTAAGTACCTTATTTATGTAGTAAATAACTTGTACTTAACGTTTGCATATTATCACTTGTCTTTTACCTCCCCTAGACTATTGATTCCACGTGGAAAGGAATTGTGTGTCTTATTCATCATCATATACCTAATATCTCATATGATACCTGGATATATAGTAGGCTAAATAAATATTTATTTTTTAAAATGAGCTATTTATTACTAAAAATCATATGTATTTCTCACATATGAATTATTAATCATTTAGGAATACAAGTTTTAATTCTGTCAGTTGTGTTGATCTGGTAATACACTGGTTTTATGTGACACTTTGACATGATAACTGGAAATTTCTATTTCATAGAGAAGTGTTACTTTACAGTTAGCCTACCATTTTGCTGTCATGGAATTTAATACATAAGAAATTATAATAAATGCATATGTGTATTATTTGTTAGCTTTGATAGGCCATTGAGCCCTGACTAGAATGGGAAATCAGTTTTTTCTCAAAGTGATGACTTCTGTTTTGTTTTGAAGTTACCTGTCCTTGGTTATACGGACTTTTCTGAAAGATTTATGCCATACAGTTGCCATGTTTCAAGAAGTAGCTACATATTTGCATAAGAGGATCAGCATATGAAAAAGATTGCTATGGTTTTTTCCACCTAATTTTCTCTTCCCTCAGATTTGAGTATTTGAGTTAGAAATATTTTTGTTGTTGTTTTTTTCTGCATGCCACTTCATAGCAGACTGATGCTGCCCCCCTGCTGGAGATTCTGGGCAGAGCCCTAACTCTAGATTGCCAGTTGGAGCATTTCAGTCATGAAAAACAATCATCAAGTGGCAAAATGCACATGGTTCCATGATCCCGGGCAGGGCAGAACAATTTCCATGGGCACGTTTTATGCTGTTAGTATATTCACACTCTAAACCTGAAAGCTCAATCATAGGAAAACATGTCAGAAAGAAGCAACATTGAACGAAGTACACTGATTTTAAATTATGTATACGACTAAAGTAACTGTATTTCAGGATCATAAGCAAGCCTAGTTTCAGTCAAAAAGGCTTTAGGGAGATGAAATAATCCACTAAGTATCTGAAAGATGGTAAGGAAATTTCTTCAGGGGGAAGATAAAGGGAAACTATTCTAGGAATATGGCCCAGTTTTTGATAAAGTCGGAAGGATGGTGACTCAACAGAAGAAGTGAAATTAGCACAGAGGAAGTGCAGGAAGGATCAGATTGAAGCCATTACAGGAAACAGCCATTCAGGGTTCCAGGCCGAAGGCTTTGAAGGAAAGGGAGTGCATGTTTACACACAGGTAGGACAGAGCTAACTCCAGCTTTTCTCTAATTCTAAAAGTAACATATATCTTTTTATTTTTCTTTTCTTTTTTTTCTTTGCTTTGTTAAACTCTGCTAAATTTTAAAGGTAATATATTTTATTCTTGAAAAGTTTTTAAATGTGGAAACACATAAATAATAAAATCAAAATCATCCATGTCCCCAAGACCCTCACCAGAAGTGTTCCCTGGGCTTTGGACTTCCCAGCCTCTGAAACTGTAAGCAATAAATTTTGTTTTCTTTATAAATTACGCAGTTCCAAATATTTTGTTATAAGCAGCAGAAACAGACAAATACAATATTCTACATTGTATCCTCAGGTTTTTTTGCATAACATTTTCAAAGCATTTTCCTTTATTAGTAATAATTTCACAATATTTTTAGTTATTATATATTATTTCATTCTGTAGATATACCATGATTTATTTAACCTTATTTACATTATAAATAAAACTATAGTAAAAATGTTTACATATAAAACTTTACTACATCTATGATTATTTCTTTAGAAAAGGTTACTAGAGGAGGAAATCCTAGGTCAAAGCATATGAATATTATTAAGCTCTTAATATATATGGACAAATTGCTTTTTATGGAAATCTTGAGCAAAAACTTGCCCTGGTGCTGCAGGAAGTGGTTCTATGAGGAATTGTGAAGTGTGTCGATGGAGGTGAGGAGCAGTTCACAGTGTATCACAGTGGGAAAATGTAAAAGTCAACATGTACATGACTGAAGTGGGACATAATGTAAGGAAACGTCAAGATGGATTGACAATGGACAGCAAGGAAGGACCTTCCTGATAAAAGATCCTTTACAGGCTTGCTGTGTATAAAACGCTTAACCCAGTTCTTGGAATACAGTGTGAGGCTGGCAAATGGTAACCATTAAGGTCGCATACTGCCCAGGAGCGGGAGCTCAGGGGTCCGGCGCCTGCTCCACCTTTTGTCCAGGGGTGAATTTTCTTCCCTTCCCCTTGTGTCCCTCATTGTTAAATGCTGATAATATTTTTCCCTCCTCATTGGGTGGTTCTGAAAGTTAAATAGCTGGCACACTGAAGGAAGTGGCATTTCTGTGATGCCAGTTGCCTCCCTGCTTTCCCTTGTATCAGTTAGGAATCCTTTGGTTGAAAGTGACAGGACACTTAATCTAAAGAAGAAGGCCAATATGTGTGTCCAACACAACGTGCTGTGTCCAATGGAACGAGAAGGCCTTTTTACTGGACTTGCTCATCTTCACAGCTCAGCCAAATCTTTAAATGGTCTTGATGTTAACACTTCTCAGGTATTTTGCTCTTTTTGATTATTGGAAGGTGAATTTACACTTGCTTCTATCTTGGACAGGAACGATGCCTGCATTTCCTTTGTTTTATACTCAGTGCTAAGTTCAGTGTGCTATACCCACCTAATAGATGCTCTATATTTGTAGAAAAATGAATTCTAGAACAGCCTCCCTTAAGATTAATATGGACTTCATGTCACTTTTCTCCCCTAGAAATAAAAATCTTTAGTGTTTTTTTCTCTTGTCTTAGACTTTTTTGTTTCTATAACTGAATACCTGAGATTGAGTAATTTAAATTTATAAGAATAATAATTTATAATTATTATTAATAATTTATAAGAATGTATGTCTTACAGTTCTGGAGGCTGGGAAGTCCAAGGTCAAGGGGACGCATCTGGTGAGGGCCTTCTTGCTGGTGGGGACACTCTGCAGAGTCCCTAGATGGTGCTGGGCATCACATGTCAAGGGGACTAAGTGTGCTAGCTCATATCTCTCTTATTCTTCTTATAAAGCCACCAGTCCCACTCCTGTGATAACCCATTAATCCATTACCTCATTAACCCATTATCCATTAATCCATTAGTGAACTAATGAACAACGAACTAAATCACCTCTTAAAAGTCCCACCTCACCATACTGCCACATTGGGGATTCAGTTTCAACGTGAGTTTTGGAGGAGACAAACATCAAACCATAGCACCCCTAATTACATAGAATTTATATCTATGGCAGAAGTATTAATATTGATAATCCTAGATTACAGGTGAAAATTCAAGCCATAATCCATTGTTAATTTTTTCCAAAATGAGTAAAAATTTACTCTCCCTTATAAAAAAATTAACTCTCCCTGTAGTGTTTTATATTTTTAAAATATTGCAAGAATATTAGATGAAAACTTTAAAATGAAAAAGATAAACTCATTGTCCTATCATGATAATGTAACAAATGTTTTCATATTTATGGTCCTTTCTATTCCTTTGCCACTTATTTTTTAAATGAGACATATCAAATAGGAAAAATAAAATTTGGTATTTAAAAATTTTTTAATGATTGATAAGTTTACTTTATTGTTTTTTTATAAAAGCAAACCCATTAGTATAGTGAGGCCTGTTAATGTAAATGGAAGTTTTGTTTATGGACCAGAATAGCAAGCATGCTGAATTGCTATAAAGAATAATTGAATTGTTGACATAAATGCCAGAAAGAAATGGAAGAAAATGAATTCCATATTTAATATTTTGTTTTTATATTGGAAAATTTGCTTACCTTTTTTGAGCTGACAAGGAAAAGAAAATGCTGTGACGGTCATTTTTGTGAGGATCCAATGGCTTAATGACTTTAGAAAAAGGATTTTTCTCATATTATGCAAGTATACACTAGAGTTATTATATAAAAATTGGCACAAATAAAAAATATGAAAAAAGAAAAGATCCCCCATGCCACTGTCTGGAAATACCCATTGTCAGCATTCAGCTAAACTCTCAGATAGTGCTCTAATTGATTTCGATTGCGGTATATCCTTTTGTACTGTTTGAGTTTTTTAAATGTACATGTACACCTTTTATAAGAAAGCGATAGATAATAAAAGTTTATATCCTGAGGTAAAATGTGAGCATAACTACATTATATTATTTGAGGTTCTTCTTATAAGATTGAATCATATAAAATTGCTGACATTCAACCCATTCTGACCTACAGAAATGGCAATTTCATATCCTCAACTTAATAATTGCAATAAGCTTGCTAAGAAATCATGAAAGCTTGCAGGAGAAAGGGATTTTTATGTTGTTCACAGCTGTATCTTTAGGGCCTAAGGCAGTTCCTGAAGAGGGAATCTGATCTTTTGTTTTGAAATATTAAAGAAAAGGATTGATACAGATAAAAATAATTTCATTAAAATAGAAATGAAAGTAGAAATAAATGGAAACATTTTAACTGCACTGTAGAAAAAAATCAATTAAGGAACCAATTTAGTTCAAATTGCCTCAGTGGAATTGACCCTGGCTTAATTGATGACAGTTCATCAGTGTTGGTGCAAATCATTTAAAGCATCCGTATTCATGAACACAAATAATAACATCCTAGGTGTCACAACAGGAGGGTGAAAATCTTCTGTACTCAAATTAGGAAAGGTCATGATCATTAGGAAAGGTGTTGGCTGTGGCTTGAACCCAGCAGCTGGTCCCAAAACCAAACTTTTTCTACTCATCCATACTGCTTCCACCTTCTCCTAACTACACACCAACTGTCAACTCTATTGCATCGCTTCATGAATTATCACCCAAAATAAGATAATTTACATCCCTTGTTTGATCCCTCTATTAGTCCATTTATGTTGCTATATAACAAAATACGTGGAACTGGGTAATTTGTAAACAAAATGAAATTTATTGCTTACAGTTTCTGAGGCTGGGAAGTCCAAAGCCCATCCAGAGGGTCTCACATTGCAAGATGATGGAAGCAGAGAGAGCGAGAAAGACAGACTCTCTTCTCTCTTCTTCTAAAGCCCTCAGAACCACGCCCCTGACCACCATTTTTAATCCATTCACTACAGCACAGTCCTACAATCCAGTCACCTCTTTAAGGCTCCACCTTTCAATTACCATAATAGGATTTCCCACCCTCTTAACAGTCATGGGGGGAGGGGGGGCGGGGGGGGGCCTAAGTTTCTACTACCTAAAACTTGGGAGACACAATTCAAGCTTCAGGGAGTTTTGGGGGGACATAATTCAATCCACTACATTCTACCCCTGGACCCCCAAAACTCATGTCCTTTTCACATGCAAATGTATTCATTTCATACCCAAAGTCTTAACGTTTCAACTCAAGAGTTTAAAGTTCAAACTCCCATCTGTGAAATCAATACAAGTTATCTACTTCCAAGCTACAATGGTGGGACAAACATAGGGTATCTATTCCCATTCCAAAAGGGAGAAATAGGCCAAAAGAAAGATGTAATAGGTCCCAAACAAGTCTGAAATCTAGCAGGGCAGGCCTTAAATCTCAGAGCTGGTGAATCTTGTAACTTGACTCATGTTGGACGTCTTCTGCACGCTGGTGTGGGGGTTGAGTCCCCACGACCTTGTGCAGCTCTGCTCCTATGGCTTTCCTGGTCTCAGTTGATGCTTTAGCTCTCACAGGCTGGTGTTGCATGCTGGTAGCTCCACAGGTCTGGGGTCTCCATGGCAGTCCCGCTCTCACGACTCCACTAGACATGGGCCGATGGGGTTTCTCTGCTGCAACTCCGACCCCACATTTCTGCTCGGCACTGCTCTAGTGAAGGTTGTCTGTGGTGACTCTGCCCCCTGCGACAGATCTCTTCCTGGGCCCCCAGACTTTTCTACACATACTTTGAAATGTGGGTGGAGGCTCCCAAGCCTTCACAACTCTGGCATTCTGCACGCCTGCAGACCTAATACCATGTGGACACTGCCAAGACTTCCAGCTTTTGTCTTCCAAAGCTGTACGTCCAGCCACACCTGGGGCCAAGTTAGCCACAGCTGGAGCAGCCAAAGCAGCTGGGGTGGTGGGCTAGAAGCAGCTTCCCAAGGTGGTCCTAAGCAGTTAGCCTATAGAGGGTGCCTTAGGCCTGTTCCCCAAGACTATTCTGTCTCTCTAGATCTTTGGACCTAAAATGGAAGGGTTGGCCCCAGAGGCTTCTGCAATGCCTTCAAGGCCTTTCCCTGCTTCTCTTGATAATCCCTTTTTTTTTGCACTAATCTTCTTAGCACCATTGGATTTTTCTTCTGAAAATGCTCTTTTTCTCTACCACATGGCCAGGCTGCAAATTTTCTAAGTCTTTACGCTCTGCTTCCCTTTTAAATGCTGGCTTTACATCATGCCTTTGCTGCCATCACTCAGCATAGGCTGCTGCAAGTAGCCATGCAGCTTCCTTAATACTGTGCTGCTTGGAAATTTCTTCGGCCAAGTCCTCTGGTTCACAACTCTTAAGTTCCAACTTCCACAGATTCCTAGGGCATGAACACAGTGCAGCCAATTTCCTTGCCAGTTCACAGCAAGGGTGATCTTTTCCCCAGTTTCCAATAAACTCCTTCTAATTTCTGAGACCTCCTTAGAATGGTCTTTGCAGTCCATATTTCTATCAGCATTCTGTTCACCACCATGTAACCAGTCTCTAAGACATTCCAAACTTTCCCTTGTCTTTTTTTTTTTTCCTTTTTGTCTTTTTTCGTGACCGGCAACGGATCGCAACCCTCAGTGTCGCGCCCGTACCGAACCAGGACCGGCAACAGGATCGCAACCCTCGGTGTTGCTCCCACACCTCGCTCAGCCAGTGAGCAGCCGGTCTGTATGTGGGATCTGAACCCTCGGCAGGAGCGCCACCGCGCTTCCCAAGCGGCGCACTGTAGCAGTGCGCCACCAGGCCGGCTCCTCCCTTGTCTTTTTGTCTTTTTCTGAGTCCTCCAAACTCCTCCAACCTCTCCTCAACACCCAGTTTCAAAGCTGCTTCCACGTTTTCAAGTATCTATTGTAAGCAACACCCCACTTCTCTGGAAGCAATTTTCTGTATTAGTCTGTTTTTGTTGCTTTAACAGAATACCTGGAGCTGGGTGATTTATAAAGAAAAATGACATTTATTGCTTACAGTTTCTGAGGCTGGGAAGTCCAAAGACCATCTGGTGGTGGTGTCAGTGACACAGGGGTTTCACATTGCAAGATGGTGGAAGCAGAGAGAGCAAGAGAGACATGCTCTCTTCTTCTTTTAAAGCCCTCAGAACCACACCCCGACAACCGTTTTTAATCCATTCACTACTGCACTGTCCTACAATCCAATCACCTCTTCAAGTTCCACCTTTCAATTACCATAATAGGATTTCCCACCCTCTTAACAGTCACAGTGGGGGCTAAGTTTCTACTACCTAAAACCTGGGAGGCACAATTCAAGCTTCAGGGAGTTTTGGGGAGACATAATCCACTACAATTCCTGTCTCTATTTTAACCTGGTGGACATTCGAATTGCCATTTTAAAGCAGTGGCATGTGTCATAGTTGGTAGTGAGCTGTCTATTGGCATAGACATCATGGTGTAGGCTTGAAGACGTAGGTTTTGAAAACAGATAGTCTACATCTAAATCAAAGCTCTGTCATTTACAAACAGGTGACCTTGAACAGTGACCTAATCTCTCTTAGTTTAAGTTTTGTTGACAATTAAATCTCCACCTTCAAAAGTTACAATTAAATGAAAGTAAATTTGAACATGTATAGTATGGTATTTTGCACATATAAGCCACTAATTTCAACCAGAGCGATGGTTATGATGTGAAGGAGTTCAGTTATTTAATAAATGGCTTGGCTCATTGAATCTTAGAATGCTAGAGTGTTAGCAGACCTTGGAAATGTGAGGTATCTCCATGCTCCTTCCCACCCAGTACATCAAAGAGCGATTGGCCTAACATTCAGAAATATACTCTATTTTACTTGAAGTTCATGTTTATTCCTGTCATGAAAGGCAATTATTGATAAATCCGAACTCTTCCCCTATTCACCTATTTTAATTTCCCTTTGTCCATTGTTATCTTCTAGCCCTTTAATAAAGCTGGTCTGTGAACCGTGGCGATGCAGTTAAGGAAATAGGCTAAGTCTCCTTGACATGACCAGATGCAGTATCACGGGATGATGTCTTCCTCATGCATATGCAGCACTGCTAATCCTTCATCTTTAAGAATAATGACATGTCAGGACATGAAACCTGGGGCCACTGCCTTTATTTAATTAGGCAAGAATGAATTTGCATGTGCCTGTGCATAAAAAAATAATCACTTAATGTAATTGAATGTTGGCTTTTGGTGTGCCCTTTTCCCAATGAGGCAGCATCTAGAAAGATCAAAAGATGATTTATTCTAATACAGTATGCACGAGGGGGGCTGAGTGTGTGCCGTGTTGCATCTTCACTATCAATTTCATCCTGAGACTCAATTAACAGCCCTGTTATTCTCTTTCATTAAAATCACTTTAAAAAATGAAGGCAGGAGGGTTTTTATAATATCATGGAGCAAGCAATGAAATCAGTTAGGCCCCATGAGTTTCCTTCATTTCCACGTGTTCCTTTCCAATTGAAGTCAGGATCTGAGGCTTGTGACACTACTCTAGGGGGTCACTGGGTCTGAGGGGATGAGAGGCCTTGGACAGTGAAGAGAGTCAGTTGTCCCCCCTCACCACACATGTGTGCATGCAGAAAAAACTACCTCTGTCTTTTTTTTTAACCTTGAAAAAGTTAACAGAGTGCAGTGTAACGTCACTTCAAAGGCCATCCCAGCAGAAACCTAAGTCCAGCCAGGGAACATTGCTTTCTTCTCTGATGCAGACCTCATAGTTGCTGCCATGTTGGGCAGAGTCCTTTCTCCTAAGGGCAGGGGTTCTAGACGGGATCCATATGGAGGTGGGGGTCTGAACGCCCATGAATCCCCTGAAATGCTATGTGCCTCCTCTAGGAAGAGGGTCTTTTGCCAGATTTTTCTGTGTCCATGATCCAAAAAAGATTAACAAATGCATATATTCTAGCTTTTCTCTGATCTTTTGAGACCAAAGGAGGTTGGTAGGAACTTAGTCTTGGGAGTCAGCTGGATTTGTATTTGAATTGTTTCCAACACATTTTAGCTGTGTGACTTTGGGCAGGCTACAAAACCTCTCTGAACCCCCATTTTCTCAAATGTTAAACAAGAGTAAGAATGACTGTTTTAAGGTTGTAGTGACAGGTTAGACTAGAGAAATAAATGCAGTTTTATTTTTTTCTCTCTTTCATCCCACAAATACAAATGAAACTGGTACCTGTTCTGTCTTATTCCATTGAATCTTCCCTAGTCCCCAGCGTGGTGCCTGGCTCACAGTAGGCACTCAACTGTTGGTCGAATGGATGGTTGGGTAGATGGAGTGCCTTGGTTTAGTGCCCAGATGGAATCTCTGTCTATAGTGATTCTGCTTCAAAGCATTACTAAGAGCGATCTTGGTACTATAACTGGTTTTGCTAAGACCCTTCCAGGACAGTTAGCCCCTGTCCTGTGCAAAATCTTCCTGGATACATGAAAAGATTAGATCTGCTTATCCTGTTCTGAAAATCATGATCTGTGTTGGGCACTTTGGCTATATCAGGGCTGAGCAAACTGCAGTCTATAGGTTAAATATAGCCTTTTGCTTATTTTTGTAAATGAAGTTTTATTGGGTCATAGCCATGCTCATTGATTTACTTATTTTCTGTGACTACTTTTGTGCTTCTTGAAATCCTCATTCCATTCTCTCACCTGTTTATACATTCTCAAGATTGATATTGCTAACCTGAGCCAGGTTTCTGACAAATGCCAAGATTGCCAGCTTGCACCACAACTCTAGGGACATCACTGAACTGCTCCTCATGCAAGTCATAGCCACCAGGCAGGACTGGTAGATGGAGATAGTTCAATTAGGTTTTGGCTGAATTGAAAGGTATCAGTGTTTGGCAGAAAGAATGTGGCTGTATAATCACACAGATGTGGATTCAAACCCTAACCATTCATAAGTTTTGCAATCTCAGTCAATATACTTAACTCTGCTCCCCTATCCACAAAAAAAGACATTTTAATACCAATTCTGCAAGGTTGTAGCAAGGAGTATAGATAACACATATCATGGGTTGGCAAACTTTCCTGTAAAGAGCTAGATTATAAATGTTTCAGGCTGTGCAGTCCATATGGTCTCAGTCCTAACTAAAATCAATGAATATTTGAGTATATATTGAAAATATAAAACAGATAAAAATAGGGCTGCCCTGGTTTAAATGCGGGTGGGGGAACCTGGTACAATGAAGTAACATTTCATTTGCTGTGCCAGTGTAACTCCATAGGGAAATAATGGGTTGATTAAAATTCTTCATCTATTGTTTAATTATTTAGAGTGGATGCTTCTAATAGAAAGATATTTTTGTCTTTGTAGTTCTTTTGACTTATTCCTAACATATTTTAGGGCCCCATTTTTTTTAAGCTTTAAAATATCCATGTAGCTGTCCCTGTATTTTTTTTTTTTTTTTTTTTTTGCTTCTCCCACCACACCGGGTAATGTGGCATCCAGGTAGCTCTCACTGGCCAGTGCTGTTGATGGTCCATTTGCTTTTCTGTCTTGGAAACATGTTTGATAAGAAACTGTTACAAAATTCAAATCTGCCTCTTGATGAAGGCTGTAGAGCAAATTTTAAAATTATAAATGCTTGAATATTTTGAGTTGGACAGGAATGGACAAATTAATAGAATTTTAATTTATATTGATAAGGCAGAGTGCTGGTGGTGATGCAGCTACTTGCTAGGTAAGGAAGAGGTGTGAACAAGGCATAGAAATCTACATAAATGCTGCTTCTAGAGTTGTTCACCCCAGGTATACTGCGTGTGAGCAATAGCATTAATCTGGGAAAGAACAAAGCATGTTTGTGGACAGGTGAGGGTGCCACTGTGTGCTAATTAGTGTACCATGTACTAATTATTTAAAGTCCTCAGGTTTGCTCTTCTTGTAGCCATACGAAGAAGGCGAGATGCTAATGTGCTATTATTTCTGCACAGCTTTTTTGCTGTGTCTCTTTAAGCTTGCATGCATTTTCATTATTGGTTATAGTTTTCGTGTATGTATGTGATGGCATTTGGGGGTGGATGTACATAAGGCTTATACTGCTTGACTGCCAGCCTTACTGAGCTCACACATTGCCTTATTATGTTTGCCAGGGAGAAATGCCTGCTGCCTCTCCAGTTGGCTTTGGAATCCAAGAATGTGAAGCTGGCCCAACATGCTTTGGCAGGGATGCAGGTATGGCTTTGACTGAATGCAATGCAGTGACAGATATTGACGGGCCACTTTGGCATTGAAAGAGCAAATAGTTAACATTTTATAAAGCCTGGCTTTTTGAAGACCCACACTGTAGTTTCACTGAACCAGGAAATAATTACAGAAGATAACAGGATTTCCTTATATTCACCAGAATTTCTCTGTACTTAGCATTATTTTGTTGCACCTTTGTAGTCAGACACTGACTCATGGGGACACAGCTAAGCCCACACAGAAATGAAATATTTTTGTGGCATCCAACTTTTAGGAGAATAAGGGATGCCAGGAAAGTGACCCCAAGTTCATACCACTTCAAATCTTTTATGCATTCAACATCTGTGATTCTGTGTATTGAGAACTGACAGTCAGCTGGTAAGATTTTGTTTTTTTGTTCTACATTTAGGTTGGAAAATGGTTTAATACATTTTGTTTCCATAGCAAGATTGGGAAGAAAAAGGAAATTTGGTTTAATAAAAAAAGTCAGATTGGCTGGAACACATTTCTTTCTCTGATCATTTGTTCATCTGTGTTTTACACCAAACATAATGTGGATCTAGTTCCAAAAGTGACAAGGTGATGAGCATATAAATACATTGTCTTTTTAAAGTGGTTTGATTTCTAAGAGACAGCACTGTGAAGTTCAAGCCTGTGGGGTTTGTTCAGCGTAACCCTGGGTTGGTGGCGTTTGTTGGATGTCTTGTCGTGTCAGTGGGGACTTTTGTAGCTTTTAAAGTTCAGAGAGGTCCCCGATACCTTTTAAGAGTTAATACATATGAAAGGGTGAGAAAGCCTCTTTTTCCCCAGTGGATTGGAATTAGATAATGTATATTTTAATATGCAACAGCAATTGAAATTTTTAAATATTGTCAACCTTTTGCTTTTTTCCAAGGCAACCAGGCCAGCCCTAAAAATGAATGAGAGTTTGTTCTGACCTGCCACTCTTATTTCTTTTTCTCCAGTATCATATAGATTTTCCATTTACTTTCTCTCCTTATGAACCCTAGAACATTCTAAGTTGCAGTACCATGTTGTCAAGGGCTTAACAAATCATGTTAGTGTCAATGACTTGGTGGGCTGTGAGTCTTCCTTTTACCATCCCCTGCTGCCTCTGTTAACTTTCGGCACAATTTTAGGACTTGCCAGTCTTTATCACTTTAAGTAAAAACAGCTTTGTACCTAAACTTTAACTCTGAGCTGCCCTGGGTATATCATATGATTCTGAAAAAAATTCCTTTTGAGAGAATACAGGCAAAATGTCAGGGGGTCTTAAGTAAGAAGGTTTGAAATACTTGTGTTCCAGATCCACAGTGGCATAAAGGTAAAAGAGGGAGTCATCACACTGGTTGAATCAGAATTCCCAAAGTTCTTCACAGGCTGCAACTCTAAGCCACACTGTAAAAGAGCACATTAAACAGGGACAAATATAAAGTCCTATACTGGGGTCTCAAAAATGAACTGCACCAGGATGGAAAGTGGTAGAAAAGCTTAATTGCAGCCCTTGTGAATGAGAATTAGGGGTTTCAGGGTGAGTCAGCAGAGAATATGCTGTGACTATGGCTAAGGTCATTTGATCTGTGCATGTGATCTGAATTACACATCACCTTTAATGTCAGACCACCCTTGAGGTGTTACGTTCACTCTGGAGGCCACATTCTAAGCAGGAGAGCACAAGTGAAACCTTCCTGTGCAGAGAACATTTGAAGGAGCCTGAGGAGGTTTCGTATGGAAAAGAAAAGATTTGAGTGGACTTGATAGCTGACTTCAGATATTTTAGAAGCTTGATCCAGGTGGCTGCAGGGAATGATGATGGAGTAGAAGTTGTAGGCAGATGGGTTTTGATACAATCTGAGGAAGAATTTTGCAAAAAAATAAAAGTTGTGCTGAAATAGTAAAGGGTTATCTTGGGAGGTAGACTTTTGGGAGTCCTCATGAAAGTGACTATCTTCTTGTTCAGGTTTTTGTGAGATTCATTTTCTGATGGGGATGTATATTGAGATTTATGGATAATCCCTGGACAAATGACTGCTCACATTAGGAAGTGAAAAGGTAATATCTGAAAAATGAACTTGTCAACAAGACCTTCTACTTTCCTGTGACAGAGCTACCTTCAGGAAGGGTATGCCTGTGTGTGACTCCTGTGCAGGGCTGGATTCTCCTGGGCACAGACATCCTCTATTAGAATTTTGCTTGATGAAATTTGGAATGAATTATCTAATATCAGGAAAAGGTCTTTGCCAAAAATTGTTTACCCATGGTTGGATGCACTTTTCTTTTAATGGCACATAGCCTGAGTTCTTTCCTAATGGCCTCCAGCTATGTGCCTCCCGAGTAAGAAAAATGATCAATACGTAATAAGATACAACAGAATAAGGCAGCAGGGGACAGCCTGTCTGTGATCACTGCCTTGTGCCTCTTTACAGAAGCTTCTGTCAGAAGAAAGGTTTGTATCCATGGAAACAGACTCTGATGAGAAGCAGCTGCTCAATCAGATCCTGAATGCCGTGAAAGTGACGCCTTTGCTTAATGAAGACCTGCAGGTGGAAGTGATGAAGGTTGGTGTGACGTGGCCACCAGTGTGTGTCATTGGGACAGGAAGACATTCTGACCCCCAGCACTTGTTATCTTGAAAATGCCTCTGCACTGTGGTCATGCCTCCATGTTGTGGCCATCTTTCATTTGGAATAGATGGTTATTACCCTTGCTGACAGTACCCCCAAATTACCTTAATTGTTTAGTGGCAAAAAGTTACAGTTTCAATAAATCAGTACGATTTTTGGCCTGATCCTGCATATCAATTGTCATTAGGAAATGTATCACCTTTTAAGAGAGTGTATGTGAGTGGTTCCAGTGTAGAGCAGATCAATCATTCTGAGTATTCTGCCTGCCTGTGTATGTTAAAACAAAGCAAAGACCTAACGATGTTTTGATATAGGCTGAGATTTTAGAATGGTCAGTTTAGGGGAGGAGGACCATCCTTGGGAGCATATTAGAGTCACATCTTTTTTTCTTCCTCCAATTATGTGAACCCTTTCTCCCTCATTCCAGTTACCACCTCCCTTTTAGGGATGGCATTTCTCTCTTTCTTTTGAGAAGCACCATGATTGGGAGTTCCTTATGCTCACTGGCATGTGTCATGTTCTATGAGTGAATGGCGAGTTGGGCAGAAAAGGATGGAAATCTCTGCCCCAGACAACACCTTGGTCACAGTAATACAGCAGGAGCCAACAAGACAGCTTTTAATGATGATATCTGTCCTTTTCCTCCCTGGGGGAACATGTGTACAGGGATATTCAAGAATAGTTGGTGTCATATAATGATTGATTTTTTTTTTTTTTTTCCTGGAAATGCATTGAAAGATTTCTGTCTTGGATAAGAGACTTCACTTCTCTGGGTTTCAGTTTCTCCATTCAGAAAAGAGAAGATTGACTTCAGTTATGACATTTTCTTAATACCCTGGGCCTCACCCTAACCCTGTTGGTGGGTTGTTTAGGGTAGTGATTGAGAGCCCAGACTCTGAAGCCAGCCTGCCTGGGTTTGAATTCCCATTACTTCACTTCCTAACAGGGTGTCCTTGAACAATTTCTTAACCACTCTGTGCCTTGATTTCCTCATCTGTAAAATGAGGGAAACAGTAGTACCTACCCAATAGGATTGTTTTGAGGATTAAATAAGGTGACATTAGTAAAGAACTTATCACAGTATCTGGCATAAAGCAAGTGCTTTAGAAGTGTTATGTATTAATTACAACTACTACCACTGCTACCCAGTGCTGCTGAATCAGAGTCTCAGCAGATGGGTCTGGAAGTACGAAGTTTTCACCAGTGTCCCAAGTGATTCCTAGACACAGTAAACATTGAGTACCTCCAAGCCAGCTGATCTTTAAAATCTCACTCATCTTTACTCTCCTTGATTCCGGAATGTACAGTTTTACCCTATCCTTCGATGTAAGCTTGGCAGCTTTGCAGTAATAGGAGCCACAGAGTAGCCACCTCTAGATTTGCTTTCCTTCCCCACTCCCTCTGTGACACTCTTGAAAGAGAGGCAAGGCCAGCTGCCACACTAATCACTTCTGTGACTTCCAAGTCTAGTCTGTTGAGTCTTTCTTCTGTTGTTAGGTTTCCAAATACTGGAGGGTGAGCTTTGGTTCATACCGCAAGACACACCACATAGATTACATATTACTCTGGAAATTCTCCCAGGAATAGTTTTATTTGTGGAATACAGAAATTTGTATTAAAAATTGAAATGAGAAAATACCTATTCTAGGTGGAGTGGAGAAGCAGAACATTTAATGTCAACAGTAACACCTGTTTTGAAAACTTGTACTTGCTAATTCCAGCCCAGCAATGCCCTCTGCTAGCCTTGCTGAGACAGGAGGTGACACATGTTAACTCTACCAGAAATTGTGGAAAGTCTATCTTAATGTGCTTTTTAATGACACTGTAATAGACCATGGTACTTTTAGTTAAAGTCTGTGAGGAAAATCAGACATTGTGAGAAAAAAAAAAAAAAAAAATTTGGGGTGTCATTTTTTTTTTTTTTTTTTTTTTTTGTCTTTTTCCGTGTCCGGCAACGGATCACAACCCTCAGTGTCGCCCCCGTACCAGACCAGGACCGGCAACGGGATCGCAGCCCTCGGTGTTGCTCCCGCGCCTCGCTCAGCCAGTGAGCGGGAACCGGTCTGTATGTGGGATCCGAACCCTCAACGGGAGCGCCGCCGCACTTCCCAAGCGGTGCACTATAGCAGTGTGCCACCAGGCCGGCCCTCCAAAATGCTTTATAAAATAAGGGCCTTTGCTACATGCTATTATTTTTAACTATATAAATACTGGAATTGGGAAAAATATTTCAATTCACAACAGATCTAGCCTTAAGCTAAGTATACTTTCATTTTGGACATTTTTAGTCGAGCTGCTAGAAAAATGATGACAAGATAATTATACTTTGGGTGATATTATTAGCATCAAATAAAACTTCGAAGATGGTCGTCTGACTGTGGTAAGTCCCAAGTGAAGGCTCCATGATCATTTTCTATTTCTGAGATTTAAAATGCTCATTTAGATGTAAAAGTTAATCCAAATTATACAATTTCTGGCTTAGAGCAATAAGTTTTATCTTTATTCTCTATGCATGAGGAATTTCTATACCAACTTCTTAGTAATCTCCAGAAGTTCACACCCCTTTATCTTGTAATTCTATAATACTTGTAATGACCCAAGTAAAAACTCTTAAATAAATCCTTGTTTTGCTAATATCATTACTACATTAAAATGCTTTTACTACCTATTCCCGCTAAAACTATGTTTATTAAAACAGAGAAAGAATTGGATGTGTCCTTAGAGGGAAGATCGGATTCTCATTACATATGAAAGATTTTGTTAATTTAGTCTTGGTGCTTCTACGTAATTTATTTTCATGATAAATTATTTAAACCAGATATTTTCTGTAAAAATTCTCCAGCCATTTTTATGCATTTTGTAGGTTACAGAAAAATCTTTTAAAATGAGATACAGTATTTTCAAATGTTGATCTGGATGTAGTATTCAGAAGGGATAAAGCCACACCATGCAGTTTTTATTTATGTCTGTCCAAGCACGGCACAGTACATTTTTATAACAAATCCTAGGTGTTATTTTTGAAAATGCTGTCATGCATTTTATTCACATATTGCTGTCTGCCAGTGTTTATAAACATGAGAAATTGAACTGGGTCACACTCTTAGGAGTATGTAGCAATTGTATTAAATTCCTGAAAAGAAAATAATATGGTTTTCTCTTTCAGAGATTTCTCCAGCATTAAATAGAAACTTGCTAATAATGAAACCCAAGATTCCAATGGTAGTGTTCTCCTTTAGAAAGAAGGCCCTAGACTTTCAATCAGAGGGTTAAAAATTAAAAAAAAATCAATGATGCTTGCTTCTGACAAGTAGGAATGAGGTTAAATCACTTGGTCTAGGAACTATTCTACATGGTTTTACTATTTAACAGAAGGGGGAGAAAAGGCAACTTCGATTTATTGAAATGGCCAAGGAATCCAAATAAAAATTTTATAGCTTGAGCAAATAAAGTGTCAGAACTGTAGAGAATCAGAAAGAAGGTTTCTCTGAAGATAGATTAGCTTTGAAAGGATTAGTAGATTGTAGGGAGCTATTTAATATTTAGGTTAAATATTTGTCTCCTTTGGTAACATTTTCCCATGCTGTGTGCCATGTCCATAAATGCCATGTGGGCTTTATAGGCGCCACGTACGTAACCAATGACGTCTCTGACTGAAGTAATTATGACGTTTCCCCCTTTCTTTCTGATAGATAACCTTTAGTGAGGTTATTAATTGATGCAGCTGGCTGAGTCTTCAAAGCCTGAAAGGAATTATGGCTGGTCTTCTCCCTGCGTAAACATGTGACAGATGTGGGCATCCTATCAGGGGAGGGCATCTGGCCTTGACGATAAAGAAGGATCTGATACTGGACACTGAGAAGGCATTTGATGAGTGTTCTATTATTGGATGTCTTATTTTATGTGCATCTTTAGATAGTAAAAGTGAATATTGGTGGAGCGCTTTACAATTTTCAAAGGAAAAATGACAGGGGCTAATTATTAATAACATTTATTATGCATCAGACACTCTGGTAAGCACTTTACGTTTATACTAAGATCACACAGCTAGTAAAATGACAGGGCCAGTATGTGAGTCATAATTCAGCCTGAGGCTAAACCCTGTGCTCTCAAACAGTGGGCTGTCTTGCTTGGTAAGTCTATCCTGAGAGATCCGTAGCTGGTAGTCATTACTGTTTTCCTTGAATAGATGATCAAACTGAAAAGTTCAGTCACATGTTAGTGGGGGCAGAGCTAGGAGTGGTTCAGAGTCTGTGTGTTTTCTGTGTCCTCCCATAATAATGTTATTCTCTGACTAGTTCTGTGAGCTAGATTCAAACATGAAGAATCGAATAGTCTTTCCCACCAAATTAGGTAATGGCTCTGGTGTGTGTGTGTGTGTGTGTGTGTGTGTGTGTGTGTGTGTGTGTGTGTGTGTGTGTGTGTGTGTGTGTGTGTGTGTGTGTGTGAGAGAGAGAGAGAGAGAGAGAGAGAGAGAGAGAGAGAGGAGAATTGGGGAAAGGGAAAGAGAATGCCATTTACTGTTGAAGTATTTTTATCTAACAAAAGCCTAGCAAATGTCCACAGACAATACAAAGGTGAGTGAATCATGGACAGAGAGTTTTCTATCTGTGTGGCTGATGGTCTCAAGCTTCAGGATGTCCACGTAGAACTCTGGTATTACAAAGTGGAGGGGAGTGTGCTTTTAAATTATATATCAGAAAAAAAAATATTTATCAAGACTGCAGTCAGCATCTTGGTCTGGGAGTAAGAAACAGGCCAAATGGAAGGACCACTTTTAAATCCCTTCTCAATAATGTTTTAATGGAAGAGTCTCCTATTTGGGAAATTTGTCTAAATGATTAATTTTGATGTTCTTAACTTGGCATTTGGTCTTCTAGAGTTCCTTGTGGAAAGAATGATCATTAGCAAAGTTTGAGGGTAAAATGGCTAATTTGTCTTGCCTTTTTATAACAAGGAGAAATCCCTTTTTAGCTTAAAGCCAATGAAACACTTTAGAAATGTTGCAGCAATTTCTAGCATTAAGGAAAAATCCAGTGATGATTAAAAATATGTAATTCCTGAATGTACCATTGTTGGAGGTTGATTTAACATGCTTACGTACATATTATGTGTGCAGTTAATGCAGGGAAGTGTCTAAAATATGTGATTCTGCTAAGTAAATGATTCTGAAATAGCCTACCCTCTTCCTGCTGCTAAGATTGAGTGATGATAATCTTTTCTACTTTGCACACACATTGATATAAATATTACTGTTTTTCTCCCATGTTTCTTTACCCTTTGGTATAACTGCTTTAGGCATGTGATGAAAAAGTAAGGAGCAAACATTGAAAACTTAGAGACATGATTTTACTTCAAATAGTTTATGCATTATTTTTGAGATAAAGAGATTTTCATATTATGTAGAAATTTCTTTTTTTAAAGCACCACCATTTCCAAGTGCCATGCCACTAAAATACATTTGAGAACCACTCTACCACATGATTTAAAGCTTCCCCCCTTGAGCTTAGTTAAGCAAGTATAATTGTAGAGGCCCTCAGTACTTACTATGGAAGTTCTAGAATTCATAGAGGAGTGGAGATCCTCTGATTTTTTTCAGTTATTTATTCAGCAAATATTTGATTGCTTCCTGTGCACCAGGCACTGTACTGGGCACAGAAGATCCTGTGAGGAAGAAACAAAACCAAAACCAAACAAAAACACAATCTTTGTCTGTTTGGAGTCTAGTGATGGAGACAGAAATCAATGAAATGCATAAATACACATAAACTATGATAAATACAATGACAGAATAATCTAGGGACTAGAAGAGTATTTATAGTAAAGCCTGATGGAGAGCAGATGAAAAGGAGGACAGAGAAGGCTGTTCTGAAGAAGTGACCTTTAAAGGGAAAAAGATCTAACATGTAAGTAAGAATCAGATAGGCAAGGAAGGATAGGGTTGGAGAGAGGGATGAAAGATTGCTGTATTAGGATTCATTTCAGCTAAAACAAGGCAGAATTTTATTTTTCTTTCACACAAACTTAGGCCTGTATTTGTTGAACCACATAATCAGGGACCCTCACTTTTGGATATTGTTTCCCCCCGTCGCGGTCTACAATGGCTCCCCATTCCCATCAACACGTCCACATTCCAACCAACCAGCAGGAGAGGAGAGGGAGGATGTGTCTGCGTACATGCCATTGGCCAGAACTTGGTCACATGGCAATACCCAGTTGTAGTTAAGCCTGGGAAGTGTAGTCTTTATCTTGGGTAGCCATGTATTCAGAGTTCTGTTCTTGAAAAGGAAAGGAATAGTGTTGAGAGATAACTGGCAGCCCACCACGTCACTTTTCACATGAGAATCATAGTCTGGCATTTCCTCCAGCCAAAGGTAGCTGACACATCATCCCCTCTGCCGTCTCCTGCTCATGTTTTACTGCACTCTTCTCAGAGGGAAAAGATGATGCATTCAGTGATATATGAGGTTGGATAAGGCCCAGTGGATTTTCTGCAATGGCCTGTGTGGGGAAACTGCATGTTATCTCTCTAACTAGTAATTCCTAAACTCTTGACGCAGGCATAAGTGGAAAATTTCACTAGTTAGTAAGTGAAAACTGATAATATACTGTAAGTATTGTTTTTATCCCTTTGGTGCCTAGCAGAGCATCTGGCACACGACTTTCTAATTGCTTATTAATTTACTTATTGACTAATGGAGAGGAAAAGGAAACACGTGGCAGTTTTCAGTGGCCCACCAGGATAAACAACAAACAAGAGAAACTAAATGTTGATAATAGATCATAATCTGAGTGAGTTCAGAAATGAGAAGATCATTATGGATTTGTATTTTAGAACTGAAATAACCTACTCATCAAATTCTTTTTATAAGTAAATTGAAGTTAGCATGCTTCCGTTGTTTGTCTAGACTTACAGAGTCATTGGTAGCAGAATTGCTTTATCAACCACTTATATTTTTCTAGAAAGGCTTTGTAATAGCAGGGCCAGGAGTTGATCTGGTCTTTGGATGTGTAGTTTTGAGTAGGTGGAGAAGAAAGCTTTACTGACCTAAGGGTTTGAGTTAACTGCGAGGTCAATGTGAGTAATGTGGCTTCTGGAAAATAATGAAACATAAAGAGAGAATAGAAATCTCGTACAGTGGATGGGTATTCATTGAGGAACCTTTAAGCGGCCTGGTGTGTCCTCAAGAGTGGAAAAATGGCATGATGTGACTGTCCAGTGAAATAATCAATGGACTCTGTTGTCTTTAGACTTGTTACTTTTTCTTCTTTTCAAAATATTTGGTAGCAGAGTGGTAAGTGCTAGCTTCTGGAGGTAAAATGCCTGGTGACCTTGGAAAGTTACTTTATCTGTGCCTCAATTTTCTGCAAAATGTGAATAATGTTGATGCATACCTCCTGGGGTTGTAGTGAGTCTTAAATGATTTAAAATAAAAGAAGTACTTAGAACTACACTAAGGTTCAGTGTTAGCTTTCGTTTCTGTTCCAGTTATTAAAAAAGAATACAAGAGTTATTCGAAAAGGAAACTTGTATGTATAGTATAATGATAAAATGAGTACCTTTGAACTCAAATTATGAACCAGAACATTAGAAATATGATTGCTTTATGCATTTCTTCTTCTAATCTCTTTTTTCATCTATAGTCCTCCTCTATGCAGCCTAAAACAGGGTAATTTTCTTCCGTTGTAATGGAAGAGTGTGTGTGTCCTCATATGTATTTCTGATTCCTAAAGAGGGACCTCATATTTACTACTTTCGAATTATAGCTCTCTAGCTTAAAAGAAGAATTTTGTAAATTATTCTGTATAAGTTATCTATCTAGATATACTTAGGGTTTTAACCATTAGCCACAATTCCACAGCCCACAAAAAACACCCCACACATTAGCTGAGCTGATGTTTCTGTTTTGTCTTACCAGGCAGAATTCACATGATTTGGATATTCTACAAGAGCTTTATAATTGTGAAACATTTCACATAATAGAATCTAACTGGCTCTAGCCCTTTAAAAACTCTATTTTATCTTGAGTGGCTTGATTATGTCTGTAAGCATGGACTGTAAAACTATCAAAAGCCCCATGTTTATATGGACAGTGACTATCTGAGATGAGGCTCCTGTTTTGTGGAGAGTCAGAGAAGGAAAGAGAAAAGGAAGGAGTTATTTGGAGCATGTCAGTGACATTTGATTTCTTAAAAATCCAGCTGTGAGATTCAGTCAAAATAAGCTTGCTACATGTTAAACAGAAAAAAATAATTCATTGAACTTTTTAATTGGTTGTTTTTTAGACTTTATTTTCATTGATTTGTTCAGTGAATATATTTTTGTTGCTATCAGTATATAAAACTATATAAGATTAAAAGCAAAATTTTCGAAGACAAGGGTTTATAATCTAGTAAGAAAGAGATAAGGCACACAATTCCCATAATCCAAGGTAGCTGAGTATTTTTTATTGAAAGAAAAATTCAATGGGAACATTCACAAGGAGACCACGTTCATCTGGGCAGATCACCATTTCAGAGAGGGAGTACTATTTGAGTTGGATTTTGACAGGTGGGTAGGATTCAGATAATTATGTTGGAAGGGAGGGCATACTTGGTAGAGAAGAAAAGCCTGGAGATGGAAAATCATGGGATGTGAACCGAGATTAGTAAGGGAAAGTAGACGATGAGCTTGGAAGAGAGGTTGAAGAAGATTCCAGAGGGCCTGGCCAGAGTCGGCAGGAAAGTGACACGTCCAGAGCCCGGTGTTAGACACTGAGGGTAGCGGGAGGGAGGAGGCTTTGCAGGAAGCTCTGGGAATCAGCAGAACCAAGTCGGAGACACTGTGAAATTGCTTATTGTAAGAGCCTAAGCACGAGGTCCTAGGACTTAAGCCAAATTGGTGGCCGTAGGAAGGGACTCCTGCAGCTGAATGTGGGAGAGTGTGGCCGAGTGTACTGAGCTGATTTGCAGAGAGAACCGGGAGCAGCTGGTGACTGGCAGTGGTGCAGGCAGTGAGTAGACAGGAAAGGGAAAATCCAAGATTGACTGCAGGTCTTGCAGCCAGAGTTACTAGTTGAATGATGGGCCTTAAGGGACTAACATAGGAGAGAGATATTGAGTTCATATTTTTAGATCTCAAAGAATTAGAATATTTTAAAAGACTAATTTAAGGAACTATATACAAGTAGTTTAATATTACGGGCATTTCAAAAGAGAAAAAGTTCATGGTAAATCCCATCATCAGAACTGATTTTTGTGTACTCATTTTTAATCGTATCTATTTATGTGTTTACAATTACATGCATTCTGTATATGGGCTTTTATTTCTTGCTTTTCACTGAACTTTAAATCATAAGCATTTTCCACATGGCTATATATATATATATATATATATATATATATATATTCCTTTAAGTACAGTTTTAATGGTTGCACAATTAAGAATTTTAGAGAGTGTCTTTAGCTGTTTACCATATTAGAGATTTAGTGAGGTTGATATGATTTTCATGAAATTGCTTGTATTTGTTTGTGATGTTTAGAAGTGAAATAAGGGATTGAAACTTGGGAGAAATGTTGGTGCTAGAAATAGATTCATTACCTAGTTAGGGATAACAATTATGAGAGTTTGCCAAGGAGAGAGTTTAGAGGGAGAAGAAAATAGGAGTAAGAATGGTTTGTTTATTTGTTGAAGTGAATTAGCTAAGTTCATTATAATTAATACTTACATATTTTTTCCACAAATATCGCTGGTATAGTATTTCCTTGAATTAAGTGCTGAGGGCATATCTGATGAATATCAATAACTTATTATAAGTGGCAAATAAATAAAGGCCAGAAAAGTACCTGGGATATGACTATAAACCAATGAGTAATTTGAAATGTTTTCCAAACTTGGTACTCAAGAACCCTAGCAAAGTCTTCTGTCAACTTAAAAATCTCTCAGAATAGCTGTTTGCTGGAATTTGGGCAAGTTGAGACAGAAAGTGATTTGTCTAACTACCTGCCATTAGTGGTAGAAGTTTCATGAGATGAAATAATTTGGTGCATTTCTTAGCGCCAAAATAAAGATTAAGGATGTATGTAGTTCAACTCCCTGTTTTTACCGGCAATCCAAGATCTCTGAAGCAAAGTGAATGACCAAGGCTCACCCCAGAATCCCTCTGGAACTCCTGGACTCTAGCTCTGAGCCTTTTAGAAGCAGTTTAATGTTGCAGAGGTTCTCAGCTGCATCCACAAGGCATGTGGGTCAAAGACCTAAAACAGTGGTTTTCAACTGGGACAATTTTGTCCCCCAGGAGACATTTGGTAATGTCTGGAGACATTTTTGGTTGTCACAGCTGGTGGGGGGATAAGGGGGTGCCACTGCCATCTATTGAGTAGAAGCCAGGGATGCTGCATTAAATATCCTACAATGCATAGGACAATCCCCCCACAAAGAGTTATTTGACCCAAAAACGTCAGTAGTGCTGAGTTTGAGAAACTTTGATTGAAATAAGGAGAAAATGTTTATCTTTGGCATCCACCTTTCAAATTTAAATAAGGAACTGTCCTCTGAAATTCTGTATGTTTACTTTTTGACGTTTTCCCTCCCTCACTCTAAAGATACGCATTCTGCCATTTCACTGTCTGTTTTCGTTGTTCGTGCATGGACCGTGAGGGAAAGCATCACTTTCTACGTCATGGTCGAGGTACACTTTCGGCAATTCACACTCCGTGAGGCTGCCCATGCTGAAGTCCCACACGCCCTGCACCCAGTAGAACGGCATTTGGTGTCTCAGTATTCCCCTCATCACTGAATTTTCTGTCCATGTTGTTGCCGAATTTGACAGAGTAAAAAAAGAACTGGAATGTTTCTAAAGAGAAGGAATTATGCAATGATTTTTAATTTTATGAAGTTTCAAGCCAATATGCATGAGGCCAGAAGGAAATGTGTGTTAAGACACAAAACTAAAATCTCTGCCAGAGCCAGGGCTGGGGTGTGAAATGTACCTGGCATTGAGGATTTCAAGATAGTCTGTCCTTCTCCATGTGCGAGGAAAGACAAACGGAAGGCCTTCTGGGGCTGTACTCAAATTTTTAGTTACTTTCTTGAGCTTTAGGAGTTTATTTTGTTTGGTTTGGTGATGAATAGCATCTGGTATTTTGAAAAATGAAACCATCACCCCAAGAAGCACTTGTATGTAAATTAAGATAATTTTGATAGTTTAAGAAAGAAGAAAAGAATTCGTTATTCGTGTAATATGCCCTCGTGCCCTCTGTGTGACTTAGGGGTAGATTGACTCTCCAAAATCTGCTTACTTTTTGATGATAGTCTTGTCTTCTGTCCTGGGTTTAATTTATTAATTATATGGGGGTATTTCAAAAAGTTCATTTAAAAATAAAATTAAAAGATAATACAAATATTTCCACACACTTTTTGAAGTACCCTCATATGTTTTAAAACACATTAAATTTAGAGTTCTATGAAGGGATAAATACAGCATTACAACTAGTGTATTATGCGTGAGACTCTGATACGTCTTTCCAGAGTACTGTGCATTTCCCAGTCAGGATGTTCATCATCATTTATTGTAATCCCTTGTTTCATGACCATCTTCATACTACATCTTGGCTCTGCAAGATCAGGGATTGTGTCTTTTTGCTCACTACAGTACACCGAACACCTAGCACAAGTGTGAGCCCTAATAACACCTCGGTAAACATTCGTTGAATGGATGAATGGAAGACTGAATAACGCAGCACACAGGTAGATGTAAAGTAGACATGCATTTGCTACCCAGTAACTTCAGGAACCAGTTCTTCACTCCCGAATCTGCAGGAAATGGCCCTGCAGAGGGCTCCTGTGGAACCTTGACAGAATAACTCATAAATCTTATACAAGTTACCATTTATGATGGTGAGTGCAAGAGATACTTGCAGGTTCTCAACAGAGCATAGCAGGGAACGTCAGGTAGGAAATATTCCATGAGTCTTGTGGGAGATATTCTCTGGTTTGTAGAGATGGTTTTCTTCCTGTCCAGAGTGAGGTCCTGTCAGATTGCTGGACATCCTGAATGGGGCTTACCAAATTATAATTGTCCTAATCAGGTCATCTGAAACTCCAGTATTATTTCCTTACGTGGATGCAAAAACTGTTATTCATTCGCCAATCATACCACCTGGATCTGACACAGATTCCCAGGACAGTTTCCTTCTGTACCATCAGGGCTGTCTTACTACATTGTCTACACAGTTTACAATAATGACTAGGCGTGTAGAAGCACAGCCCCACCGAAACTCTGTGAAGCTGATCATTCATGTGGGCAGTCGATAGGAGGGATCAAGCATGGGCCAGGACTCACTGCTCCTCCCAGGGCCCACAGGGTGACGTAAACATGGTGGCATCAAAAAAGGTAGACCTTACTACTAAGAAACTTCTAAATCTGACAGGAGGTGGGGAGAGGTCGTGTATGGCAAGGGCACACAGATTTAAGTAGTATATCTAAACTGCGCCAAATAAATGTTATAGGAGTAAGCCTTTTGAATTTTCTGCCCATTCTGTGATTAAGTTACATCTGTAGCATTAGTGTTTTGTATTATGCATTTCGAACAAGGTAAATCTTTGTTCTCTAAAGTATGTTTCTTTATTGACATCTAATATAAAGCTTTGTAAAATATATGTGAATGGGGGATATGGGAGATTTCAGCTAGACTGACTGGAACAGTAGATGTAGGTGGGGAGAACAGTGGTAGGAGGATGATACCCACGTTTCAAATGTGGGTGACCATTGCCTTCCTCTTTGGGAATTCCCTGCATCCCTTCTCCAAAGGCACCCCAGTCATTGCCACTGGAATAACTAGCATCTGTTTTTAATTTCATCTACATCTTATTAAGTGTCTGCTTTATCTCTCTGACTTCCAATTTGCCCTGGTACATCTAATTTTAGGCATGATTTATTGGCGTGATCAGCCCTAAGATAGTATGTGCAAAACCTTAACATAAAGCATTTAAAGTGACATGTAATAAGGTTCCAACCAACCTCTCTAGCATCATCTCTGGCCTCCACTTTCACACTTTCATGCCTTTGCTCATCACATTTCCTTCGCTTGATACATCTTTCCCTGCCTTTTCTCTTCTGCATCAGTGCTTTCTTCATGTGTCATCTCATCTGCAAAGTCTGTCTTCTCCAAAGTTACTGTGTCTTCTGCCTCCACAGTCATCATGTACCTCCCCGTTGCAGTGGCACTCATCACAGCTGGCCCTGAAGCACAGCTGCACAGGCATTCATTTTTCCAATAGATGGTCAGTTTTTTTGATGTCAGTGATTGTGCTTTCTGTATATTTGTTCCCACAGCAATTAGAACTTTACTGAATAACGACTTGAATAGGGGCCTAAAAGGGGGGAACATAAGGAAGAAAGTGGAGCTGGGTTAGAATGATGGGAACTTGGGGCAGAGATAAACAGTAGAGTGCCAACTCCAAAAGAGTTATGCCTTTTAGGGCCAGCCCGTGGCTCACTTGGGAGAGCGTGGTGCTGACAACACCAAGTCAAGCGTTAAGATCCCTTTACTCATCATCTTTAAAAAAAAAAAAGATTTATGCCTTTCAGTATGGGTTATCTGATTTTTCTAATTACTCTTTACTTAAAATGAACCTAGTCATTTCTGTTGGAATAGCCTACGTGAGCTACATCAAATGAGACTTGTTTAACGTCTATGAGAAAACAGCCTAGGGACATGCACCATATGCACTATTTATTAAAAAAACATTCACTTAATTTATCTGTTCCTCTAAATATCCTTGTGAAGTGGGATGAGAATTTTAAAGATAAGGGGCTAGAGGACATAGACTAAGTCACACAGAAATTAAACATTGAAGCACATGCCATGGTCGTGTTATTAGAACACCTGTGGCCCTGACGTCACAGACCCCGCTCTGTCATGGTCACAGTTGAAGGTCACTGTGTGCCTGACAGAGAAACCTCGATCATGACCATGACATGCCCTTGGGAGAGGATTAATCCAGGATGTTCCCATTCTGGAGAGTACACCTGTGATCTTATACTTGTCATCATTATCTGTCCACAATCGTCCTTCTCCATTCCTAGTGTGATCACGCTTTCTAGATCATCCCTTTCTAGATCCTTGCAATAAATCAGCTACACCTTCTCCTTTCCAGTCTAAAGCTAATCTTTTTTTTTTTAACCTCTGGGTTTCCATACATATTTTAAATTGAGGGGTTGCTTCTTGCACATAATAACTATTCAATTATTGGGGGGGGGGAGTTTGTTTTGTTTCATTTTGTTTTCATGACTTGAGACTTTATTAGCCATTGTAATGATTTTTCCCTTTTCATTGGAGGCATTTTCCCTGTTTCCCTCTTAGCTCGTTTACAGAGGCAGTGCCGGCCAGCTAGATTGCAAGTTCCTGCTGTTAGTGGTAATTTAGTCAGTAAGCTTTAATGACTCTGTGAAGCATATATTTTTAATGAAATTGCCCTCAATTTTTAGGTGTTCATGTTTTCCTTGGGGCTAACCTGTTCAGAATGTTAATCTAAGCTATTTGTGGAAGTCAGATGCTTTAAATTAATTTGTTGTTACCCTAAATTTCCTACACCCAGTCTGTATTTTAATCTAGTGAATTAATGCTTGCTAGGCACTGGGAACATTAATAGTTTCTCCATTTATAATTTTTTATAATCATTGCTAGTGCATCATCCTGGCTAGACACCATGCCCTTTGTACATCTTGTGAGTCCCAAGGGGCACGGAGACCATCAGCCCCGTAAGGAGAACCTGCCATACTTTCCATACAACAAACTGCATGAGCTTAAGGAGCTGGCTTCATTAACCTGCTTCACTTTCCTTTCATTATTTTCTGCTGTTTTTTGTTTTTTCGCTCAGTGAGTCTTCGAATATTGGTGGCCAGTCATTAGGTATGGAAAGTGTTTCTTCAAAAAATCTTTTCAACAGTCGACATTGGCTGGGGGGCCATGTGCAGGGATCCTCAGTTTCCAGTTGTTGGACTGTTGCTGGGAGGATTCCCTCTTCGTTTGCTTGGGCTTCCCTGTGGTACAGGGAGTCCAGCTTCCTGCGTTCCCCTGAGACTTTTGAATACTGTCGACTTGGTGGCCTCTCGAAGACTCACCGCAGGCGCGGCTCCCATCTGCTCCAGCCACCACTGCTGAAAAGCAGCTCTTGCTCATGGAAAACTGGGTTGGTTTCTGAACACTACTTTCTAAACCTCTTTTTGTATACATTGTATGAATGCTCAGAACAGTGGAAGGCAGAAAGCCAATTGTCAGTTCTGTAAGTAACATTAATAATTAACCAGTTCAGACAAATATTTGCCATCATTGTTTTCAGATTGTAGAGTGTTGCCAGTCGCCAGTCTTTCTTGTCAGTGCTTTAAAAACTGAGAGATCACCCCTTTCACAAGATGGTGCTGAAGGCAAAGAAGGAAGCTCCTGCCCCTGCCAAAGCCAAAGCCAAAGCAAAGGTTTTGAAGGCCAAGAAGGCAGTGCTGGAGGGCATCCAAAGCCACAAAAAAAAAAAAAGATCCACACATAACCCAGCTTCCGGCAGCCCAAGACACTGTGGCTCCGGAGGCAACTCAAATATCCTCAGAAGAACACCCCCAGGAGAAACAAGCATGACCACTGTGCCAGCATCAAGTTCCCCCCGACCACTGAGTCTGCCATGAAGGAGACAGAAGACAACAACACACTTGTGTTCGTTGCGGATGTCAAGACCAAGAAGCACCAGATCAAACAGGCTGTGAAGAAACTCTGTGACATTGATGTGGCCAAGGTCAACACCCTGATCAAGTTTGATGGATAGAAGAAGGCATATGTTTGACTGGCTCCTGATTATGATGTTTTGGATGTTGCCAATAAAATTGGGATCATCTAAACTTGAGTCCAGATGGCTAATTCCAAATATACAATTTTTTTCATTTCACAATAAAAAAATAAAAATAAAAACTGAGAGCCCAGATGAACCAAGTGACTTCCACAGGCCACCAGCACCTCCAGCAGCCACTCTCACACCTTCCCACCCCCTGCCCCAGCATATGGCTTAAAAAACAAACAACTCGGGCCGGCCTGGTGGCGCACTGGATAAGTGCGCCGCTTGGGAGGCGCGGCGGCGCTCCCGCCCGAGGGTTCGGATCCCACATACAGACCGGTTCCCGCTCACTGGCTGAGCGAGGCGCGGGGGCAACGCCGAGGGTTGCAGTCCCATTGCCGGTACCCGGTCCGGTACGGGGGCAACACTGAGGGTTGCGATCCGTTGCCGGACACGGAAAAAGACAAAAAGACAAAAAAAAAAAAAAAAAAAAAAAAAAACCAAA
>NW_007726115.1:251413-260569 GCF_000696425.1 Galeopterus variegatus | reverse complement strand
AAAAAAAAAAAAAAAAAAAAAAAAAAAAAAAAAAAAACAACTCAAGGAAGGGAAGCTGTGTGATACAGCAAAACTTAACATAAGAAGGCATCATATGAGCATGCACTGAGGGCCATTCAAAGGGCAATGGATGTTAGAGTCTACTGGGAAGATTACAGATGAGTAAATAAATAACTTGTGAGATGGATGCATGCTCTGAAGTAAATGAAACAAGGAGATGTGATAGAGGCCATTGTAGAGGGGGTGCTGTGGGAAGGCCTCTCTGAGGAGGTGGCATTTGAGTTGAGACCTGAAAGAATCCATCAAATGAGGTTCCACATGAGGAACAAGCATAGCAGGAGCCAAGGACAAAGGTACCACCACAGAGAAGAGGCATCGAAGATGTAGCCTCCCGCCAGACCCAGATTAGGTCCTGGTGACCCCACTGCCCTCCGCTTTCATTTCTTCCTTGCCTATCAAATCCCGGCTCCCAAAGATTGTCGTGAAACAAAGTAATTTCCCATGAGGTCAAAGGGCAGTTGCTCCCACAATCCCTTCCTCTCAGCCCCTGTGACACGGAGCCGATTTTTATCTGGAGTTGACCCTTGGATATATGGCACCTTAAGGTTCAACGGACTGAGGAGCAGACCTACACCAGCAAAAATATCTTTTTTTCTTTCTTTAATTCCGTACCCATTTGCTTTCTCCAAAGGAGCAACTGTTCCTAGGGCTGGCCTAGTTAGCAGCTGAGACTGAGACAGGGAGAGATTTCTTGTCACATCAGACAGCTGTACTTTTTGGCATGCTGTTTAGGTGAAGATCCTGTATTAGGTAAATTTGCTACATTTCTTTTTTTTTTTTTTTCCTTTTTTGTCTTTTTTCATGTCCGGCAACGGAATCGCAACCCTCGGTGTTGCGCCCGCACCTCGCTCAGCCAGTGAGCGGGAACCGGTCTGTATGTGGGATCCGAACCCTCGGCGGGAGCGCCGCCGCACTCCCAAGCGGCGCACTGTAGCAGTGCGCCACCGGGCCGGCCCCAATTTGCTACATTTCAATGCTCTTTCATGAATTGAACCAGATGAGAAAAATCGTCAGAAGGCTACCACTGACAGGCCAAGCTGCAGGGAGGGCCTGGCTGTTTGGTTTGGGATCAGGGAGCAGACAATAGCACTTTTATGTGTTTTCTGTAATGAGAAAAGTCAGAAGCCAAATGAAGAGAGAGGAGTCTGGCCTCTTATCTACAAAATTAGAAGCAATTCTTAAAATGCCACAGGTGTCCTTAATGGCTCTACAAGTAGAAAGTGAAATTTTTAACAATCCTTAAAGATCCTGCAAATGCCATCAACCCATTGTCTATATATCTTAAGGAATAAGTAAACCCCGAACAGCATTCTGGGGGAAATGACAGGAGGGAAGAAGAAAGTACCATAAAAGAATTTCTAATCTCAGCTGCATTTGGAAAGAGGAGAGGAACAGAAAATTACAGCGACATTTGAGCCTAGGAAGAGGTGGAGATGGTATTGCCTAGTGATTCAGCACCTGGAGTCAGGTTACTTCAGTTCTTTTTTTTTTTTGTCTTTTTGTCTCTTTTTTCGTGTCTGGCAACGGATCGCAACCCTCAGTGTCACACCCGTACCGGACCGGGACCGGCAACGGGATCACAACCCTCGGCGCTGCACCCGCACCTCGCTCAGCCAGTGAGCGGGAACCGGTCTGTATGTGGGATCCGAACCCTCAGTGGGAGCGCCATGGCGCTCTCAAGCGGCGCACTGTAGCAGTGCGCCACCGGGCCGGCCCAGGTTACTTCAGTTCTAATCTCAGCTCCACAACTTGTTTCCTGTGTCACCTTGGGCAGTGTATTTAATTGTTCCAAGTTTCAGTTTCCTTATCAAGTAAAACTGCAGTGATAATAATAACACTTATTTAAAATATCAATCTAGATAATTCATGTGAAGTGCTTACCTCTGAGCCTGGCCATTTTTGTAATTACTACTATCATTTTTGCTTGTTTGTTTTCATTATTACTTGGCAGACCTCCTGGAGTTGATGAGGAATGCTGTTTCTGGCCAGTCTTGCAATGGTCCTCCCATGGTGTATTAGTCCATCTGTTGCTCATGACTGAAATGGGCAATTTGTAAAGCAACATTTATTGGTTACAGTTTTGGAGGCTGGAAAGTCCAAAGTCCAGGGAACACATCTGGTGAGAAAACGCCATATCTAGCCTTTTCTTGGTGGAAACTCACAGTGACATTTTGCCATGGAAAAATGGCAGAAGCAGAGAGAGCTCCTCATGTGTTCTCTTTTAAAGCCCACAGAACCACACCTATGACCACCATTAAACCATCAACTTATTGATCCATGCACTAGGGCATGGTCCTCACAATCTAATCACTTCTTCAAGGCCCCACCTTTCAATTACCATAATAGGATTTCCCACCCTCTTAACACTGTCACAGTGGGGGTTAAGTTTCTAATACATGGACTTTGGGGGACACAGTTCAATCCACAGCATATGGGATGGGGAAAGATTAGCAGCCTTTACTCTTTAAAGTGTAGTCTCTGTTTTGTTAGGCAACAGGTGGCCACTAATTAGAGAGCAGTGGGTGGGATGGAAAGAAACATTAGAAAATGCAAACAGCCAAGGAATCATAAAACCTGGACTACACAAATGGCATCTGAGACAAAAATTTCTATATTTTTAACCCCTTATCTCCTCCTTCCTCCCTCATGTCCTGTTTGCTAAAGGTTTTACTGTGCATCACCTACACCCCGACATTTGACCTGAATGGCAGTGCCGTGCTGAAGATCGCAGAGGTGAGTGCCACTTGTGTCTGTGCTGCCTGCTTACAGCTGCTTCACCTCCAACTGGGATAAATACTGGGGTGGAACTGAGTCCCAGAAGTGGGGTGAGCCCTCCTCTGCTTCCTACTGTGGCAGTATCCACTATGGAAATCATTTGTGGGCAGCATGCTACGTGGGCCACTGTCTTTAGTCATAATGCCATATGTCTTAGAGCTCTGCATGCTTGGGTTTGCTTAATTTAAGGGCTTAACCATGGAAATAACAGTACTGGTTCCCCCCCTACTCTGTTATACCCAGGTGTATTACTTTCTCAGTCTCTTTCTCCTAAGATTAATTGAAAAGCATTTGATTTTTAAAAATGGTTTATAAAAAAACAATTATGAGATTTAGAGATGTGTTCATTGATTAAATCCCATCCATATCTCCTAAATCCTGACTAATGCATTTCATGAATATCATTGAAAAGCCTTCTCTTTTCAATCTGTATTGCAGCCTAGAGTCAGGTGTACCTTCCAGCAGTCCCAAGTATATGTCCAACAGAAAACTTGGCTGTTTGAATGTCTGGCATATTTCTTTGGCTTTTGAAAACACCATTTTATAGCTGAACCTTAATATGCATAGTTTTCCTTCCATTTTTTTGAAAAGAATATCTACAGGATTTATATGTCCTGATAAGAATACATATTCTGACCACAAAGAGGCAATGATTTTCTGAATTCTGAAATTATGGAGAAAAAGCACTCATACGTAATATGCTTTTTATGATACGGTATGGAAGAGTGAAAATAATAAGAGAAAATTATTTTCTTTTTTTTTTTTTTTTTTCCTTTTTGTCTTTTTTTTTTTTCATGTCCGGCAACGGATCGCAACCCCCAGTGTCGCGCCCGTACCGGCCCGGGACCAGCAATGGGATCGCAACCCTCGGTGTTGCTCCCGCACCTCACTCAGCCAGTGAGCGGGAACCGGTCTGTATGTGGGATCCGAACCCTCGGCGGGAGCGCCACTGCGCTTCCAAGTGGCGCACTGTAGCAGTGCACCACCGGGCCGGCCCAAGAAAATTATTTTCAAACATTTAGAAAAAGTATATGTGTCCATTAAAAGAGAAAGAAGCAGCCAATCAGCAAACTCACATTACAATATAAATCACCTTTCAAGTATGTATTATAAAGACTCTTTCCTTTAACACATTTACATGTTTTAGTTGATATAAGTAACAAAATAGAATAGTTATCAGTATTTGAATTTTAAGAGGTACCTGTGAGTCTCTTATTATGTTTGCTTTTCACGGGAAAGTGTAGTTTCTTTTTTTTATTTTTTTTGTCTTTTTTGTCTTTTTTCCGTGTCCGGCAACGGATCGCAACCCTCAGTGTTGCCCCCGTACCGGACCGGGGACCGGCAACGGGATCGCAAGCCTCGGCGTTGCTCCCGCGCCTCGCTCAGCCAGTGAGCAGGAGCCGGTCTGTATGTGGGATCCGAACCCTCGGGTGGTAGCGCCGCTGCGCTTCCCAAGCGGCGCACTATCCAGTGCGCCACTGGGCTGGCCCAGAAAGTGTAGTTTCTGAACGTAGTCAGAAGCAGGATTGGCATGTAAGAGGCCTGGTAGCCATCTGAAGCAGGAGGACAAATGCAGTGTCACTTCCAGCAGCTGCGGATGAAGCCGGTGGGGGGGGGACAAGAAGGAATCGTGGGCCATCAAGAGGGGAGGGCAGCCAGGGAGCTCCAAGCTATGACAGGAGTTGCTCTTTATCATCCTCTCAGTAAATATTTTTTGGATGACAATCTAAATGACTCAGGACATCGTTCCTGAACAGTGGACACACACTACCATGGTCTGCACAAGTGAAGGGTGTTCACTGAGAAGATCTGGTGCCAGAATACAGACTCAGCAGGCCTGTTCAGATAGAATGCAGCGTCAGAACACAGTGGTCTCTACCAAAACCAGGGAAGGAAAAACACAACAAAAATCAAAAAACCCTAGCCTAGGGCCGGCCCGGTGGCACACTGGATAGTGCGCCACTTGGGAAGCGCGGCGGCGCTCCCGCCCGAGGGTTCGGATCCCACATACAGACCGGTTCCCGCTCACTGGCTGAGCGAGGCGCGGGAGCAACGCCGAGGGTTGCGATCCCGTTGCCGGTCTCCGGTCCGGTACAGGGGCAACACTGAGGGTTGCGATCCGTTGCCGGACACGGAAAAAGACAAAAGACAAAAAAAAAAAAAAAAAGAAAGAAACCCTAGCCTAAGAACAATAAAAAGAAAAAGACATTTGAGCTTGGCTTGTAAAAAAAAAAAAAGAATGGGTTCTGGAGTCACAGTATTTAAATGTGGATCCCAGCTCTGCCACCTCCGGGTGGTGTTGCCGTGGATACTCTGGGCCTCTTGTTTGCTCTCTGTAAAAGGCATGATAAGAGGTACCTATCTCCTAGTGTGATTGTGCCAACTAGACATGAAAAATACAGCCCACGTCAAAAGCTTTTAGTGCAGGTCCAGCCCCATTGTAAGTGTTAAAAATAAATGTTTGCCACTGTCACTTTTGAAATAGGGAAACAATTTATCAAAGCACCTTAAAATAAACCATTTAAAACTCCTGTGGAAATGTTGGGAAGAAATCTAGCTGTTCTTTCTTACTCTGGTATACACTGACTCTTACTCAAGAATAGTGTTTACCCTGAAACCTGTTGATCAGGAAATTGGATGTGTACTTAAGTATGAAAAAATAAGGCTATTTCCCCAAGGTACTGCTGAAACTATAAAAGGATTATTAAGCTCTCAAAATGTAAATAAGATGGCAGTCTTCGTTCGTGTGTCTAACTTAGTTTGCTTAATTAAACTGCAGTAATGAAAATTTTTTAGAATAGTATCTTCCGTGATACAGGAAGAATAGGAAATATCACCAAATTAAAAAATGGACAATTATGAAATATCCAGCAAGTGTTTTCTGTTCAATTTTGCGAATAATCACTACTAAAACTCTTTATGAATACCTAATCCTTCTCTTCATTGATTGAAAGCTGAGCCCAAAATTTCTCTTCGGATTATACCCAGCTTAACAGATATGTTGAGTTGTCCAAGGGCAGTTACTTTAATATAGTAAAAAGCTATGGAAGTAAAAATTGCCAAGGTCTTGGGGTAAAGGAAAAGGTGGAGGCATAGCCAGAAGCTCTGTAAAGCTAATTCAAAGATGATCAATGACATTCTATTGGAAAGATTTGAGACATATTTTCATGCCTCATGAAGTCTCCTCTGTGGGATTTGTCAAAAGCAGAAAGCCTAGTTCATAAATGTGTATTTGCTCTTTTGATCTTCCTGACTCATGGAAACTTCCAGTCTTGGATCCTGTAGCATGCTGTTGGGTTCAAGTAAAATCTGTCTCAAAGATCGTTGTTTTTTCCTCTAAGATTCACACTTTCAGGGACCTCCCTTTTTTATTCCTTCCATTCATCCATCCCTCCATTCCAAAACACTGGATAATAATAATAGCTACCGGTCCTTGAGTTTCTAGGGTGTTGCGATAAGTAGCATTGTATATTATATTCTCTTGTAATCTCTACCACAGCCTAACCAGATCAAGAACCCCAAGCAAAATGGGGTTAATTTGCTTGCCCAAGTTTATACTGCTAGAGATTCAAATCCAGACTTTTTATATTGCGAATATGTTTTGGTCATCATTATACTGTGTTACTTCCTGGCTCCCCTCAGTCTTAGAAAATGTTAGTAGAATTTTGCCACAATAATATTGGCAACCGACTTTAATTCTTAGGAGTCTTATCCCCCTTGGACCTTTACTGAGGCATTTAGTTAGATAATTGCTATGTGGTGTTTTTACATATGAAGCTGAAGTATTGATGCATTTCACTTTTTTCTGACCAGCAATTCACAAAATTAGGATTATGCCACTTTCCTGGGTATCTTTACGTATTGAAAGTTTATCTTTTCTGAGCATTACCATCAGAGGATCTAGAGGTTAGTAATGGTTTTATTCATTACTTTGGGGAGCTTAAAAAACATTGAGGCTCAAGACCTGCCACCAAAGATTCTGATTTAACAATTCTAGTTGTCACTAAAGTATTTTTTAAATTGGGTTGATTTATAACTCTTGAAATGTTCAGTGATACTTCTTTTTAATCTGATATGGTAGCATTACTTCCAAGACATTCCTCATGCAAAATATTCTACTGGGGTGGAACTGAGTCCCAGAAGTGGGGTGAGCCCTCCAGGTATAGTCTCCAGGTATAATCCAGAAGAAAAGTACACAGATAACCTGATCTATTTATCTTGGAGGCATCTTGATATATGTTCGCTGTAAGACTGGGAGGAGTATACCCCACCTCCTGCAAGAAAACTAGCCAAGGGAGCAGGACCACTGCCTGAAACCAGTTGAGACCACTAGAGTGAGGAAATCCCATTCTAAGCAGCTTCACTTTTCTTTTCTGAAACCTCTTCTTTTCCTCTTTGTGGGCCAGTCTCTTTATGGATTCCGATTTGACTCCTCTGAGGTGTCTGTTCTTTGACTACTTACTGGTAGATGGGCTTTGAACAAGCTCCTCCTTCCTTGGCAAAAAATTTCCACATCTCTCTTTAACCTCTGACTCGCATGGGTCTTGAAGACCTCATTTGGAGTTGGAAGACACACAGAGCAATGAGAGATCCTCTCTACTTCATTTTGGGCTGGTTCACAGGGCAGAGGCTGGGCCTCAGAAGACCTTCTGTAGACCAAGCAGAAAGCCCTGTCTGGGAAGGTGCAGGAACTGAAGTGTTGAAGTGTCTTAAGCCGTTTTATATGCCAGCTTAGGCCAAGAAGAACATGGAGGAGGAAGAGGAAAACAATCAGTTTTCCATGTATACCTGGCCCTTTAAGAATTTCCTTTTGAATTGAGTCAAATGGTGATCAGATGTATTCCTAGGAAATACACATATTCCCTAGGAATAATGACACAACTCCAATTCACTGTGTGTGTGTGTTTGCATTGTATCAGCAGGACCCATTTGATGAGATGCTTCCTGTCATATACCCACCTGTTATAGCTGTTTACCTGTCTTGGGAAGGAGGCCTCTTTCAGAGGGAATAGGAGATGGCCTGGCAAGGAGTTGTCACCATGATTCATTGTAGGGTTTAGACTTACAGTAATAATCAAAATTTTCTCTGGTTCTAATGGGATCAACAAACATTTATATAGAAGAGATTTCTTCTGCTTTTTTGTAGCTTAATCTCTGATCTTTTATATTTTTTATCACATAAATTTTTCATCTCCATAAAATAATTCCAGTTGGAAATATACTAGCTCTCCTCTTTATGGAACTTAGTACTACACACCATTTTAACAAAGCAATGCCACTAACCCAATTCAGATAGGAAAGAGAAGGTAAACGCAGGGTTCAACAAAGTGAAAGACATGTGTATTTTGCAAAGCTAAACAAATTTCTGTTGTGGCATCTTCTTTAGTATTTTTGACCACTTTGGCCAATATATTTTGAGTAACTGCTGCATTCTACTGTGGTGCTTCATATTTAATAATTTAGTGATTCCACCCTGGGTTTAACCTAGTACTGTTACTTTTCAGTCTGCTTGATAATGTAAAACTTTTATTGCTTATGTATGGACTGCAGACTTGTGTATTTTTATTCTTTTTCCTTCTGCATTTGGGGTTTGCTTTGCTTCATTAACCATTTATGTTTTTGCTCTCAGTTATGTTTAGCATGTCATAAAGCTGGATGTTCGCAAATGCACGAAATGATCAAAATGTCCATTACGAACCTCTTGACTGCCCTGTGTCTTCGTGCCTTCCCTGGAGATCAGGGGCCTGTGGCTTTTCACAAGGTAATGGACTTGGCCTTTTGAGCCTCTGGCAGAGATGCAGGACTGAGGCTTTAAAAGTGTCAGTTCTGCATTACGAAAACAAAGGGCATAGGAAGGTAGAACCAATATTGGGGAGACTATAAGAAGAAACCAATGAGTCCTTTCCCAGAAACTCAGCCTGCCTTTGGACTTGGTATTCTCTTAGCTTTTCTGATTCAGTGTGCTCATAACTACCACCCTGAGGTAGAGGAAGAAAAACATGCATGTAGTGAAAAATCATTGGCTTTGAATACAGTGGTCAGCTTTAAAAAGAAACCGTAGTTCTATGAACCTTACTTGTTTACCAATTTATTATTATTACAGCAAATTTAAGAAACTTTTCTTTAGAAGATGTCAAGATAGCTGATAAAGTATTTCTTTCTTGATACCTAAAGATAGAAATATTGTCAACTATGTGCTAATTTTTATATCTAACAGGATAACTTTTTATCATATTCAGTATGTATACTCCCAACTTTGTAGAATGAGCTTCTTAGATTAATACTTTTTTTTTTTTTTTTTTTTTTTTTTTTTTTTTTTTT
>NW_007726115.1:112101-251076 GCF_000696425.1 Galeopterus variegatus | reverse complement strand
TTTTTTTTTTTTTTTTTTTTTTTTTTTGTCTTTTGTCTTTTTTCCGTGTCCGGCAACGGATCGCAACCCTCAGTGTTGCCCCCGCACCGGACCGGGGACCGGCAACGGGATCACAAGCCTCGGTGTTGCTCCCGCGCCTCGCTCAGCCAGTGAGCGGGAGCCGGTCTGTATGCGGGATCCGAACCCTCGGACGGGAGCGCCGCGGCGCTCCCCAAGCGGCGCACTATCCAGTGCGCCACCGGGCCGGCCCCGATTAATACTTTTTTTTAAGCTGAGTACACATGCTCACCTTTTCCTTTCATAAAATGTTTCTGGCAATAAGTCATGTCCAATGATACAACTATAGTATTAGCAACTAAACATTGAAAACAATAGTGACATTAAAACTCAAAAAAATATACTTGGTATGTGGGAAGTTCTTGTCTGTTTACATTACTGGGTTATATAAAATTGAGTCCCTCGTGTGTGCTTTCTTTCTTTCTTTTTTCCTTTCATGTGTGCTTTCTTTCACTTTTAAAAGTGACTAACGTAATTTTTTAAGGGAGATTGTATAGTGGGTATGGCTCTCAGTGTTCAAGAGAATTTATATATTTAGTGTATAGTTCAGGTCTCAAGATAGTTACTCGTTCACCTTTAATGCTTGTGAGGCTTAAAATTCCTACTTAAATTTATAATGTCAGATTGTACAGATCTGAAAGATCAACAGTTGTAAAGATTTCTTGGAAAAATATAAGATTTAAAGAAAACTGTTAAATTATAAGGTACAAATGGTACTAGTATGCCTAATTACACTATGGAGAATTTGGTTTCATCAAAGTAAAACATTGCATTCATTTAGATGTATTGTCAAGGTTTTTAAACCATTCACCACATGTAAAATAGAAGCCTTTCTTGATTAAAACACCTTTTTTCTAAGTATGTATAAATCATTGTAGCTTCAAATCCATTATAATCCATGATTATTTGAGAAAATGAATTTAGAATTCATACGCCCTAAATCATTTTATAAACAATAAGTACTTTATAATTTGCTCTTATTTTTTAACTATAAAATGATTTAATCTAGGCCAGCTTTCCAATAGTTTTAAGTTTCAAATGCTCCTTTGAAATATTTAGTATTCAATAGGAGATAAACTTTTTAAAAATGTTTACTTTTACCTCATTAATTTTACAAAAAGATTATTATAGTGAAGACTGGCAGAAAACTTTCTAGTTTATGCAGTAGCAGCAGCAAAGATTAACATTGTTTCTCTGCCATCTCAGTTGTCAGTCATCAAGTTAAGTTTGTCATTTAGGTGACAACCCTGTATTTTCATTGCAGATAATCTTGAAGCTATTCCTAGGAAAATAATTTAGGCACATTAAATCTCTCTTTTTGTCTCTTAGAAACAAATTTCCAGGGATTTTAAATATGTTTAGTTATTTTCATAATAATTCGTCCTAAATCAGGCTGACTTTCTGTTTAAGAGGGATTTGATATCCTCTCAGGTTAATTCCAAAGGATGTTGGTAATGAGCAGATATCTACAGAGCATGTGTGTTGCTGTCTTATTTCTTTACCAGGTGTGCATTGAGACATACATATGCAGCTGTCATCAGCGCAGTATAAACACTGCTGTGCGGGCAACTCTGAGTCAAATGCTCAGTGACTTGACTTTACAGTTACGACAAAGGCAAGAGAATACGGTGAGCCTGTGGCATCCCGACGTTCTCCACGTTCTGGTGGTGTCTGTGTGCATAACTGCATGCTGTGTGTCCCACACCTGGGGCCCCTCGCGCCAGGGTGGCTTCCTACTGAGAAGAGTAGGAAGGGCTTGCTTGCTTTAGAAGAAAGTTTATTTATAGAAATTAATCTCTTTAGATTTTTGCCTGTTTCACCCCATAGCTTTAAGAGTTGTTTTTTCTATAGTTTCCTTAATTTTTCAGTCATTGTTTTAGAATTTATTTTTCTTTTTTGATTCTTTTTATAAAAACTGCTCATATGAAAATTTTTATTAAAAAATATTGTGATATATGACAAATACTGGAAGTAAATTTAAAATTAAGAAAATTGAATAGCAGTTTGTTACATGCTTTGAGGTTTGGTATGTTTCCCTTTAACTAAAAGATTGTGGCAGGAGGTTCCCCTCACCTGCTGAAACCATCAGGGTGAAGCTGAACTTGTCTTCTGTCTGTCATCAAAGCCCACTAGAGCTTTTTGCTCTAAACTTGAACAGATTGTCTAAAATGAGCGTTCCAAGAGAAAATGTAAATGTAATTGGCTCCTTGTATATATATTTATATATATACATATCTATATATCTGTCTAAATTTATATAGATATCCATATCTTTTGAAGGTACAAAAAATGTATCTATATATATTTGAGGAGGCAGCTGGCCCGTATGGCGATCCAAACCCTTGATCTTTAGTGTTACCAACACTGCACTCTAACTAACTGAGCTAACGAGCCAGTCTGGCGTCCTGTAGATATTATCTTCCAGGAACGTTAGCGAGAAGATGAGTCCTCTTCAAAATTAGTGTTTTGTTTTGTTTTTAAATCTGCCTCTGTAATAATTCGGATTAAAATTCTTTTAAAATCTTCAAAGAGTGTTCAAAATGACAGTAGTTATTTTTTTTTTTAAATAGGAAATCCCAGTTGCAGACTGCAATATCTCAAATTAATTTTACAGAAATTAAGATTTCATATTTAATTTCAATTATTTCTTATTTTTAACTTCAATTATTTTCTAACTTTTAGAAAATCATGGAGTCAAGGGGAACTTTAGAGATTATCTAGTCAGACTATTTTATTCCTCATTTTACAGGTGAGAAGATAAAGCCCAAAGAGATGAAAATTGAAATCTAAAATTAATGAGCTTATCAGTGGAAGAACCAGAGTTAAACCCCTGGTCTCTTGATCCACTCCCAGTTCAGGTTCTCAGTTAATATGTGCTCTGGCAGCCAGTGCTGAAAAATAATACTAGCCTGAAAAAAATAATTATTATTTTTTTTCTTTTGTGTTTACCATACCTAAAGCCCAAGTTTCTACAGTATTAAAAAATTGTTTTGACCCGGCCCGGTGGCGCACTGGAGAGTGCGCCGCTTGGGAGCGCGGTGGCGCTCCCGCTGAGGGTTCGGATCCCAGTGGAGACCGGTTCCCGCTCACTGGCTGAGCGCGGAGCGGGCGCAACACCGAGGGTTGCAATCCCGTTGCCAGTCCCCGGTGCGGGCGCGACACTGAGGGTTGCGATCCCGTTACCGGTCAGTAAAAAAAAAAAAAAAAGACAAAAAGGAAAAAAAAATTGTTTTAACTTGAGATATTTTTATTACTTCAGCTTACCCTTTGTTATTTTGCTGTTCTACAAGAATGCTAAAAGGTATTGTTGTAAAGGTCTGAATGGTACAGGTACCCGCCTCTGTCTCACGTGGGTATTCAGCCTTCTGGTCCTGCTCATCACTGACTATCAGGATTCATCTCAGCCACAGACAAGATCCCAAAATAGGTGGAAAACTATTGTTTCCTGTTATTTCCTTCCTATTACTCATGTAGTTCCTAGAGATGTGATTACTTGTCCCAGAAAAATACACATCTCAGAATGCTACTATTTGAAGTATTTGCAATGTCTGGTAGAAGGAGATGTAAGTATCACCACCTAAGAATTGGTAGTTTTTAAAAAGCTATTTAAGGAGAGTGGTGTATAGGAAAGGTGAGGTTTGCTCTGAGGAGGCTGTGTTCCCTGGGGGACACTTAGAATTATCTGGGAAAGGTGTGCATATTTTGTAGCAATGCCCTCACTGTAAAGACATCATGGGCCATCACAGAATTAGGAAGACTTAAATACAGTGGAAAGAAAATAAATAATGTAGAATGCCAAAAGCATTAGCTTGAAGTATATCTTCAATCTCATGTCTTTCCCCATCCAGGAAAGATTACAATTTTGATTTTGTATCCTCAGAAACCCTACATTATTACCCAGCTTTATTATTGAATTACTTAGATGACCAAAGCCATTGTTAAACTGTAAGTTACTAATTTGAATAAGCAACATTGTCACATGTAAATACTTGGGGCTAAGAGGTGGAGATTCTTTTACCCTTAAGTATGATTTAGATGTGTTGCCTCCAGAAAATATCCTAACCTTTCTTAGCCACCTCCCAAGTTGTAGCCACTGATTTCACAAAAATTGTTCTGGAAGCAGTTGAGCTTGCAAATTAATGAACAGAAAATAGTAGAAATTTGTGCCTATAACAAGCTATGGGGCTACAGCTAATGTTGGAATCCTGTTGACGTCGCCAATTGTGGAGCTACTTGACTATGCCAGTTGTCGAGCTAGGGCTAGGTCTGGAGCTCGCAGACCCCTCAAGCCTGTTCACAGTCTGGGTCACAAACCCTTCACACGCCAGGCTGGGTCCCCAGACCCCTCACATGCAGGTCTGTGAGCTAGGTAACCAGCAAACAGGTCCTTGGAAGTCATAGGTTGGAAAACATGGATGTGTGGAGCAGCATCTGCCCAAGGCAGACGCCAGCCAAGGTGACGGCACCACACCTGTGCACCAACTCCACCCACACACAACTTGCTTACAAAGAATGCTGCAGCACTCCCAACCTGATCTAAGGCGAGAGGGCCTGATTAAATTATTCTATTTTCCCAACACAAGCTTTTAAAAAATGAGCACCATGGGATGATTTACATGCCTGGTGGTTATTTGGCATGAAAATGCCTTATTATCTACTGGCACAAAGAAGCAGAGAGGCTGAAGTGCTTCCTTCCTATTTCCAGCTGATAGCCACTGAGTTATCCCTGCAATGGGAAGTAAGTCTTATTATTGGTATTCCCTTACTATTCTCTCTTCCCCAAGGTTCCCTCTCTGCCCCGATAGTTCTGGATCTACCTAGTGACAGTCAAGAGTGGCTGGTCTAGTAGACAGTTGAAAGTTAATATGCTCCCCCATCAACCAGAAGATGGTGCTTCTGACCAGTGGTCATCTTTGGACCTGTATTATGAAGACCTGGAAGCTGATCCCTCTTTGTAACTAAGAAGAGTCTGTATTTGTTAGGCGCCAATCACAGTGTAGTCTGTGGCCTTGTGATAAATGGTTCTCTGTGAAATTAACTCATCTCTTTAGATGGGGAGTGCCCCAAATCACAGCCCAGCACCCTGGAATCATAAAGTGCTCCACAAAGCTTAAACTTCCAGGAAATATGTGGACTCTTAAATGAATTATTTTTGGAGCTAAGAAGCTCAATTGCAGATATCATAGTCTTTTTTTACAAACACTGTGAGTAATGAAATGCTATCAAGAGCTGGAGGCTGTGCTTAGGGAAGGTAGCTGAGCCCAGAGCACAAGGATGCCATTTTGTTTCCTAGAATTTCTCATCATCAAGTAGTCAGGATTTGTCTTGTCTGAATCTCCTAATTGTCTATGTGTATCTCCCTTACTAGATAATTGAAAACCCGGATGTCCCACAGGAATTCTGGAATCAAGGTATTGGATTTGATTTTTACTAGTTCAGTTTAAAAAGTAGGTATGAGAGTGCCTACTGTGTGCTTGGTGTTGGGGCTGAAAAGATGACACAGAGCTCTCGGGTTTACGGTTCTCCTCAGAGGTTCTGCTTAGCTTTGCCTTACGTGGTATTATTTAATACCAGCTGTTGTCTTCCTTCTTTTCTGCTGTCACTTGTGCCAACCACACCTATTCCTGTTCCAACTGTGTGAAAGAAATTAACTCTTCACATACCTCCCATGCGGAGGCTTGTTTAGTTACTTAATTCTCCATGAAGTCGGGTTTAATTGCTAAAATGAGAATTGGACAGAGGTTGTAGAAACCTGATTGGCATACAGTGTTATTGCACCAGAATTATGTTTGTCAAATACCAAATTTTTGACATGAAAAATAAGTCTTCTCACAAGGAATCTTGCAGACAGCCCAATTTAAGCAGTGGGTGAAATCAAGTTTAGGAACTTTCATTCTGACCCTCAGGAACAGAAAAAAATAAAAGTTCACATATAATTGAAAAGCAATTTAATTTTTGAAAATAGGCTTAGTAGTATTTTCTGAAAGAGATATGAAAACTCAAATCAGCTGATTAAAAAATTGAAATGTAGGTTTTAAGACTTTATTCGGTAATTTTTAAAATGTTGAAAAAATCTGCTTTTATATTTTCACCAGGTAATGATAGGGAGAAGGGGTTGGGGTGGGGAGAAGATGAAAAAGTGAGAGAATGAAGGTAGAGAGAGAAGCAGCTAAACAGCCACAATTTAAAAAAAGAGTAAATGAAAGAAATGAGAAAGAGGAATGCTTTAAGTGGTTTTCTAAAGCATTGCCGGAAGGTGTTGTTTTAGTACCATCATGCTTCATTCTTGGGCTGTGGGCCGGAAAGTGCTGCAGCATCTTTTCAGCTTTTGAAGTATGTAATATTTCACATATAATATATAATAAATATAGATATTTATTATATAGGTAAACTATATACTACAAATAAATATATATGGTATATAATAATATAGATGATATATGCTCCAAGATTTCCCACCTGTCTTTTGTTCTCTCTTTGGCTATGTTATCCTCATAAAATCTTCACTTTGATGTAGGATGATTTTATAAACTAAAACAGGGGTCAGAGTCCTCTTGGTCAAGGATAAATCTCTAAAAATATATATTAGTAAAAAAAAATTGATGGAGGGACTCATTTGATGTTTATCTAAAATTGAGCTTAAGGACTGCTTATGGGTTTTATTTATTTTAAAGTATGTTTTATTGTTGTACCTTACCATTTCTCAATTTTTCTTCCCTTCGTTTAAGATCTTAAATTCTGAGGATCAGCCATTTATTTTTCTTTTCTCTGCCCTCCTCCAACTTTACTTTTATTTTCTTTCTTACAATTTTGCCATTTTTTTTCTCCATCTTTCTTGACTTCTTGGTCATTCATTCATTTGTACATTCATTGGATACTTAGCCACATTTGCATAGATCTTTGCAGGTTTTTATTTCAGAAAACAAATGCTTTCATTTGTTGTTTCACTTGGCCCAACAATTTTGTGAAATTGGTATTATTTATCCCATTTTACCAAAGGGAAAACTGAAGCTTACCCATCTCACACAATCAACAAGTTGTGAACCTGAAGTTGAACAGATCCCAAATTCCAGCCCTTTTTTCACAGTGCTTCAGTGGGAGTTTTGGTTCTAGTTTCTTGAAACTAGAACATGTTTAGAGGAAAAATTAATTTTTCTGACATTAACTATTGCTTCATTATCAGCAAAGACCATGTGCCCTCTGGTCACTGGACAAAAAAAGTAGGCAAAGATGGTAACTAAATTATTTTCCTCCCTTTCTCTGGTTTCTTAGTTCCAAAAAGCCATCCTTTTTCCACAGTGCCATATTTTGTCTCTTTGAGGAACAATTCAAATCAGCTCAGAAGACCCAGAAATTCAAGAGATCAAAATAATGGATACATGTATAGCATTAGATGTAGGCCTAAATACTGAGAAACTTACTGTCAACTGTACTTTTTTTTTTTAATTACTCAGATCTCCTTCTGTTATGTGTGAATGAATTTCTTAATAATAAGAAACAATCTATTATTTTCTTTCCGGACTGTCTTTTGAGTGTTTTACTTTAGAAAGGAATGACTGTACACCGTATTTCATTCTCACATTTCCCATGATGGTTTTGGTGGCCTAAGAGCTTCTCCGCATCTGAAAATCATCTTTTCCATCCTAAGTAAACATCAGGAGTGGAGGCTGAAGGCTGGTCAGGGAGCTTGTAGTGCGCCTGCCAATGTCTAATGCCTGGAACCTCCTCTGTTTTGAAGGGTCAACAGTAGAATCCCTCTGTGATGACGTTGTCTCTGTGCTCACTGTCCTGTGTGAGAAGCTACAAGCCGCCATAAAGTAAGTGCCTTAATCACTGTGGCTTTTATTAGCCAACGGTCTGTTTCTGAAATAACTTTTGTCTGCACTGTCACTTAAAATTGCAGATGACAGGGAGAGTAGTTCCCCCCGTCCATGGTATTCACCTGAGAAATATATTCAGAGACCTTGGGCAATCCCAAATTACCAAATACCATTACGAAAGTATATAGTTTCCTGATGTGAAAATGGGAAAACAGTACCTTGCAGAGAAGATTAATCCCTTGAGCAAAGAGCTGAGTGGGAAGAGTGGCGAGCAAAGAGCTGAGTGGGAAGAGTGGCGAGCTAAGAGCTAGTGATGTGAGGGCTCGTCTTAACTCGGGCACATCCCAGCTGTGGGACTGTACATGGCTTCTCATCGAACTATGCTGCACTTTCTGCTTCTATTAAATGATCGGGTTGGACCATGTGGTTTTTCTCTTTTTCTTCTCACATTCCTTAAGCCTATGAGCTCACACACATATCTTTATTTTTTAATTTTTATTTATTGAAAGATAATTATACATATCTGTGGGGACAGCATTGTCACACATGTATCTTTTAAAAAGAGCGTCTTACTCTGACTTTTAAATATTTTTCATTTTTTTGAGTGCCTGTTTAATCAGTGCTATCAGTTCATTTATGTGATGTCTACTGTTCCAACTCTCCATGCACTAAATTAATAACACAACTTGTGCATCTGTATTAAAGCCAAATCATAAAAGGGCCAGACTTTCCAAGATGGGATGTGTTAAGTTTTACTGAAAAGGAATTTGGGAGTAAAGACAGGCTTTATTTCGGTAAATAGCTTGCAGACTGGGGAGATGCAGCCTTTGGTACAAAATGAAAAGTGTGCTCCACCAGAAAAAACGCAGAGATTGTTTTACATAGCAAAAGTTCCTGCCCAGTTTCCCATTCTGGTCCTCCATGCAAATGAGGAATTCAAGCTTATTCCGTACTGATTGGTCTGACCCATTATGCAAAAGAGGGATTCTGGTTTGTGGAGTTCTGGCCAGTTAACATTTGACAGGTTGCAGTTCATTGATTAAGTTCAGGTGGTGAAATGAGGCTTTCTTTTAGGAGTTACTGGCCAGCATAGACAGGGACAGGTGGCTTATGAAATCCTCAGACATAGTACATGTGTAACCTCTAGTCAGCAAATGGCTCTGGGCTCCATTCAGAATTTGGACCTAATTAGCTACTCAGAATCCATCTCAAGGAATTGGCTCTTTCGGTGTTCACAGATGAAAAGTCCCTACCAGCTATGTATATACTGAATTGCAAAATTCTGCAACACAGTAAGGTTCTGACGTGCCCTTTAAATTATGAAAGACATATTAAACTATCATTTACTGGTAACTAGAGCAGTTGATAAAACAGTAGGTCTTTTACTTACAGAATTTTAAGTACAGTAATGAGTTGGGAGAAAGTCTAGCTGCAGGCACTAAAGAGTTCTCTCACTGCTGGAAACATTGTTTTTCTTGTTTTTGTTTTTTTCAGAAACTCAGGATTATTTTTGATAAACTAAGCTTAAAATTACACTTAAAAGTTGTTACCAAATGATTTCTACATCTATGTGTCCATTCCTCTAGGTCGCCTGCATATTTTGACCAAATTAAACTCTCTTTATGTCATGCAGTTAAAGGTCAAATATACAGAAAGAATAAAACAGTGGTTATGGGTGCTGGGGGGTAGGAATTGGAGAGATGTAAGTCAAAGGATACAAAGTAGCAGATATGTGGGAAGAACAAATCTAAAGATCTAATGTACAACATGAGGACTATAGTTAATAATAGTGTATTGCATTCAGGATTTTAGCTAAATGAGTAGATTATAGCTGCTCTTGCCACAGGGGAAATGGGCAATGTGAGATGATGGATAGGTTAATTAGTTTCACTATAGTAATCCTTTCACTATATGTATGTATCTTACAACATCATATTGTATACCTTAAATATACACAATTTTTTTTTTTAAATGAAAAGGCTTACTTAATACATGGGTAGTATAAACCAAGAAGAAATAGCATTTAACTTATTCCCTACCTCCATCCTCAAATTTCTCCTACTCCTGGACCGATCCCTCCTTCCTCTCAGGAGGGATGAGTCTAACAGCAGATGGGATGTAAATGGATCCTGCTGTACCCTGTGCAGGTGCCCATCTTTCCTGACAACGGAGAGTTGAAGTAGTAGAGCTGATAACATCCTAACCTGGGGCTGTAGCACCAACTTCAGTGACTCTTTCTGTAGGTCCCCATGTCACCTGCTTTGCTTGGGACAGTCCCGGGTTACACCTGTTGCATAATAATTATAATCACCCTCCTTCACTCTCAAAGGTATTCTGGTTTGGATAGGTTTTATATTCACTGTCCCCATCCATGACCAGGGTTTAGATCTCTTCTAGTGCTAACTCCTTCCTAGTGCTGCCCAGTTTCTCTCCATCAGAGCACAGCTGGCTGTTATATCCAAGCTGGGATATGTTTCTATGGGCATATTTTCTTCCAAGCCCCACTCAAGAGTGGCATTTAATCACTGTTGTGGCTCAACTGCTCTGTCTTTGTCAGATTACCTGGGTTAAAACCCCTGTCCTGCCCATTACTACCTCTTGACTTTGTTCAAAGATTTCAACTTCCCTAAGCTTATGAAACCTATAAAATAATTAATATATTATTTATTATTGTAATTACAATATTATATAGTATCAGCAATATAAAACATTAGGGTTTTTGTAAGGTCAAATGAGAAAATTCACTTAGACTGTTATTGTCAATCAGCTAAAGATCATCAGGAACACCTGAGGTTTACAGAATTAGGTTTATTAACTTGTTATAGTGAAGGCAGCTGTCCATTATGGGGAGCCATGGGGCATCCAGTGAAAGGGTGTTAGGAGGAATTGTTATAGGATTTGAACTTGTGTTAGGTGATTTGGGAGTGGGTTATCGAAACTGAGTGTTCTGTTCAGGGATTGGGTGCTATCAGAAAGTGGGGGAAATTCCAGCATTGGGCTTCGTAATTTTTATCTACAAAAGGGAGGAACAGATGGGAGGTAGAATTGTCTTTGGAGAAGTAGGAGTCACAGGGGAGGGGGATATTTGGTCATTGTCATGGTTGCAAACAACCCTTTAAAAAAAAAAAAAAAATCTCTGTCCAGGCATGGTTGTTGATTGGGTTTCATCTTGTTTCATCATGATCGTGGAGATTTTTCATCTGATGTTAACATTCTATGAAATTGTTTATGGTCACCAGGGGAACTCCACAGCCCAGCGGGTAACACTAGGTAGCTGTCAGCCAAGGACACTTCTTCTTCACCCCTACCCAACCCCCAGGTCCAAGAACACCAGAAAAATATAAAGACTGTGTTCATTACTTCACAGGCAAGGGAAAACAAGCTAGGCATTTTTTTTTTCCAAGTAGTTTTCTAAGGGAAAAATCTGAAGTTTATAAGGGCTAGAAAAGTAAAAGAGGCTCATGGTAATTATGCCAATTAGTAATTAAAATCTACCATCAGGATAAGTCAGAACAAGTCTATAGGTCTATAAATGATAGGCTTAAAATGTAGCATTGTTCATTGGTCAGAAAAGAGCCTTCGGGCCGGCCCGGTGGCGCACTGTGCTTGAGAGCGCGGCGGCGCTCCCGCCGAGGGTTCGGATCCCACATACAGACCGGCCGCTCACTGGCTGAGCGAGGTGTGGGCGCAACACCGAGGGTTGCGATCCCGTTGCCGGTCCCGGTCCGGTACGGGCGTGACACTGAGGGTTGCGATCCGTTGCCGGTCACGAAAAAAATAGACAAAAAGGAAAAAAAAAAAAGAAAAGAGCCTTCACCTAGGTCCAGTAAGTACCTGGCATTCTGGGGTTCAAGTTCATGGTTCTTTAAAGCCTGGCTGGCTCCAACATCAGCTACAGGAACCCTCATCTATGTGACAACCATATGGCCTGGTTTACCTGGAACAATCCAAGGTTATGCCTGTTGTGTAATTATTATAAGCATTCAGTTTTTATATCTTCTAGGAAGTACTGCTATAAGTGGAGTTATTTTTAACGTTACAATGCCAAGCAGGTAGTAAATATTTGATATATATTAGCTCTAAACTAGTTTGTCTGCTTTCACAATTGTTGGTGCTAATTCTAGTTTATAATGCAGTTAAGAACATGGAGCTCCTTACATTAGAAGTTTCTCTGAAGGTTGTCAAGAAAATGCATTGCACAGACATACATTGTGAACGCACATACACACATGCACACACACACACGAGGGTGCTTCAAGAAGTTCATGGAAAGATTTGTATTATCTTTTAATTCTGTTTTTCTGCAAACTTTTTGAAGTACTCTTATATTAGACTCTAAAGATTATAGATTTCTATCAGTCACTGAAAAACAAAGAAATGATCTCTTGACATAAGAACAGGCTTTAAATGGGAAAAATAACTCATGTGACATGTACATGTTTTTCTAGCATTTTTCTTTGGACATTGGATCAAAGATGGCTTTAGGCCTATTGTTACAGAGCTTACGGGTGTTTACAGGATTCTCATAGTCTTGCTTGGTTTTCCAATGCTATTCCCTTGGCCATAATTCTGCCTCTACAGATTATTTGCTTTGTTTGGTTTTAGTCTTTCCTGTGATTCCATTACCTTAAGGTGGAGGGAAGAGGGTATTGCTAGATGCTGAGGGTGCAGTCTGCTCACTGCAGCTGTGATGGGAGCCCTTTAAGTCCATGGTCAGGTGGTACGGTGCCCTTGGCTGCCCTCACTCCGGTGGTTCTGCTAATTCTCCTTGTTTTCACATTTGCATCATTTCTTCTGATTTTACTGCCTTAATTATTTTATTTCTATTGTCTAAACTTGATGCCTCTCCCACCTTCTAAAAAGGTTCTGTCTCTGAAATCACACTATGGTCAATAACCTCAGCAACCGTTTCCAAAATCAGTGCCCAAATACCTCATAGGACTTTAGGGGTGTGTATTCATGATCTATGTTCTGTCTCTTGGGAGGATTCAGAAGATGAATTCAGGTATGCAGAACATCACACTCACATGCCTTGGAGATGTGGTATTAATAGAGTTCTATATAAGGCAAGTTGAGTTACATGATACTACTTAAATCCAAGAATTTTTAGAAAGATAATTGGGCTTAGAAAGATATTTTTTCATTCTCTGCTCATCTGTCTCCCACCACCCTTTCTCTCTTCCCTTTCCTCCTAGTAGACAATGTCAAGGAAAAAAAGCAGGCTTGGAATCACTGAGGCCAGGCTAGGTGTTCATAGCATTTGTTCTTATTCCATTCCACTTCTTACACAGTTACTTAATTCCCTCTCTCCTTTTTCTAGCTAAATTGAAATCTCTTTCTAAGCGAGGCAAAGTCAAAATTGTTTAAAATAAAATTCTAAGAACTCCAGAGATCCAGGATATGCTGCCAGATTGCTCTCCCAGTAACCTTGCCAGGACAGTGGCCGCTTAGCCTTCAGTACCCTCTGGTCCCCTCCCAAGACCTGTTCTGCACAGGTCACGTTCCTGCAAAGAAAGTCGGCGATAAGCAGAGAATCAGACTTGCCAACCATGAAATTCTCAGATAAAAGACCAGGAAAAGTGACTCACAGCCCTCCTATGTAGGCAGATCTTTCCCTCGCATGTTTTAAAGTGTTGGCTGGTTTCTAGGCTCCTAGTATTAAACACATACACACTGTGCACGTGCAGATGTGTATCTAGTGAGGGACGTGGGTGGCTTACATTTTAAACAGCTCCCTTAATGACATGACTCATGCAGGCCATGAGCACCCATTCTCCACACTGCTGCAGCCCACAGAAAAGCTGCCTGTTGCAGTCAGTCTCCAGGGAGACTGTCAACTAGTTACCTTGGCGATATGTTCCCCATCAGTGCACCTGATGCCTTGGGGTTGCCAATTTACCATAGCACACTTTGCAGATACTCCTAGGAACCTTGACTGTTCCTAGCTTTTGTTTTTATTTTTTATTTATTTTGGTGGCTGGCTGGTAATGGGATCCAAACCCTTGACCCTGGTGTTATTAGCACCAGGCTCCAATCAATTGAGCTAACTGGCCAGCCCTCTCATAGCTTTTCTATGGACTTATTTCCAGTGATTTCAGAAATTGAGAATCTTTATCATCTATAATTAATTCAAGTTTGTGATGCTAGACTGACAGTTTGAAAAGAGAAATTTTTGAATGGGAGTATTTAATAATTATTCTTAATAATGGGCCAAGTGATTGGTCAGACTACAGGAAAGGCAATCCTTCTACAGCTGATATTTTAAATGTGGCTTATACTTGATATTGGGGCCTCCCTGTTTTGCTCTCTCCACTCTGTTAATTCTAAAGCATCCAGAACGAGTCTTCTAAGACACAAATGTGGTCATATCACTCTTCACTTTGCACAGAAAAGTGCAAAAAGTGCAGATATCTTAGCACGACCTACATGACTCTTCCTGATCTGTTTCTGTCTATTCCTCCTGTCCCCCATTCCCACCCCGCTGGTGCCCCCTCACATCTGTGCTTCAACCTCAAACCTCTCAGCCCAAACTTCTTCTCCTTCTCTGCCTGCATGCTTTGCACACACCCTTTCCCCAACTTCTCCATGTGGCAGGCTCCTAATTGAACTTTCGGTCTCCACTAAGGCACCATGTCCCATGGAAATTCTTCTGCATCTTTCTAAGGAGGTGCCCCTCCTATATGGTCTCATAGAAACTGGTGTTAAATTATTAATTTACAGCACTTCCCACCAGTGCTTTATCTACTTGCTATTTGTCTATCTCATCCCATAAAAACGAAGAATGTGCTGTTTCAGGTCAGGAACTGTGTCTTGTTCGAAAGCTTAGGAAAGTTTGCAGGAGCAGGAGGCTAGAAATGTAAAGTCCTCACCTGACTCTAGACCGGCTAGTTATTTCTTGCCTTTCTTACTCTTCCTCCAACCATCACCTTCCTCTTGGCAAATAGTAATAATTTTTGTGGAGACACAGTCCTTATCAGAGGGTGTGATAGAGTATACCAAATATAAGTGGCATTCCCCTTTTCAAAATAATGACATTATTTTAATCATTGTACAGTTCTCTTTGGACAAAGAAGCTTTTTTTAGAGTATGGGTCAGTAAACTTTTTCTGTAAAGGGCCACCTACTTACTAGCTCTGTCTCCTGTTTGTCTTTGTTTTTGTTTGGTTTTATAATTCTTTAAAAATATAACATTTTTTAGTTAACAAGTCAAGGATGGGTTTTGCCCTTGGGCTGTAGCTTGCTAACTGGTTTTAGCGTAATGTCAACCTCAAGGTATTTAACATAGCACTTAAATGACGGACACCCTCCCAGCCGCCAATGTTACTATCCTCTCTGTCTTAAAAGTGCAGTCTTTCTCGATTTGTATGGATGCAACCTTCTGGCCTTTGGGATGGTCAAATGTTAATTTTTCTTTTCTCCCTTCCTATCTCCTTAAATTTCTAGTTTGCCTCTCATAAGCCTTGCCTTCCCCCTCCACCCCCTTTTCCTGGGAGTTATTTGAACTGTTAAAAACATTAGGCTTTCTCTTGACATTTATTTTAACTTAAGAGAGAGACACACCAAATATTTGATATTTTAATTAGCGAGTTTCTCTTTTTTCTGAATGTTCCACCCATTCCATGCAAGATTCCTGAGTGCACTCTCTAAAAATGGCTTATTGTGTATTTGTAGTAAATGTGTCCCGAAATTAAATTCTCCCTCACCCGTCTGTCACTCTTGCCACATACCTGTATTTTAATACTGTGTGATGGGCTAGCAAGAAAACTTAATCCTGATATAAGAATGTGCTTCCAGTCATGTTTTCTGTTTTCTTTTCTGGCTCTATTGAGGAACCCCATAATAATAATTTAGGGAAAAATAATTTGTCCATTGAAAAACGAAGGTTTTCTAAGTAAATAAAGAAGAAAAGTCAAATGTAAGTTAGTAGTGTGGACCAATCAAAAGGTAGCATGGTAAATGGTCTCCTGAAAGGTTTAGACGATTAAACTTATTAAAAATTAACATATCTGGAATAAACTATGAGCTTTATTAAGTATATCAATATTTGTTCATTAATTGTAGCAAACATACTATACTCATGTAAAATGTTAATATAATAGTATAAACCCCATGTGTGAGGAGTGGACAAAATATGGTCACTCTGAGTTTTTCTGCAAATCTACAACTGTTCTAAGAAGTAAAGTTTATTAATAATAAAAAAAAAAATCATCCTAACTGTACGAGGGGTCTTCAAAAAGTTCAGGGAAAGGTTCATACCATCTTTTAATTTCTTTTTTCCATGAACTTTTGAAGTACCCTTGTATTAGTTTACTAGGGTTGCCTTAACAACAAACCAGGTGCCTTAAACAACAGAAATTTATCATATAAAGCTCTGGAGGCTAGAAGTCCAAGACCATGGTGTATGGGCAGAGTTGGTTCCTTCTGGGGACTGTGAAGGAAGGATCTGTTCCAAGCCTCTCTCCTTGGCTTGTATAAGGTCATCTTCTCCCTTTGTCTCTTCACATTGTATTTCCTCAGTGTGTATCTCTGTGTCCAAATTTACATTTTCTTAAAGATACCAGTCATGTTGGATTAGGGGCCCACCTTAATGAACTCACTTTAACTTGATTGCCTCTGTTAAAACCTATCTCCAAATAAGGTCACATTCTGAGGTCCTGGGGATTAAGATTCAATTCATAAAATTGGGGGAGACAAAGTTCAACCCATAATACTAACCCCCCCCAAAACTAGCACTTCAGTAATGCCTACCATTTTTCCAAGTGTTTCCACGTACCGCTTCTTGAACTTCACCTTGTTTTTGCCTGCGTGTGTGTTGGTTATGCTCTTCTGCAGTGACAGCCAGCAGCTGCAGCTTCTGTACCTGGAGTGCATTCTGTCCGTGCTCAGCAGCTCCTCCTCCTCTATGCATCTGCACAGGGGATTCACAGACCTAATCTGGTGAGCACCCACTCCTGACGCCCCCACGCCAACTTAAAGGGCTCCTTCTCGCTGTGTCTGCAGGTCCCTTTCCATGGTGTCCCTGACCTACCAAGAGTTACATCTGTGCGTACACGTCTTAGAGGGAAAGTAGGGAAATTATTTTGCTTCATGCATCAGACCAAAATCCAGAGAGAAACTGACAATTGTTATGACAAAATATGCTTCCAAGGCCCTCTTACATTGTATTTACATCACAGGAACATGGGAACCAGGAGATTTTCCAGGTTCTCAGTTTATTCTAAAAGCATATAAAGGCACCGGAAACTTATGCAGGGGCAAGAGATAATGAACCTTACTCTTAGCCCTACCCTGGTCCATTCTCCATGATCTGAATGCTAATCACATAGTCAGAGATTCCAGAGTCACAGGCCAACTGGTGCTCTGGGCTCCTGGGCTTATTAACAGGGAAGAAGTCGATGATAGGTGTCAGTATGGAATTTAAAATTAACTTCTCAAGTGAGAAATAATTTTATTTATAGTAAAATGAAACTTTATAAGTAAGCCATTTAGCATTTTGGGTCTATTCACATAAGATAGTTTCTTAATGCTTCTCTGGATATTTTATTTAGTTAACCCTAGCTCAAATTATGAGGAAAAGTATTCTGTTGATACACTTGGAAGTGACAGAGAGACTTTGAAAACTGGGGTATCATGTAGCCAAAAGAAGGAGCAGTAAAGAATGCACCTCTTCCTAGTCATTTATGTGGCGTCTGCTATTTACCCTCAGGGCAGCAATCGTCTTTTATTTGACTTGCAGTGAAACTCATTTTTCCCTGTCTCTTCCCAGGAAAAACCTCTGCCCTGCTCTCATCGTGATCCTGGGGAACCCAATTCATGACAAAACCATCACCTCCGCTCACAGTAGCAGCACCAGCACGAGCATCGAGTCGGACTCTGTGGCTCCCGGAGTCTCTGACCATGGCCGGGGCTCGGGCTGTTCCTGCACCGCGCCAGCCCTGAGCGGGCCCGTGGCCCGCACCATCTATTACCTTGCGGCCGAGCTGGTCCGGTTGGTGGGGTCAGTGGACTCCATGAAGCCAGTGCTCCAGTCCCTCTATCACCGTGTGCTGCTTTACCCCCCACCCCAGCACCGCGTGGAAGCCATCAAAATCATGAAAGAGGTAGGGAGGCACTGAAGGTTTGCCGAGGGGGTCTGAACACAGTATCTTGCAGACAGGAAGCACTCAGCTTGTTGTATCTTGCTGGAACCTCATTGCTACCACACGGTATCTAGTAACAGACCATATCTCTAGAGTCAGTGTACATTGGGAGCCGGGCAAGGAAGGGTTGCTGATGCTCACTGATGGAAAGCCGGTTGATGACTGAGCCATGTGCTTGTGAAGACTCCATCAGACGTGCATCAGACAGGGCCAGGCTGAGATTTCATTCTGCTACCTTAGGTACTGTTGTGCAGATATATATGTTTATTCACCTTTGCTGAAATTGTACTTCAAAATGACTTTGTACCCAGGTTGTACATTATCCAAAAGAAGAACTTGACGAATCTCTTGTTGCTAAAAGGAATCCCTTTGCCCTGTTCCTTCTGTATGCCTCGTTTCTCCCATGTGTCATGACCCCAGAGAGAAGGTGAAGGTTGTCCAGCTTGTGATAGCCATCCCAGTGTGCTATTTCTTGGTTTTGAGGAGAAATTAGGGTTATTTTGAAGGTACTTTGAACAGAGATTCCTCTGCTTTCTCTCAAAGGAACAGAAAGAAAAGTGATCAGTATTTATGTATTTGTGAACTTCTTTGTAAAGGTCAAACGACATTTTCTTTTGATACCTATCCCCTGAAAAATAAGTGTAACAAAATTCCCGTGATGATTCATTTATTTAAAGCAATATTTGCTACCAACTGATTTATAAAGAGTTAAATTTGAATTGCTTCTTAGTGTTGTTATAATGAGATTTTATTGTGATGAATAATGGAAAGTTCTGAGCCAACATTTCTAGAAATGAAGGAGTGACCCAGATTTAATTTTTGTTAAGAAAATCTATGAGTACACAATAATAATTACCTTTTTTCCCCTTCTTTCTTACTGTATGCCAGGCACTTCACATATATTTAATGCGAGGGTACTTCAAAAAATTCATGGAAGGATTCTTTTAATTCTATATTTCTATATTTCCAAGAACTTTTTGAAGTACCCTCCTATTCATAAGAACTTTGCTTAAGTTGTTTATCAGCTTTATTTTTACCCATGAGGAATGTTACTTCTTTTCCCCACCAGAGCTTCAGGCAATGGAGACCAAACGTCCAGCTTTAAATACTGATCACCGTAGATTGGTGAACACAATATAGCTTTGTGGCAAGTGAGACAAGATCACTTCATCACCATCTGGACAGCAGCAGCCCTCCCCCGGGGACCTGCCTCTACCCCCGTTAAACTTGTAGCCTGGAGGAGCAGGCAGGAGTTTCCTCTGAACAGGGGATCCCCAGGAAGAGAAGCAGGGAGGGGCTGGCCTGGCACACTCTGCACCTTCTCCTAAATTCACCAGTCAGATCAGGGCTCCCGCCTTCTACCTGGAAGGAATGAAAGGAAGGGAGATGAGAGGCCCAGAGTTTTACTCCACTGGATATTCTTCTGTATAGAAATGTAATGCCAGGGAAAAGAAATTTTTCCTCCCATGAAGAAACTAAGGCTTTAAGAAGTCAAATGATTTGCCCAGAGAAAGAGAAAAGGGGCAAACCCCAGTCCCCCCCGACCTCTGGGCTTTCCCTACACCACACTTATTACTGGACCTGACTCTCACATTGCCGTGCAGATGATTCCAGCAGCCCCATTCCTGGCGCTAGTTCAGCTTCCTATTTCAGAAGCCTGAATTTAGGAGTCAGGATTTGAATCCCCTCTCTGCCACTCACCAGCTAGGTGATACTAGGTAAATCATTCAACTCTGAACATACAGTTTTCTCGTCTGTACATTGTTATAAAATTCCAAAGGTTATAGGCCGGCCCCGTGGCTCACTCGGGAGAGTGCGGCGCTGGTAGCACCGAGGCTGCGGGCTCGGATCCTATATAGGGATGGCCGGTGTGGTACGCTCACCGGCTGAGTGTGGTGTAGACCACACCGTGCCGAGGGTTGTGATCCCCTTACCGGTCAGAAAAAAAAAAAAAAATTCCAAAGGTTATAGGCCGGCCCCGGGGCTCACTCGGGAGAGTGCGGCGCTGGTAGCACCGAGGCTGCGGGTTCGGATCCTATATAGGGATGGCCGGTGTGGTGCGCTCACTGGCTGAGTGTGGTGTAGACCACACCGTGCCGAGGGTTGTGATCACCTTACCGGTCAGAAAAAAAAAAAAAAAATTCCAAAGGTTACAAATTCAAAATGCAATTAAGTTTACATAAGTACTTTGTGGGTATAAAATGCTAAACAAATATTTGGTGCCCTTATTGCTATCCTAAGGAAGAGAAAAACAAAACATATGGAGGCTGAAAATAGCTGGTGCAGTTCTGACTGGGTTCCTTCTCTCCTGCCTGATTGTTTATTCCCTTTGTCTTACTGGACTTATGTTTATAAATCACACTGTTAACAACTTTGCCATTGCCCAGGGCTCTCTAATGGTACCTATTGCCTCTCCCATCACTTGTGAATTACTTTGCCCAGTTTCCAGAACCTTCTGCCATCATGCTCATTTCCCATCCTTTCCCAGGATGCCCCCTTATTCTTGTGACTTTGTTCAAGTCCCAGCTTCCTGCCCTTCTTCAGACTCCCCCTCCCCTGTTCCCGTGGGCCACTTCTACGAGTGGAATGACTGCTCACAGCAGGTTGGATCCTCCTAACACTTCACATCAGCTTATTTATAAACTCCCTTAGGAAGATGATATTATGCTTATTTTACAGATGGGGAAGCTGAGGCTCTAGTAAGAGAAGGCACTTGCCCAAATTCCTCCACCTTGTGAGTGGCAGGGCTAAGATGTGAACCAAGATGTTCTAAGTACGGCTGTCTCTGCTATCAAAATTCTCCTTTATGGCTCTGCTTCCCCAGACCACTGATCTTGCTCTCCTTTAACCCACCATTTAGCAATTGATTATATGTCTTGTCAGGCTGATTATTTCACAATACAGTGTGGAACGAGCTTCTTATCTCCTCAAATATGTTTTTGTACATATTGCTTTTGTATGTTTCCCTGTAGTATTTAGCACTACAATGCTTGAGTCAGAATAGGGCTTAATAAATTTTGACTGACTGACAGATGGACCTGGACACAAACGGTCTGCGAAGAGGGTATGTTGCAAGCAGCAACAACCTTTCCTCTACCTTCAGAATTAACAGTTACTAGAGCTGCTGCTGCCCATCATAGAGCCACTTGATACCTGAATGCTAAGTTAACACTTTGCATATGTGGTATGTAGGTGTCTAAATGTACTTTTCATAATTTCTTTACTACTGCAAAGAAAATTAGCTATATTTCCCCCTTTTTCTAGGTTTTCTAGGTACCCAAGGTCATTTTGCAGAAGTAAGACTACAAGTAGACACCAGCCTCTGAGTAGCAGGACCAGCCTGGGCTGCCCCATGGAGCCCTGAAGGCTAATTTGGGCCAGGTTGTTCTGAAAGGCAGTGCTTCTACTTTATGTGACAAAACCAGTGATTTGGGAAAGTTGCCAAATAATTAACCTAGATACCAAAATGTGCAGGGCTTATGCACACAAAGAAAGCCACTGGGTACAGGATGTTTGTTTAGCCTTCTGGAGTTTGTACACTTTGTATATTATTTCCCTGTTCTCATTCTATTTTGTCACTCTGCCATATGCACTATGTGCCTATTAGTCAAAGACGTTTTGTTTTTCAAAGTACATTCTCTTTTGTTTCTACTCCCCCTAAAAAATGAACAGTAGTGAAAAGTACCTCTCACTTCCTTTTCTCTCTGCTGTGAACCAGCTTCAGAAGGCATTCCCTAGGCTTTATCAGACTGTGACTCCCCAACCACTGGTGTCCTAACCCCACCCCCACCCCCCGAAGAAGCTGACATTAAAAATGTCTTCCCTTCCTTTGAGTATCTGCTGAGGGTTCTTCAGAAGCCTAATCACTCTGTCGCCTTTCTCTCTAGAGTCTGAAACAATTGACGAGTAAGTACCAGATGGATGTGAGAATTAAAATATATTATCCAATTTACTGCTGGTGAAGTTGGATTAGAGCACGTGGTGGGATCCCAAGAGAAAGTGGTTTCCCACTCCTATCCTTTGGAACTGTACTTACTCTTTCAGCAAGAGATGGAGCAGCTAGAGGCCCATAGGTCTAGCCACTTGTATGCTGGCCTGCAGAGAGAGAGAGAGAAAGAGAGGCAGAGAGAGTGACTGGTGACTTAGCCCCAGCATTATCATCTTCTCTTTTGATGTCAAAGAAATGAAATGTGGAGAGAAAAGTAAAAGCTTCATTTCAGTGTCTCCAAGGCAGCAGAAGTTTCCAATTTCTGTGGTAAGAAAGAAATAGGGAAGGAAAGAAAGAAATATGGAAAGAGAGAAAGAAGGTGGCCCCTTGAAATACAGCTTTTTCTATTCAATACACCCTTTCCTGCTTTGCTTTGAGTATAAATCTCTTTGAAAATGAGTGGACATAGCAGTGGGACGTCTGCTGCACATACACTTCATTTAACCATCCTTTCTTTGAATTAATTTAGCCTCAAATGGGAATTTTCTCTAAAGATTTCCACCATATGGAAATAAAAATTGGTTGGAACTGAAAAATTATGAAAATTCTATACATGAAAACTTGTGGGAATGTAGTTAAAGTAGTGCATAGAAGGATATTTATAGTGTTAACTGCTTATATTAAAAAGTAGAAAACCTAAAATTAATGTCCTAATTCTCCATCTTCGGTAGTTGGAAAAAAGAGCAGAATAAATTCAAAGAAGTAGAAAGGAGGAAAAATAAGAAAGCAGAAATTCATGTGATGAAAAGCAAATATTGTATAGGTGATCAATAAAGCAAAAAGTGTTAGGACTTTGAAAAGACTAAGAAAAACTTCTGCCAAGAGCAGCAGCAACAACAAAAAATGCCAGAACAGGTACAAATAAACAGAACTAAGAATGAGAAAAATGCAGCCAACAGTAGATGTTACAAACATGAAAGTAATGAAAGAGAATATTAAGGCAACTTTAGGCCAATAAATTTGAAAACTTAGATAAAATGGATAAATCCCTAGGAAATAATACAACTTTTAAAAAGTTGGTTCAAGAAGAAATTAAGGACCTGAATAGTCCTATAATCTTTGAAGAAATTGAATCAGTAGTTTAAATCTACTCATTAAAAAAAAAGAAATACGATCCCCATATGGCTTTGGAAACAAATTATAACAAGCACTCACAGAACAGATAATTCCAGTCTTCCGTGAACTTTTCTAGAGACTAGAAAGAGGAAATACTTCTCAACCTGGTTTATGAAGCTGGCTAACTTGGTAGCAAAATAAGAAAGAGAGAGTCCAGGAAAGTTACATGCAGGCTAATCTCACTAAAGAACAGACATGCAAGTGTTTTCTAGTTCTGTGCTATAAAATATTTTGAAACAATTCCTCAGAGAATTTTCTTTTTCTCAGCCTGCCCTGAACTGGGAGCTGGGAGCCAGATGGGCACTGTACATCAGTTTTTTGAAGATTTAAGTTTCAAATAGTTGTGTTTCTCCTGCTATATCACTCAGTAGGGAAAGTGCATGTCTATTTGATCTCACCATTTTAAAACCTTGTGCTTTTTTGTAATAGTCACCTTTCTGTTATTTTTTCCTCTTTTTCTTAAAGATACTTGGGAGCCCACAGCGTCTCTGTGACTTGGCAGGACCCAGCTCCACTGAACCAGAATCCAGAAAAAGATCAATTTCAAAGAGAAAGTCCCATCTGGATCTGCTCAAACTGTATGATACATTCCACTTCTAGGTCTTTATTTCTTCTCTGAATACTTTTAATTTTGCTTGTAAATCCCTGAAATTTTAATAAATCTACAATATATGAAATGTGACTGTTTATACGTGATCTTAGCCTGAAGGCTGAGAAGTGATAAAATGTGACTATTTAATAATTTACCCCCAAGCCATATGAGAAGACTTATCTCAATTTATTATAATCATATAATTTTCCATATTTCCATATTGGATTAAAACCAAATGTACAAAATGAGATGTTCAAAAATTTTTCTCTGGGGTTATTTTAGGGAAGAATTTTTTGATTTACAATACTATGGAGACAGGGTTCCTTTACATGTGGCCCCTCTAAAAAACTAAGTATTAGATAATTTGCAGTAGTGTTCACATGCATTTGTTCAAGAATTTGTTTATTGTACAGAAAAGGGTCCACATGATTATATAGCCATTGTAATTATTTTCTATTTGAAACACTGAGCATAATACAAAAGTGAGATTTTTAAGTCCCTGTCCTTGGGGAGATTATAAATTCCCTGTCCTTGGGGAGATTATAAATTCCCATCAGGAATTTTTGTTTGTACCCAGATAAACCAGCAAACCAAGGGGGGCCAGGGGGATTCAAGATGGGCCACTTTACCTGGAGGTATTCCTCTGCTGGGCTGAACATGTTTGTTTCATTTATTTGTTGCCCAGACCATTAAATTTTATGCAAATTAGACCATCTGTGTTGAATACTATTCACCAGGCTAACGATTCTTGTTCATTTCAGAGCATTTTTCCATGATTCATGCACGGGTGCCCTTTTCTCTTTTGAACACTGTTTAGCATCATGGATGGCATGACCGAAGCGTGCGTCAAGGGCGGCATCGAAGCTTGCTATGCTGCTGTGACCTGTGTCTGCTCCTTGCTTGGTGCCCTAGACGAGCTCAGCCAGGGCAAGGGCTTGAGCGACGGTCAGGTGCAGCTGCTGCTTCTGCGCCTGGAAGAGCTCAAGGATGGGGCCGAGTCGAGCCGGGACTCCGTGGAGATCAACGAGGCCGACTTCCGCTGGCAGCGGCGTGTGCTGTCCTCGGAACACACGCCGTGGGAATCGGGCAACGAGAGGAGCCCTGACATCAGCATCAGTGTCACCACGGACACAGGCCAGACCACTTTGGAGGGAGAGTTGGGTCAGACCACACCGGAGGACCACTCGGACCACCACAAGAACGGCCTCAAGTCTCCAGCCGTCCAGGAGGGCAAGGAGCCACTGAGCAGGGTGTCAGAGCAGGAAGCAGTAGACCAGCCAGATGTCGTGCAGAGAAGCCACACGGTCGCCTACCCAGACATAACTAACTTCCTGTCAGTTGACTGCCGGACGAGGTCCTATGGATCTAGGTACAGCGAAAGCAACTTTAGCGTAGATGACCAAGACCTTTCTAGGACAGAATTTGATTCCTGTGATCAGTACTCCATGGCAGCAGAAAAGGACTCGGGCAGGTCTGATGTTTCAGACATTGGGTCAGACAACTGTTCACTGGCTGATGAGGAGCAGACCCCTCGGGACTGCCTGGGCCACCGGTCCTTGCGAACTGCCGCCCTGTCTCTAAAACTGTTGAAGAACCAGGAGGCCGATCAGCACAGTGCCCGGCTGTTCGTGCAGTCCCTGGAGAGCCTCCTGCCACGGCTCCTGGCCCTCTCCAGTGTGGAAGAGGTGGACTCTGCCCTCCAGAACTTTGCCTCCACTTTCTGCTCAGGTTTGTAAGCAATTTTTTGCTATATAGTCAATAATATTCAGAGCATTTGGCCTTAATGGGCAATTATCATCATGCTTGTAGTCTGAAGTGCTCAAAGCATATTAATGGATCTTTGGGTTTCCTCTTTTTAATGAGCAAAGGAACATAAGACTTACTGGTGGTGGTTTATCTGAGTTCTACAGCAGTTGATGGCTGGAATATACTATATGTATATAGTGGCTCCTTCGACCAGCTCAGTGTCCCTTGGGTCAAGGCAGAAAGCCCAGGAGACATTGGAGGTCCCACAGAATAGCTGTGGATCGGAGTTGAGCGCGGCCACTGGTTATAGTCATGATGGCCTGGAGTCATCAGGAAATGGTAGAATTATATTTAGGGTCTTCTGGTTTAAAATTAAAATTATTCATACAAAATAACTCTACTGCAGAAGTTTTAGCATTTATTATATAAAATTTAGTTCTGTGATAACTTCATGTTTATAAACACCATCCCCCAGTAATTCCAGATAAATGAGTTGTCACAGTGGTGAAGACTGACTTCCAAGGGCCCACCCTTATTTCTTATGAGAGTTAAGAAATATCTTCCTAGCAAAGTCTTCTATACAATTTGAGGCTAAAGCAAGTCTTCAAATTTGTGATTTGTACCTTTCAAGTTAGTACTTTTTATAGTACATGCAGAACAGGGTTTGTGTGAATTTTTTATGTGGCCAGAATATGGCCCTATGAGTGTTGCAAATTGCCCAAATTTTGGAGGTTTATCAAATGTCCCATCAGACCCAATATGTTGTGTGAAATTATTTTTTACATGGAGAAATCAGTACATTGAAAAGAGGCTTCACACATTTTTGGTTATTTCCAAATATAATTTTTAGCTCTTGTCTGGTAATTGAGTTATTTCTTTGTCTTCTTAATTGTAGTAACATCCACACTGCTTTCAGCATTTAGGAGTTGGTCTCTGTTTCTACAGTATATACCCATCGCTCTGTGGTCATGTTAACAACGAGCTCACTCTCCTCCATTACCGCTGTGGTTTAGCGGATGGCACTGACCATTGCTGTGGGTAAACCAAAGCCCCTGGACGCTGGCCTGTGTCCACCTCTGGACTAAGGCGTGTGCTCTTGCTCCCCTTTCAAATGCCACCTCTGAGATCAAAAGTTAGACAAGGGGGGCGGCAGATTTCCTTTGTTCCCCCAAGAAAAAGTTATGAAAGTAAAAACAGGAGAAGGGGAAAAGAGAAAGAAACTCTCTGAGTCATAAGCCAGATCTTTGAGTCATTATTTATTTTAATGTCAGAAACTTCAAACCTTATTTTGCCAAAAACTTCCATTGAGCATTTGTCTTTGCCTTGTTATCAGGGGTCTGCTTTCTTGGCTGAATCACAATCACTCAGGTTTCTCAGTGACTCCATCCTCAGCCAGTTTATATGCCCTTGAAATGAGCCTCCTTAATTCCACATGATTCAAGAAAGCTCTTTTTTTCTTTTTGTTTTGAGTTGTCCAGATTATCAGATTATCTAGGAAGGAAAGCCTTTCTTTTAAAAGCAATTAATGTTTCTTGTGGTGGGGGAGTTTGAAAACATTCAGAAAAATACGGTTTTTATAAAGACAGTATTTGACGTGAGCTATGACGGCTGCAGAAATGCCTCTCTGATCCTGTGTGGAACAAAGTGGGATCTTTCTAAGGTGGCTCCTCAGGTCTGAAAGTAAGATCCATCCTTGCACAGCAGTTGGTAAAGGATCACAAGCACTTACTTTGGGATTGCTCTTCCTTAGGTTAGTGGTTTTCAGTTACAGTCTTGAGACTTACTGTGACCAAACGTAAGGCTTACTGCAAGCAATACTTAGAAAGTACCAAATTTCATAAAAGATACTGTAGCAAGTATGAATCTCAGTTGTGCAAGAAATATGTATTTCTTTAAATTAAAAGAAATCTGACTCCAGACCCTCAGCCTGCCTACTGGCAGGACATTTGGTGTGTCTTCCCTCGGGTCCCCTTCCCAGGGCAAACCAGAAGCTGGAGCTTATGTGAGATCTGGAAAGGGAGGCTCCTCACCACTCACATCACCAGCAAGCCCCATTGTCCCAGTTCACAGGCTCCCTGGGGCTTCCGTGATTTTGCTACCTCCCTGCCAGTTTGGGGCCGGGGATGCTCTGGTGAGGTTGGGAGCCCCTGCGTCCTATTGTGTATCCTCCCCTGGGGTCCTGGTAACCTTGCCGGTATTGCCAGGCAGCAGGGGCCACAGACCTGCAGCCTCTGCCCAGCCAGGGACTCTCCCTTCCCTGCTGTGCTGCCATCTCCCTCCTCTGGTCGCCCACCGAGGACTGGGAAAGTCTCTGGAAGGAACTCTGGCTTCGTGAATCCAAAACCACGAAGGCGAGTGTATTGGTGCCAGCTTCAGTTTTTGGCCTTGTGATTCAAACACCCCTAAAGATGGTAATACAAATTACCTCACTATCTTTGTGGAATACAGAAGGTAGAATAAAGGAAGAAGACATATTCAAATAAATAAATAAATATGTTTTCCTGCCTGTCTGTTAGAATTAGGTTTGCTTGCATATATAGAAAACTCAAATGATTATTTAAGAAGGAAAGAAATTCATTTTCTTTCCCCTAAATTGAGTCTGATGTCAGTGGCCAGAGCTCCACGATGGTGACCCAGGTGCTCCTGTCTTTCTGCCCCCACCTTGTTAACAGGTGATTCTCATCCTGAGGTTTCCTCCCAAACCGAGGTGCCTGGTGCTGGTGGGCTGCAGCCTTCACTTCAAGCTTCAGACACGAAGGGCAGGGGTAGCAAAGGGCCCACCTTACAGCCAAGTAAGGCTGCTTTACAGAGCTCTCCAGAAGCTCCACCGAACAACCTCAACTTCACATTCCCTCCCAGGAAACGAGGTGCTTTGCAACCTGACGTCAAATCATGATTCTGTTACTAAGAAAGAAGAATGGCTTTGCGTAGCAACTAGCAGTTTCTAATACAGCACCATATTTTGTTTTCAACACTGAATGTGGATGCAGAGTTATCCTTATAATAATATCATTAGTCACTTCCATTCTCAAATGTTGTCTCAGACAAAAAGGGATTGAATTAAAGCTTGTTTGCTGGGAAGTTTACATAGACACATACTTGTATGTATATATCTGGGTTTTAACTTCAGGAATTTTACATAGATCTCTCTCTCTCTCACACACACACACACACACACACACACACACACACACACACACGTTTGGGATCCAACTATTTCTGGGTTCTAACCTCAGATCCCACCTCTACCATTTACTGGCCGCTGTGACCAGGGGCAAATTACTTACCCTCTTTCTGCATCACATTCCCTACCTGCAATGTAAAGATAGTAATACTTACTTTACTTATTCTTAAGATTAAATGCACTGGTACATGTGGAGGAAAGGTGGGGATTCGTTCAAAAAGTGGTATAGTGGGAGTGGCTGAGCAAGCCAACAAGAAGATTCCAGTCAGAGAGTGGGTCGTCTGAATTAGTGATGACATCACGGGTAGAACACCATGACGGTGCTACTACCTGTGACTCACAGTGTTACAGTGGGAGTCGCTGGGTGGCAGGAAGCGGGCAGAGGAATGATGGATGATGTGGTTGTCAAGGATCTAAGAGGACCTGACATTGGATGAGGTGACCATCTGCAGGCTGAGGACAGGTAGAAAGGGGAGGAGGCATGAGTGAAGAGGAGACTGCAGACTTAGTGCCGGAGTTGTCAGCGAATATCAACATGTCTGGCATGTCACAGATGAGAGTTTCAAGGACAGGTGGAAGATATGGCCAGATGGCACAAGCCTCAAAAGAACAGGGATTGCTTGCTTACTTTAATAAAGGTCAGAAGAAAAGTACTCTGGAGGCAGTGTTGGAGAATAAGTAGTCTAACAAAATCCTCCTCCAGTAGCCTCACATTTGTGAAATATAAAATTTGGAGAATATAATAATATAAAGAGAAAATAAAAATAAACAATCACACCACCTAGAGGTTGTCTCTGAAATATCTTGGTATCTTGTGGCCTTTTTTCTGCATATAAATGTGCTCATTTACAAGTATCTGCAGTAATAGTAATAGCTAGCACTAATGTAGCACTTCCTGTGTGCCCTGCATTGTCTAAGGGTTTTATGTATATTAATTCATTAACGCTCACAACAGGTAGTATTATCATCCCCATTTTACAGACGAGAAAACTGAGACACAGGGAAGTTGAGGAGTAAGTAACCCAAGGTACACAGCTAGGAAATGGTGATGCCAGGATGTGAACCTCAGCAGTCTGTCTCCAGAGAGCCTGCTCTGAATCATTACTCTTTGCAGTACTGGGATGGGCAGGTGGAGAGAGGAGAGTAGGGAGAACAGGGAAAGACAGAATGAATATGTTATATGTGTAATTTTGTAACTCTGTACTTAATATTTTGTTAGCATACTCCTCATATCTTTAAATATTCCTTGCAATTATGATTTATGATGCCTTTATAATATTCATTCCTGTTAACTTAGCACAGGGCGTTTAATTTCTCCTTTTGGGAGAAATTAAGCATTCTCTGTATTCTCCTCTTGAAGGATTTTTAATTATTTAGGAGATGTTGTTCAAGAACACAAAAACCTCTGGAGTTGATCTGCCCTGGTGCAAAACCAACCACACTGGCTGAAAAACAAGCATGTGACAGTTTTCTAAGTTCTCACAGACAAACAGACATTAGTGGATACCTGGCATTTCACTGCTCCTGGGAATCTATATTAAGGGAACAGAAACTCAGGCAGAGATTTATGTATAGAAGCATATACAAGGGTACTTCAAAAAGTCTATGGAAAAGTAGAATTAAAAGATAATATGAATCTCCATGAACTTTTTGAAATACTCTCGTATGGTAGCATTATTTAGCAGCAAAAAAATCTTAGAAATAACCTAAGTTCCCACAAGTAAGGGAAAGGTTAAAGGATTTGTAGTGTATCTATTTATGACATTATGTAGCCATTTTAAATGTTTTCAAGTAATATTTAATGATATAAAAAAGGTCATAATGTAATTTTATAAAGAATTCAAAGTTAATATCAAAATGTTAATACTACATATGTCAGAATGATGTGATTACAGATTACTTTTATTTTCTTCTTTGTAACTTTTTCCAAATCTTTAAAAACAATTTCTTATAACTTCTGTCAGAAAATAAAGCAGTAAGGGCCGGCCCAGTGGCGCACTGCTACAGTGCGCTGCTTGGGAGTGCGGTGGCGCTCCTGCCGAGGGTTCGGATCCCACATACAGACCGGTTCCCGCTCACTGGCTGAGCGGGGTGTGGGAGCAACGCCGAGGGTTGCGATCCCGTTGCCGGTCCCGGTCCAGGCGCGAAACTGAGGGTTGTGATCCGTTGCCGGTCACGAAAAAAGACAAAAAGGAAAAAAAAAAAAGAAAAGAAAGCAGTAAGCCTCTATAGAAAACAGTATGGAGTTTCCTCAGGCAACTACAGATAGAACTACCATATGATCCAGCAATCCCACTGCTGGGAATATACCCAAAGGAAAATCATCATGTCAAAGGGAAATCTGCACTGCCATGTTTATCACAGCTCTATTTACAATAGCCAAGATATGGAACCAACCTAAATGTCCATCGATGAATGAATGGATAAGGAAAACGTGGTATATATGCACAACGGAATACTGCTCTGCCATTAAAAAAAAAAAAATGAAACTCTGCCATTCTCAACGACATGGATGAACTTAGAGAAAATTATGTTAAGTGAAATAAGCCAGGCACAGAAAGAGAAATACCGTATGTCCTCACTCATAAGTGGGAGCTATAAAAGTAAAGATACAACCATCGCAATAATTTGTTGAACTTTCAAAAGGAGAGTGCAGAACTGAGGCTACTAGAGGTGGGAAATGGGGAGGGAGAGAAGAATAGCAAGAAATTGGTAAAGGGCCACAAAAAAAAGATTACATTGTGTAATGTTGAGTGTACTATTTATCCTGAAAAATAAATAATAAAGTAATGAAAAAAACCACAAAACTTTCTAACCTCAGTTTCAAAGAGAAAATAAAATTATATGGTATTTACAGGGGGAAAAAAAGCAGTAATGTTATGTAAAAATTAGAACAAATCTGTTACTAAGCAATGTTGTGTAATCTTATGCAAGTTTAGAAAGTTGATAATGACTAGTGTTGCTGAGAGTGGGTGTAAGAGTATTCTTATGCACAGTTGGTAGGAGGAAAAATTCGTATAAAACTATTTGGAAAATATTTTGGCCATATCTATCAAACTTCATACAGTCACATGTTGCTTAACAATGGGGATATGTTTGTTCTGAGAAATGCGTTATTAGACACCTTTGTCATTGTGCAAACATCACAGAGTGTACTTACACAGATCTAGATGGTATAGCCTATTACACACCTAGGCTAGGTGGTATAGTCTGTTGCTCCTAGGCTACACACCTGTGCAGCATGTTACTGTACTGAATACTATAAGCAATTGTGACACAGTGGTCAGTATTTATGTACCCAAACATATCCAAACATAGAAAAGGTGCAGTAAAAATACAGTATAAAAGATTTAAATGGTACACCTGTATAGGGCACTTCCCATGAATGGAGCTTGCAGCTAGAAGTTGCTCTGGGTGAGTCAGTGAGTGAGTGGGAGTGAGTGTAAAAGCCTAGGACATCACTGTGCACTGCTATAGATTTTATAAACACTGCACACTTAGACCACACTAAATTTATTTAAAATTTTTTTCTTTCTTTAATAATAAACTAACCTCAGCTTACTATAATTTTTTTACTTTATAAACTTAATTTTAACTTTTGGATTCTTTTGTAATAACTCCCCTTAAAACACAAGCACATTGTACAGCTGTACAAAAAAAATGTTTTCATATCCTTATTCTATAATCTTTTGTCTATTTTTACTTTTTTTTTACTTTTTAAACTTTTTTGCTCAAAACTAAGACATAAATGCACATTAGTCTAGGTTGTTTGGAGAGATATTGGATGAGGACAAATACTAACTTCACTAGAGCAAAAAATAGTAGCTTTCAATTACTAAATATTTACCTGTGCTAAATCCTCTGTATCACAGCCTTATAATCAGTGGTGTTCTGGTAAATGCTTAATTACAGCTGTCTAGGAAAATAAAAAAATATTTTCCATACCACTTTGGTGTGTACTATACCAGTTTCTGTAATGAACCACAGTTTTTTTTGTTTGTTTGTTTGTTTTTTTCCTTTTTGTCTTTTTCCGTGTCCGGCAACGGATCACAACCCTCAGTGTCGCCCCCGCACCGGACCGGGACCAGCAACGGGATCGCAACCCTCGGCGTTGCTCCCTCGCCTCGCTCAGCCAGTGAGTGGGAACCGGTCTGTATGTGGGATCCGAACCCTCGGCGGGAGCACCGCCACACTTCCCAAGCGGCGCACTATAGCAGTGCACCACCGGGCCGGCCCATGGACCACAGTTTTATATGCAGTCCATTATTGACCAAAATGTCATTAAGTGGTGCGTGACTATATATGTATTTATTCTTTTTTTTTTTTTTTTTTTTTTTTTTTTCGTGTCCGGCAACGGATCTCAACCCTCAGTGTCGCGCCCGTACCGGACCGGGACCAGCAACGGGATCGCAACCCTCGGCGTTGCACCCGCACCTCGCTCAGCCAGTGAGTGGGAACCGGTCTGTATGTGGGATCCGAACCCTCAGCGGGAGCGCCGCCGCACTTATTCTGCTTTTAGGAATTTACTCCACAAATAAACTTGCAGAAGTGCTCACATTTATCATTAGTTCAACTTTTTTCATAGTTGAAACAACATAAGTGTCCACCAGTAGAGCATTAGATAAATAAATCTCAATACAGCCATGCAGTTCTATATGCATATTCATTAAAAAAGAATGAGGCAGATCTATAAATGCCAGTATCAAGAGATGTCTAACATATATTGTTAGAAAACATCAAGTTATAATCTAATATGTGTAGTGTGATCTCAATTTGTTTCTGTTTTCATACACACAAGGAAGCAAGTCTTGCTAAGAGGGGTGTTGTTGGGCCTTGGGAAAACCAGGAACTACTGTTTTTATTTTTTATACTCTGCAGTACTGTCAAATGTTGTAAATCAAGTATTTAATGTTTACTAAAATAAAAGATATATCAAATTATTTTAGACATAGAAGAGACTTTTAGAGGCCATTTGTGCTAATCTTGTATCCAATCTTTCACTGGTAACCAGTGAAGCGGGTGATCCATCCACCTGTTCCTGACAGTAAAGCACATTTTAATTATGGAGAGAATGAACTTTAGTTACTGAAAACTAAGAAACACAAATAGCCGGAATATGTTCAAGGTCATAGTTCCTATAGTTTGTCACTCCAAACTGGGTAACACTTCAGTGAGACCAGTCGGAAGGATGGATGGAAAATGGAATAACTATTAGAGAAGGACATGATGTAGTGGAATCGTTTCACAGTGTTACAAGCAAGTACAGCATGGCTTGGGTCAAAAAGCCTGGAGTTTAGGCCCAACAGACTTTTGCCAATTTCTAGCTGCACAACTTTGGGCAAATTACTTAACATCTCTGAGGCAATTTCTTTACTGGTAAAGTCTGGGTGGGATCAAATAAAATAATGTCTGAGAAGAGATTGGTTGCAGGCCATAAAAGCATTCAGTAATCTATCTTATTTCTGTTATTAATATCATTGGTGAATTATATCTGGTATAGCAAGAAAATGGTTGTTTTCCTTAAGTTAAAGAATGTACGTCATGTTTTTTATTCTCAAATTTGCCAGTTCTTTGTAATTTAAGAAATTAATCTGCATACATATATAGGCTAGTGCCAACAGATGGTTCCTAACAAGTTTGACACGTTATTTCAAAGTTAGGTATATTTACTAGTAGTGCTTTCCGGGTTTTGTCATATCTCTGCTAATGATTTGGGTCTCATGTCAGCTGTCATATTAGCTGCCTTTTTCACTTTCAGCATCTGAGCGTGTGCTCAGTTTTCCAAAACATATTCCAAGGTAAATAGTAGTTGGTTTCAAAATTTCTAAAGAAATGATTACTGATGTCTAAGATCAAAGCCACTTACAGATTCTCTTTTTTTTTCTTTGTTCATAAACTCAAATGTATCTTTCATCTATGATCCAAGGTAGTTAAACACACAATCCTGAATGCTGCTTTCTGTTTTACCATGGAAGGAGACTGATCTTGTGACCCATAGCTCCTCCAGAAAACTGGAACCAACCCTGCCAGGACCTTAAGAGTACTGGGGGTTCCATTCCCATGGACCATCAGGGCTGAGACACACTGCCCATGTCCTGACCAAGGATGTAATCATCAAATCCCGTGCTCACCCTGACCTTCCTTTTAAAAATGCACTTTAGCCCGTGATCACAGAGTGCCCTCAGTAAAAAATTTAAAAAATTAAAAAAAAGAATCTCTGAAGGCAGCTGTAAAGTTCTTACAGAACTCTGTAAAGCAGAGCAGAGGAAATGCCTAATCTTTGGTTGTCTAAGGTGGTTTTATTGGGAATATATATATATATATGTACTTACTCCCACCATTAAATGTTTATGCTGTTCTCAAATAGAGCAAAAGTCTTGAATTTTTTCAACTTTGAAAGTTTTTTCTGGTCCATTAAAAAATTCACAGGAATATAAGTAAAGATTCCAATTACAAATTTGTATTTCTCACATTTGGCTGTTAATTCTGGAACACTCTTACACTTCACAGAAGAGGCATATTTTTGATGAAAGGATCATTTTAGACATGATCTGAAGAATGTATGGACAAGTGTAATTTCCATGCACATATGTAAGAGTGACTATTTCATTCACATCCCCAAACCCAGCTGTAGGGTGTTTGCAGGAACAAATGGAGCAGCAGGACTAACGTAGCGCCAGATGAGGAGACGCCGACTTGGGTAATTTCTGTCACCCTGAGCTCACTGAAAGTTTGAACAAGGCACCGGCACTCCCTAAATGAGCCTATCTTTAGAGCACGAGATATAGTTGTTTGCTTGTTTATTTTTTCAGTTAGTTTATATAGAGCCCAAGGGGCCCTTCAAAACATAAACTCTGTTGAGTACAAAATAATATTTTATATAATTTTAAAGAAAAGATAGTAGGGAGAAAGTCAATAGCTATTATGTTTTTGAACCTGTTTTCTCATTTTTTTAAACAGTTTAATTGAGAGATAATTCACATAGCACACAGTTTACCCATTTAAAGTACACAATTCAATGGTTTTTGATATATTATTATTTGTTTTAATAATGGTAAAATATATGCAACATAAAATTTGCTATTTTAACCATGTTTTAAGTGTACAATTCAGTGGTACTAATTACATTCATAATATTGTGCAACCATCACAACTATTTCAGGAACTTTTTTATTATCGTAAATAGAAACTGCTCTTTCCCCAGTCCCTGGCAACCTCTAATCTACTTTCTGTCTCTATGAATTTATTCTAGGTGCACCATATAAGTGTATCATACATATTTGTTATTTTGTGCCTGGTTTATTTCACTTAGCATAATGTTTTCAAGGTACATCCATGTTGTGGCATGTATCAGAACTCCATTCCTTCTTATGGCTGAAGAATAATCCATTTTATGTGTATACCACATTTTGTTTATCCATTCATCTGTTGCTGGACACATTAGTTGTTTCCACCTTTTGCCTATTGTAAGTAATGCTACAGTGAACATTGATGTACGAGAATCTGTTCAAATCCTTGCTTTCAGTTCTTTTGGTTATATAAATAGGAGTTCAATTTGCTGGGTCATATGGTAATTCTGTGCTTAGCTTTGTGGGAAACATTTTTATTGTTTGAAAAGTTTGTATTTATGAGTAACAGCCTTAAGTATCTTACATGCATAATAATAGGTGTGTCTAGTTCTCATAGCAAGTTTGTTCATTCATTCTTATTCATTCATTCAGCAAATAATTTTCAAGGGTCTGCTATGTGCCAGGCACTGTTCTGGGCACTGGGGATTCTGTAGTGAACAAGACCAACAAAGTACCACCTTCGCATTGATCTTATAGTGGTGATGGCAGACAATAAACAGATATCTGAGGGAACTTCAAAAAGTTCATAGAAAAATAGAATTAAAAGCCAATATGAATCATTCCATGAACTTTTCAAAGATCCCTGGTATATCAGTATAATACGGGGTAGAATAAATGCCCTTGAGGTAATTTTTTAAATGCAAGATAAGGAAGCAGAGTATTGTGGGGAGCAATGGATGCTATTTTTGATGGAATTGAAAGAGATCTCCGAAAAGCTGACACTTGAACAGAGACCTAAAGAATCGAGGGAGCAAGTGATGCAGAGATCTTGGGGAGACCATTCTGGGGAGTGGCAAAAACAAGCACCCTGAAGTGGGTCCAGGCTCAGTGTGGTCAAGGAATGGCAGGCAGATCAGGGTGGCTGCAGGAGGTGAGGAGAGAGGAGGGTGAAGTCGGGGTTTTATTGCATTGTGATGGGAAGCTATTGGAGAGTTGGAGCAAAGAATAGATGTTGTCAGTTATCCCCCCTATTTGTAGGAAAAGAAGGTAGGACTTGAAGGGTTTAAATGATCTTATCCAAGTGCGGCTGCTAAGCAACTGATCGATCAGGCACAGGCAGATCCAGTCCAGAGGGTGTGCTCTTCCCACTGTGCTGTGGCGTGTCTCGCTGGCTGTCGTGGCTGTGCAGAAATGTTCTGCAGGATGCAGTTTCTAGCACTAGGATCGGTTCGTGGCTCTCCAGAAGCCAGTCTTGCCAAGTGCTTTGTTTGCAGCCCCACAGGTCTCTTGCTTCTCTCCCCTAGGCATGATGCACTCTCCTGGGTTTGATGGGAGCAGCAGTCTCAGCTTCCAGATGCTGATGAATGCAGACAGCCTGTACACGGCTGCCCACTGTGCCCTGCTCCTCAACCTGAAGCTCTCCCATGGTGACTACTACAGGAAGCGGCCGACCCTGGCACCAAGCATGTTGGTGAGTGTCTGTTCCACACTGCTCTGGAACACAAACGCCTGTGGGGCTTTGGAGGGTGGAAAGGGACAGCCAGGTGCGGGCGCAGATGTACAGTTTGCATGGTGCTGTGAGCCACAGAGCTACCCACCGGCTCCAGACAGAGAAGAACGCTGAATGCCCGGACATGGCTGCCTGCCCTCCCAGTATTTTCCTCTGGTGGCATTATTAAACATGTATGTGCATAAAAGATGCTCAAAAATACATCATCATCAAGTTAAGTGAGATCAGAAGATGTGCAGGGAACTTGCTAAAAATGAAGGTGTACTGTTACAAAAGCTCTTCCTTGTATTCCAAAATGTACCCACACCTACTCATGAGCTAGAACTAAGCTTACCGATTGTTGATAATAAAACACCTGCTGTAAGGTGTGGAATGAGAATGGTGTAGATAAACCCGTGGTTGGCTCCCATGACTGAGCAAGCCGCTCCATGGTGTACCCTGATATCAATTTGTAAACCTAAACCCATAGGTCTGCAGGAAGGGAATCAGCAATCACTTGTTTGCTTAAGAAATTGTGAATTCCCCAGGGTGAGTGATCACCCCCTGAGTGTAAGTCACGTACCTGTTGAAGTGCGTAGTGCCTTCTGGAAGCACATTCCGTGTCTGCTGCTGTTGGGACAGTGAGAAGGAGCAGCTCTGTTAAAGATATCTGAGTGGTTTCTAACCTCCCACACATCCAAGAGTTAAAATGCAGCATGCAGTATCCCTAATCCTTCTACAGGGTATCTGTCCAAAGATGTCATCAATGAAACGAACTTCACAAGGATCAGGATTTCTCCATCTCAGCTTCTCCTCCCTTGTCACTCCCTGCCCCCAGTACATCAGCCCGTTTCAGTTAGAGGATGTGTGACGTGAAGAGGAGCTTAGGAGCCTTTTCATTTACAAGGGACTATATTTGGTCACCTTCTAACGAGATCTCTCTCTGTAGAAAGAGTTCATGAAGCAGGTCCAGACCAGCGGGGTGCTGATGGTCTTCTCCCAAGCCTGGATTGAGGAACTCTACCATCAGGTGCTCGACAGAAACATGCTGGGAGAAGCTGGCTACTGGGGCAGCCCGGAAGATAACAGCCTTCCCCTCATCACCATGCTGACTGGTCAGTGGCTGCTTCCAAGGCTGTGTGACACTCAGTAGGGTGGCAAGGTTCACACCTTGAAGCCTCTTTCAGAGAAGCAACAGTATTTCAAGCAGACTTTGAAACACTCACAAAGCTTCCTTGGTAGTTGATGACAGTTTCAGGGACAGGTTGTAAATTCACTTCTCAGGAGCTTTCCATCCTCTTTCCATGTGGAGGTCTGCAGGGCTCACGGTGCCCCATGAGAGGAGGACTAACTTCCTTGTCTGTTGGTGTAGGACCGTAGGCCACTTCTATGGATATGTCGTACTTTCTGGGCACAAAGTCCAGAATTATTCCTGGAAGCTCTCACGTGTCAGTAGGTGCCCAAGTCCTTCAGTGCTCCTGGGATTTTACCTGTGATGTAAAATGATTGGTTTTCAACTTGGCTTCATGCCTATTTCCTGTTCATAACAGAGGTCTTCTTCCCTTCTCAGCTGTACCAGAATTAAAAATAATGTCAAATACCTACCTGCTCAGCATCTTTGAAGTGTCCAGAGTTTTTAATATCCTATTTAACAATTAGAAATATCACATGAGAGGGCCGGCCCAGTGGCGCACTGCTGTAGTGCGCTGCTTGGGAGGCGCGGCAGCGCTCCCGCCGAGGGTTCGGATCCCACATGCAGGCCGGTTCCCGCTCACTGGCTGAGCGAGGCGCGGGGGCGACGCCGAGGGTTGCGATCCCGTTGCCGGTCCTGGTCCGGTGCGGGGGCGACACTGAGGGTTGCGATCCATTGCCGGACATGGAAAAAGACAAAAAGGAAAAAAAAAAAAGAAATATCACATGAGAGTATAGAGAGCAAATATGCAGTATGGTCATGGAACAATTTTTTTCTTTTTGCCAAAGCAATTTTTTTGCCTTTTCATGGCTTAGCTCCGATGTCAGTTGAAGATCAGGGAGTGCTCAAAATTTTGGTCTGGTCATCGGTAGCCTTAATAAGTTAGATCTCCAGGCTTGTCCTGGATTTGCACTGAGTTATCCTCTCATGGCTCCAGCTGACAGGATATGTAGAGCATGGCCCACTCCAGGCACCCTCCTGCCCTCTCTGCAGTGCCCTGTATCCACCCGCAGCTCAGCAGGGCTCTGCACCAGGCAGGAACAGGGCTGGACTGGGCAGAACAGTCCAGCTGGGAGATGTGTCATGTGGCCTGGGGTTGGTACTGGGGGCTCTCACTAAGGCAGCAGAGTGGATACTGGCAGGGGGAACCCAACAGTGAGGAGTTTGGGGTGAGGCATATTTAGGAATCAGGCAGGGAGTCAAGACACAGTCATGTCTGTTCAGGGGTGGCAGAGTCCTCCTAGTCATCGGCATTTGGAGTCATGCTTCTAGAACAGGGGGAAGCAAGGTTGGGTCCCAAGCCTTGGTGATCAGGATCACTGGACAGGTGACCAATTTTTATTTCATTAATCATGACAGCATTTACATCCATTTGAAAAATAATTGTTTGTATATGTGTGTGACATTTATTTTGTTTACATATAAGCAATGCTTGGTTTCCATCAGTCTTCACAAACTCATTTCAGTAGGATGGGAAGTACAGCCCAGAGCTTATATGTGCCTTGGAATTTGGATGAGGATCCTAAACATGCCAGGTTTAATTTCCAAATACCATAGTTTTTGCCAAAAGTAATCTCTAGGAATCTCTTACCCAGACCTAAATAAAAGGAGTCATTCAGTAGATGTAAAATGAATAACAGACTATTCACACCTGCCAAATTCATCAGTCGTCACTGTTAATCAGCCATCTGTTTTATAATGGAACTGTAAGCTCAGTTGCTATGTCAAAGGAAAGTTATTTAACTCTAATTAGATTAATAATAGAAAAAGATAAGCTTTTCATAAGAGTTTGACGAAATAAGGTTCTATGATTCTTCGTGGCAAATTTCAGGTGTAAAGTGACAAGTGAATTTGAGCAGCAGTTAACCTAGAGTTTTGAAACTTCTGTCTGATCTTTTCATTTCGTACAAGAAGAAGCAATGGCAACATTCTGATTGTCAACACCGTACTGCTCACTGTGGCCATTCCTGATGTCCTGTCAAAGTGTTCTATAGAATTGTGAAATACGAGTGCTTACATAAACTTTGCATTGTAGTATTTTAGTTCATCAGTCCTTTACCTAGCATATAGGAAACATAACTTTGATAAATGACAATTTCTGGTGACTGTTATTAGACCAATTGAACATAAGTCAAATTAATTTCAAAGAAGCTAGGCGGTTCCCACTTTAACAGCCATATATATTTCTCCCCTGTTTTGTGTTCTGATATGTTTCCCAGAAGTCTCCAGGCTTCATGTAATTTCTGTAAGAATCAAAGATATAGTGTAATACTTTTCAAATACCATATAAAAAGTTTTGTCCTGTTGGAATGATGTTCTAAACTCAGAAAATACATTTATACCACCCTCTTTTCCCATCTCCTCTCTGTGTTGCATTGAACTATATAAGCTGCATCCAAGCACATATGTTTCAACTCCAAGGTCACTTCTTTGGTTACTTTTCTTTATATCGAGGATTTTGGGGTCCAAAAACTAGAGTACCTGGCCCAGGGCTACAAGGCTACTTAATTCTGAGCCAAGACTAAAGCCCAGCCTTCTCAACCCCAGGCCAGTCCCTTCTTGCCAGAATGCTAAGGAGTGGTTTGTTTAGCTTATTCTGTAGATGAGAGCTTGTTTTATCAAAAATTTAGACAAGGTAATTTAGGATCCTTCCTATACTGAGCTGGAGTATGGTATCTTATAGAGAGGCCTGGATGGGAGTCAGAAGACATAAATACTAAGTCTAATTCCTTCCTTTACTGGCCTCATGTCCTTGGGCAATTTATGTACTTTCAATATTTGTTTCCTCCTCTGTGAAACAGGAAAAATAATACCAATCCTGCCTGCTTATTTGAGTTATTTAGAAGATCAAAAGAAAAAGTTCTATGTTAAAATACTTGAAAATTGTAAGGTTTTATTATTGTACTTTGCAATCAGAGTACACTGCATACAATTATCTGACCAAAGAGGCTTATTTTCTTCTTAATTCTTATGAGGAAGCTCTGAAAGAAAAATCCACTTTAGGGTAACCTGTACCTATAAAATCTGGCAGTAATGCCATGGTTTTGAATAAAAAATGGTATTCAAAGATCAAAACATTCTAAATCAATAGATTTAACAACAGAGATAGGAGAATTTATCTTTTTTTTTTTTCGAATAAAAAATGTACAATAGCACAACAGAAGAATGCTTTGTCAATGAAAGAAAACTGGACTGAATAAGACAAAATTTATCATATTTGATAAAATGTTGCCACGTAGTACATAATGTATACAATGGCTATTTGTTGAAAAAATGAATATGGTGGTGGCCATTTTTTGTTTTTGACTGGAGTATTTATTTAGGGATAACCTTGCTCTTTTTCCTTGACAGATATTGATGGCTTAGAGAGCAGTGCAATTGGTGGCCAGCTGATGTCCTCAGCGTCTACAGATTCTCCTTTCACCCAGAGCAGGAGAATCGATGACTCCACAGTGGCAGGTAATGACTTGGGTCTTGAGTTTACAAATAGGTATACATTCCATGTGTTACCAGCAATTAATTTATTATGGGGTGACATAAATGAATGAAGATTTGCTCTTGGTAGAAATAGTAACTAATGGAAGTTACTTAACATCATCCAGCTGATAATGCAACATTCGTTATTTATAAGCACAAAGTGAAACCAATCCACTACAATCCATTAAATTATATTTCCCATCATAGAATTGCATGCAACTCAGTATTACTAATTTGATGGCCAGAGAACCCCATGTTGTTCGTTGCCGGCTTGTTTTTGTCTCTGGAGAGTGACCGCCCCCTTCATGTTCCAGGTGTGGCATTTGCTCGCTATATTCTGGTTGGCTGCTGGAAGAACTTGATCGATACTTTATCAACCCCCTTGACGGGCCGAATGGCAGGGAGCTCCAAAGGGCTGGCCTTTATTCTGGGAGCTGAAGGCATCAAAGAGCAGAACCAAAAGGAGCGTGATGCCATCTGCATGAGCCTCGATGGGCTGCGGAAAGCCGCGCGGCTGAGCTGTGCTCTAGGTACTGGGATAGTAGTGTTCCCTGACCTGCGGGCCTTGCAGAACTCACTAGGAATGGCCCCAGTAGGAAAGAAACCTCTTATAAGGGCTGCTGCTAGGTGAATGTTAGAGAATATACTCAGCTAAGGGGTAACTGTTTGTTTCCTCTAAAGGGGTGGCTGCTAACTGTGCCTCAGCCCTTGCCCAGATGGCAGCTGCCTCCTGTGTCCAAGAAGAGAAAGAGGAAAGAGAGGTCCAAGAACCCAGTGATGCCATAGCACAAGGTAACAGCTGAAGGCCCAGAAACCTCCTGGTGCCTTGGCAGTGGTATGCATACACCTGCACACACCCACACACACGAGCTCACACTTATCCCCATTCCATGTGTGACACATGTATATGTACACCAGTGATTGTGAGATCCCAGTGTCGCCACAGGCTTGGATCTGTCGTATGAGTGACCTACAGAATGCTTACAGTAGGTCCCTCTGGAGACAAGGAAAGTGCAATTGGCTGTTGCAGTTGGCCTGCAGGACACCAGAGGCCCACCTGGCTGAGCCATTCACCCCTCATCTGGCCACTGGCTTTGGCACTTCCAGAAGTACACATTTGAAGACCCCTCAGGTCATAGAGGGAGAAGGCAGATGGACCAGTTTTCTGAAAGGGAGCATCAGAGGAAATCCGTGAGAGGGGGCTCAGGAAGACTTTGCTCCTGTAAGAACAATCTGAGCTTTGTGAGCTCAGGAAAGGGCTGATTTTTAACATGCTATGATCAGTGAGTCAATGAAGCTGTTGAATATATAGACATAAGGGAAGAGTTGACCTTCCTCATCTGCCTCATAGCCATGGCAGATAAAAGGCAGATGGCAAACAGAAGGAATAATGCACATTGGGTTTAAGTTGTGTTAATACTGTCTATCAGATATGTAAAATAGCTTGTCACAGAAACTTGCACATTTTTAGCTGAGAAAAAAAATTTAGGTCAGTGTTCCTCAAAGTTGAATAGTCTTTAGAGACCCATTTGAAAGCAAAGCATGTCTTGCAGATCCACAGTGTTAACTAAGAAAAAGATATCATAATTTCACCTAAGTATTGTACACCTATGAACTACATAAAAATCCTTACATTTAAATTCTTAAAAACCACAAAACCAAAACCATTATTCAAATTACATACAAATAAAAAATAAAATCAGTATGACATTTATGAGACGAATGATGTTTTGCTAAAAATGACTTTGCCCTTTACAGCAGGAATATGGTTCGGATTCCTTTGAAGTTAGCTTGTTCTATTTCTGAGTTGGTGACCATCACTCAGTTATCCCACCAGATCCGATGACTTGAAAGGAGGACACTGTGTTGTCTGGCCTTCCCTTGGCATTTTGCATAATTGACATTTTAAGTCACGTTCTGCATTTTTTCTCCTTAGTCATCTATAGTTTTCCAAAGTATTATTTGGAGCTCACAAATACAAATATAAACTCAGGGGATGACATGATATGGTAATTTTCAGTTATAAAGCTGTCATCCTGGTACTCAAAATATACATATGTAGTTGTTTCAGAGATAATCATCATAATGAAAGCATAACATTAAAAAAAATCTCAGAGAAAACTTGTGCACCACCAGAAATTTTTTCATATTACCAATTTGAGGGGAGGCTGAAGATTCTGAGCACGGATGGCTGTTCTGGAGTTGGCACATTAAGCCTATCCACACTGCTGTGCCTGACCCAGAGCCCGTGGGTGAGCCTGGGAAGAACTGCACCCATCAGCTCAGGATTCGCTAAACCTCTAGAGCCTCAGAGCTGGGTTCACCAATGCGTGTGGGGCCTGTGGGCTGGGCAGATTGCATGATAAGCTGTGGGCACCTGCCACAGAGGAGCTTGCTGCCAGTGAAGTCTGTTGTTTCCCTCTGCCCTGGCATGACAGCACATTCTTTCATTTTCATCCTTTCTCTCTCCTGTTCTGTCTCCCTCTTATTTAATAAATGTCTTTCCCTTAGACTCTTATTTAATAAATGTCTTTCTGGCACAGTGAAACTAAAAGTGGAGCAGAAACTGGAGCAGATTGGGAAGCTGCAGGGGGTGTGGCTGCACACAGCTCACGTCTTGTGCATGGAGGCCATCCTCAGCGTAGGCCTGGAGATGGGGAGCCACAACCCGGACTGCTGGCCACACGTGTTCAGGTGCATGACGGGATCCCACCCCAGTGGCACCAACCCTGCCATGGGAAGCCTGGGGGTGGTGGAAAGGGGTAGACTCAAGGGTCTGCCAGCACTTCAATAAACTATGATCATTCAGAGTTTGAATAAATCCAAATGAGAGATAAAAAGAAGAGGGAATAAGGACCCAACTGAATGTATGGTTTAGAGAACAGATGACAAAACTGGATGTAAGGACTTGTGATTTATCTACTGACATTGTCTGTGAGAGACAGATGTGCTGTATCAAGGAAGAAAAACCAATTTCTCAAATAGCGGGCAGTAGAAGACCAAGTAAGTTAAGTGAATACTGTGCAAATCTAAAAACTGGTCATGTGTCAGCAATATAAGCTTGCTGTGTATTTATCTCTGTCGTCTTCATTTACGGAAGGATTTCGGATAGCTTGTATGAGTACATAAAGGATAAGATACCTACTTTTAGTTTATCTAGACAAAGGAAAAAACAGGACAGTACATCTGTGCCAAAAACAATTCAAAAATTTGGCTGTAAGCTTTGTAGCATCAATGTGGAAAGAAACTTCCAATCAGTTATACAGTTCCCAGTGCCTGTAAGATGAAAACAAAGCCATAGCTCCAGTCCACATCCTCCTACCACTAAGACAAAACTCATGTCTCCCCAAGCACTGCATTAGGGCAGACCCAGGAAAAGGGCAGCAGCGCTGCTCACGGGGCAGGCACGGGGCTGGTGCCCAGCTGCTCCTCACCCTTCTCTGCAGCACATGCCCGAAGCCTCACACCAAGAGCAGTTCAGGCAGAGCAGCTGTGGCAGGAGCAGAGGACGATGGCCCAGGGCACCGGCCAGATCTGGGTCTTGTCTGACACCATCAAAGCAAATACAGCCACCAGTGTTTGTCAGGTTTCAAACAGAGAAGCATGCAGATTATTCAAGGGTTCAAAATCCAGTCTTGGGAGGAATGCAGGAGAGCACCAGGAGGAATCAGCCAGGAGCAAAATGGGTTTTAATATGGAGGCTGGTGACCTACTGCTCCTCATTGTTCTCACAAGATGAAAAGGATAAGAGAAAAAGGCTCAGATGGTACTCAAGCATGTGTCTGGGGTCAAAAAATGCCCTGATTAGAGAACACAGTAGATTATCCAGGATGCTCTTTACCAGCAACCAGATGTGGTCTGGGATGAGGGACCTCTTACGAACCATCTTAGTCCCATCCTCTGTTTGGAACAAACACTTTAGAAATCGGCAGTTGTACCAGCATGAGTTATTTTAGAGCCATCAGGATCAGGCAGGACAAGGTTCGGTAAAATCTGATTGTGGCCCACGGGCCTGTCGTCATATGTGTGGGGTGGTTCTGGAATCCCACACTGAGGAAATGCTTCCTCACTCCTAACCAGAGCACTGTATAGAGGGAAAGAGGTCCCTTGGGAAAACTAGCTCAAATAGCCAGAGTCCAGATGAGCCAGCAACCTGGACAGGAGGGACCTGGGAGCGCAGGGCTTCATTGCCCATCCTTCTCTCAGCCTGGGGTGAGAATCTGAGGGATCCTTCATCCATTTCAAGGCTGTCTGGTCCAACTCAAAATGTATATATAGGTGTAAAGAGGAAGGGAGGGGCTGACTGTAGTAGGAGGGAAGGGGAGAGATCTGGGAGGGGAGGACAGCTGGCTGCATGTCCTTAACATCCGTCTGGCTCCCTGCCGGGCTGGCGGGGTGCGGCGACGCTGACACTGCCTGTCTGACTCTTCCCAGGGTGTGTGAGTACGTGGGCACCCTGGAGCACAGCCACTTCAGCGACGGCGCCGCGCAGCCCCCTCTGACCATCAGCCAGCCCCAGAAGGTGACCGGGGGCTCCGGCCTCCTCGGGGACACTGAGCGCGAGGGCTCACCCCAGGAGCACACCCCAGAGCCTGGGCACTGCCTGAGCCCCGCCCCGGTGGTCCAGCCCGTGTCCATCCAGGACCTGGTCCGGGAGGGCAGCCGGGGCCGGGCCTCCGACTTCCGCGGGGGCAGCCTCATGAGCGGGAGCAGTGCCGCCAAGGTGGTCCTCACCCTGTCCACCCAGGCCGACAGGTGCGTGCCCGTCAGAATCACCGCACGGGCGACTGGATCTGTTAGCTGTGAGGCCACGCGCCGTACTTAGAGTGGGCCGTTTTCTAATGATGTGACCGCAGGGCGAGAGAGGCGACATGGAGATAAAGCTCTGCACTTACTGTGTGGTCTCGGGCAACTCCACCTCCCCGGGCCCTTGTTTCTTCCTTGGTAAAATAGGATCATTTTTAAAAGTAACTCTCTCACAGAGTAGTTGTGAGGTTCCATTCATTAGGACACTTAAGAGCACCTCGAACAGAGCTTCAGGAATAGTAAAGGTGCACTATTTTTATGATTATTACCATTTACAAAACTCCACATCCAGGACTATGATATTTATCGATGCCCAACAATCACGTTCAGTAGGGTTAGAGATCTCGTTCTCCAACTATTTGGTGGGGCCCTTTTTTTTTTTTTTTTTTGGTTACACTTGACGTTAAAAGTGCCTTTGGTCACCAGTCACACTTAGTACCACCTCATTTCACTCCTTGGCATTTGGTCAGTATACCCAGGCCACCCAGCACGGGCTCAGTGAGGCTTATACAGGGAGGAGGGACAGGAGGGGTGGGGAAGTGGGAAGAGGATGTGCTGGGCTGGGCTCCCACAGATCTGAGCTCTTTTCTGGCTTTGACACTAACCAGCTGTGTGGTCAGGTCTATATACATAGCCACACTGAGTTTCTTCACCTACTAACTCAGTACAATAATCACTTTTTCCTGCTTATCCAACAAGTTGGCTGCTCATGTGTTTTGGAATTTGGAAAGTAGTATACAGGTGGTGGGGGTTATAATATTCACCACTATTCTCTTATTAGAGAAGAGAAAGAAGAAACCATTAGTGGGACCCAGAAACCAAATGGTTTCAAAATTGGAATTACAAAATAGGAAAAAAAATGTATTTGTTTCACTAATTTGCACATGTTTAATCCACTAATACCCATCTTAAAACTTTCACATTTCATCTTACTCCTCCAAAAAGGACTCATGATTCAATTTCTGTTAGAGACTCTCTCAAGCAGCACATGTCCCCACTCCCTGCACTGCTTGCCCCCCGGTGTCACCACAGGCCTGCAGGGCAGGCAGCAGGATGACCCAAGACCAGTGGAAGGCTGGCGTGCTGCATTCCTCATTGTGGCCACGTGAAACTGATATTACATCCTTTTATTCCTCGTTGCCAAGACCCTTGGCTCCTAAGTCTTGCTATCATGCTCCCCTCCTCCTTCCTAAATCCTTCTGCTGGAAATGTCTGTGCCCAGCTGAGTGGAAAACAAAACAACCTGCAAGGTCCATTAGGGAACATTCTTCTAGTAGTTACTTGAGTTCCCATAATACCCAGGGTTCTGGGTGTGAGTCCAGTCCCTACCCTTGAGGGCTTATAGGATCTGGTCTTAACTGCTTTGTATCCTCCTCAGCACCAAAACCAGGTTTATACTCAATTATAGGCAATCAGAAGCCTCTGGTTTAATTTACTAGTTGTTGTTTTTTTTTAATATAGCTTATGAAATTGAAGCTAATTCTGAGGGTTCCATTCCCAATTTCTCAGTTTCTAGGAGTGAGGCTTTGTTGTCTTTCAATTTCTTGCCTAACATTTTATAAATGCAAATTCTGGCTGAGTTACACCATGAGGATACAAAGATTTTAAATATATATATGTATGCATGCTTTGTGCCCTTCAGATTGAAATCTCATGGTTAAAGCAGATGTACACGGTAGTAATAGATATAGTAATACCATACATTTGTCTACCATGTTTACACAGCATTTCCATTAATCACATCAACAAAATTACCATCATCATTCTGCCTTAAAGACTGTGCTGAGTTGTTTCCAAATACAGATCTCTTTCTGTTTGCACCCAGGCTCTTTGAGGATGCCACAGACAAGCTGAACCTGATGGCTTTGGGAGGCTTTCTTTACCAGCTGAAGAAAGCATCACAGTCCCAACTTTTCCATTCCGTGACGGATACAGTCGATTATTCTCTGGCAATGCCAGGTAATTCTTTCCTAGAGAAATTATGCTGGGAGGCCAGCAGGAAACAGCCTGGGTCTCTGATACTAAAAGCATGCCTGAAGGTTTGCGTCCACATGCCGATCACACAGTCGTGCTTGTCTGAGCTCAAGTGCAGATATCTTCTAGTTTTGAGGCACATGTGGGAGGGTGGTCTCATTCTTTGTCAATAGAGAGGTTGCTGCTGCCACTGCTGCAGGTATCTCCACTGGAGCTGAGCTAGGTGGTTCTGCTAAGTTTTGTGCTTGTGATGTATATATTGCTAGGGCTAGGGCTCACAGACCCTACAAACCCATTGTACAGACTGGGTCACAAACCCCTCACCTGCAGGTCCACGAGCTAGGTAATAGGAAAAGATCCTGGGAGCCGTGGGTAAAAAAATTAATAGGCTATATTCAGATACAAGCTCAGGTAGCTAGCAGCAGCCGCCCTAGTGGCCTCCCAGAGCATCCCAAGGGCCCTGTGGATTAGAGCCACTCGTCCTTTATGCTTAAGTCCAATAACCCAGGACACCTGGGTACACATAGGCAATTACATTAGACGGTAACCAAGAAACACCTGGACACACGTGCACTAGTGGCCTCCCAGAGCATCCCAAGGGCCCTGTGGATTAGAGCCACTCGTCCTTTATGCTTAAGTCCAATAACCCAGGACACCTGGGTACACATAGGCAATTACATTAGACGGTAACCAAGAAACACCTGGACACACGTGCATATTTACATCAAATGCTTGGCAAGATTCTGAACATCTGAAGGGCCCTGACCATTTTCCTTCACTTTCCCTACAATGTAGAAATTGTGTGGCTCTTTCTGGGAGCACAGGTAGCTTCACATAAGTGAAGAGACCCTCCTCCATATCACAAATCACACCACTCGCCTCAGTTGCAGAAGCAACCACTGATTCCAGAAGGAATGGTGAGAAAGAAAAATGGAAGGGTTAACATAAATCCCATCCCACTTACAAAATTGATCTCAGAGGCATGGAGCCATGTGCTGGGACACACCTTGGTGGCAGTTTGGACTGAGCAACCTCTGAAGTCCCTTTCATTCTTAGGAATCTGAAGTTCTAAGTGCAATATATCTGGCCTTTTGGTCCTTATTGCAGATTCTGATTTGAGAACCACAGTCCTTTCCCTACTAATTTTTAATAGACTTTAAATCCTTGGCTGTATGAAGCCAGACTTCCAGAGCATCTCTGAGCCCAGAGGTAACCTTTAAAGTAATTGAGTTGGAGAAGACAGCATGCTCTGAGCCTTCAAAAAACAGTGCCAGGGAAAGGAGGAGGCATCCAACCTGGGAGGAGGGAGCATTGGTTTTGGAATCAATCAGATGTGAGTTAAAATTCTACCTTCACCACTTACCGGCTGTACCATCTGAGACCACTCATTTCAGCTGTGTAGCATTCGATGTTGTAATTTGTAAAATGGCAATAGTTATATTTACTTCCTAAGGTTGCTTTAAAAATTAAAGTGATTAAAGACATAAAGAACCAATACAATGTCTGATGCAGAGTAAACATTCAGTAAATACTCATGATTACTATGACTGTTATTGTGAAGTGTATTTGATATGGCAAGACTGACTAGAAAGGAACCCTGTGGCTGGAAGAGCCTGATAAAGATCAGCATTCTGTAGGAGGTGCCAAGAAGGAAGTGGTGACAGTGGCAAAGGAGTAGCAAGATGACCAGAGTAGGCAGGGATTGTACTGAAGTGAGACCACAGGTTAAACAGCACCTCATTCAGTAGCAAAGGGGCCTGGCCTGCTTGGCAAAGGACTTTGGAGGTGCCAGTAAGGATTGGCAAAGTAGGTGATAACTGTGAAGGACGATAATAACAACAGTACTAATGATAGCTAAAAATGGTGGTCTGCTGGAATGTGCCAGGCCCTATGCTGAGCACTTTATGCATATGATCAGATTTAATCCTTAAAGCAACTTTGAGAGGGAGGATTACTATCCCCAGTTTTATAGATGAGATAATTGGGGGTAGAGAGGGAATCTTTGGCCCAACATACACAACTACTAAATGGTGGAATCAGGATTTGAGCCCAGAAAGTGACCCCCCAGCCCTCCTACTTAACCACTACTTCATTCTTTCTTATCAACAACTATTGTTGACACCTGTCGTGTCCAGGTACTGGGGATACAGAGGTGAACAAGAGAGAGGTGCTGGCCTTGCAGAGCAAACCACTAGTCTTTCTGGAATCCAGGGTTCTCTCCTCTCTTGGTTAGTCCGCACTGAATAATCCTAGTGGTCCGAGGACAGTACCTAGATGTTCAACCTCCATCTGTGCTTGAATAGGTCAGGCTGTTTCTGAGCTTGGACTTTCTGGCTTCTATGGTCTTGCCTTCCTGTAGGAGAAGTTAAATCTACCCAAGACCGAAAAAGTGCCCTCCACCTGTTCCGCCTGGGGGATGCCATGCTGAGGATTGTGCGGAGCAAAGCACGGCCCCTGCTCCACGTGATGCGCTGCTGGAGCCTCGTGGCCCCGCACCTGGTGGAGGTGAGCCCCTGGAAGGTGGGAAGAGGCTGGAACCACTGGCTCAGGGAACTCCTGCAGCAGAGCCAGCAAAGGGGCTTCCAGTTATGGACAGAGAGCACTGTGGCCATAGGGCAATGAGAACTTTCCCATCAGCTGGTCACAAGCATCATTATTCTCTGATTATACCTTGTGGCATCTAAAGAATTGCCCCAAAGGGCAGTGCTACCCTGGTCTCACCCTGACCCTCTTTCTTTACAGATACATGACTTGGCCAGATACCTCGCACAGCCAGTTTTTCATTCTTTATCATCTGGTATCAACCTGAGTCTAGAGCTAAAGACAAGTAGATGGTTCCTAATATCTTTATTTTTATACACAAATATAACAGTATTTGGTTCTTGCCAGTCTCTCTTTTCTAATAGCAAATATACTCAGGGCAGAGTGCTTTCAGTAGGTAAACAATATGCCCTGGTTTTCCCAATAAAATTAATAATAGGACCCTTTCCTCTCCAAAGGAAAGCAGTTCCTGTGATAAATTCTTTTTTTTTTTTTCCTTTTTGTCTTTTTTTGTGACCGGTAATGGGATCGCGACCCTCGGTGTCGCGCCCGTACCGCGACCGGCAACGGGATCGCAGCCCTCAGTGTCAAGCCCACACTGCGCTCAGCCAGTGAGCGGGAACCGGTCTCCACACGGGATCCAAACCCTCAGCGGGAGTGCCGCTGCGCTCCCAAGCGCCGCACTCTACCGAGTGCGCCACTGGGCCGGCCCTCCTGTGATAAATTCTATGGCTCCTCTACATCTAAGCATCTCAATACGTGATGACTGACTACTTCTAAGTCGATGGGGAAAATCATTGCCCTGTTTTGCAGTGATAACTATTCTTAATAGCCCTTTAGCAGTTATCTGTAGAGATATACCATAAAATAAAGTATTTTTTGTAACTTAATTCACTAACCTGAGAACATTCTAGTAAGATAAAGGGGTAGAAAATAGAAACTTAGTCATGGGAAAAGAGTATCTATTATCTATTACACTGTAATAAAACCACCCCCAAAATCTAGTGACTTAGCAACTATTTATCTGAGGTAGGCTCATCTGAGCAATTCTGGGCCAGGTCGTGGCAGATCTCAGCTGGCCTTCTTTGTGCGTTTGTGGTCAGCTGGTGCAAACACTGGAGCCAGCTGGCTCATGATGGCCTTGACCAGGAAGGCTGAAAAAATAGGTCTCTCATCCTCCAGTAGACCAGCCCTGACCCATTCACATGACATTCTTAGAACTCCAAAGAACAGCAAGAAGGCAAACCCCAAATCACAACTACTTCTTAGTTCTCTACTTATATAATGTTTGCTATTGTACCACTGGCCAAAGCAAGTCTCACATCCAAACCCAGGGTCTGTATGGGAGGGGACCCCTGAAGGGCATGGATACAAGGAGGTATGAACCAACTGGAGCTATTGCTGCAATTGGCCCACCTCACTGAGGGACAGATGACTCATCTCATCTTTGTATGTTTGGGGCACAGCTAAAGATAAGACTATGAGTAGTTCCCAGACAAGGTTCTGGTATTTTTACAGTAAGGATGTTCTACACCATTCAAGAAAACTGTCATGCTAGAGAAAAAGAAAGAAATTACGAGAAACTCTTTTTTTTTTTTTTTTTTTTTTTTTGTGACCGGTAAGGGGATCGTAACCGTTGGCTTGGTGTCACCCACACCACGCTCAAGCAGTGAGCACACCGGCTACCCCTATTAATTTTTTTACTTCAACAGCATTGCTGTTTCCACCTCCATTTAATGAGGTGGGTTAGGAAAGCCTTCAGAAACCCATTCTTACTTGCCTGATGTCTGATGGTGTTCCACTCTCATGAATTTTGCAGGCTGCCTGCCATAAGGAAAGACACGTGTCTCAGAAGGCTGTTTCCTTCATCCATGATATACTGACAGAGGTTCTCACTGACTGGAACGAGCCACCTCATTTCCACTTTAATGAAGCACTCTTCCGACCTCTTGAGCGTATTATGCAGCTGGAGTTATGCGATGAGGATGTCCAAGACCAGGTCGGTGTGACATGCTAACCAGTGCATCATCACCATAGCTGGCTCTTAGCATGGAAGGCACTGTTCTATGATCTTTACATATTCTTTCCAATAATCCTATGTGGAATATGACAAAGAGAGGTTAAACAGTTTGGCTAAAGATACATAATTATTGATTGGTAGAACTGGGATTTGAACCTAGGCAATCTGCCTATGCTGGACTTTCCTTTTAGACCTAGCTTATACTCCTAACCACTACCATACTCTTTACTGGAAGACAAATGGTAAAGAAACTAATTGGAAACTTCATGTCTAAGATGTTGGTGGGTTAGGAAGCTAGACCCTTTCTCTGAAATCCACTAGAAATGTTATATAAAGGTTTAAAAATTCCTTTTAAATATTGGCAAGAAAGTAAATAATACTAAGATGCCCCTAACTAAGTGACAATGGGAAGCCAGAGAAGTAAGCAGAGCCCTAAAGCTGGTTTTACCAGGAGGGACTTTGCCATCAGGTGAAGCAGGAGTTATGCTTATCACACTCTTGGTAAGGAACAGAAGACAAATCTCAATGCAAACCTTATAGAGCTGGTGTTCACTCAGGCCAACGCTAAATTAGAAATGAACCCAAGTACCACCCTCCCTGAGGGTACTATCAGTCGGTTTGTAACATTGGCTCTTAGTGGAGATTAAAAGAAAAAAATTGCACTCTAGGGTTTAAAATTGCAAGGTAGTCCTCTCATGGGATCAGTGTATGAAATGGCACCACTTTGGTAGCCTGACAGACTTTACACAGGTGCTGTACAGAAGCAACAAAACTCTACCTAGAGGAGCTCATTTCAACTCAGACCACAAAAGAATCCCACAAATAAAGTTTCAAGATATGTGAGCTCACAGTATTTTTTTAAAATCACAAAACAGACAGGAAAACAAAGCAAGAGTTAGAGCTGCTGAAACAACAGATGGTACAATCAGATCTAGAAAGAATTAAGATATTGGAATCTTCCATGCAAAATATTAAAATGTCTTGTAAGTTTAAGGAAACAAAAGAAAGAAATGAAAATATAAGTTAACACCTGAATATTAGGTTGAAGGATACCAATAATAGTGAACTAGGTAATTCAGATCAACTTTTTCACAGGAAACAACTACGAAAGTTATGAAAAAAATTGGTCTTAATCACTTGAAGACATTGGAATACAAGAAGGCAGTGAGGAACTATGGGACCAAGATCTGGAAGAAAATACCTAGTGTGTCTGGTATTTAAGGCTGCTTTTCCCAGAATGAAATCTACTGATTTCAGAAGTGGAAGCTGAAACACTCATAAACTAAGCAAAATTGAAGTCTGGGATATGTCAAGTCTGGTAACTTACTGACGTTTTGATTTAGAACCATGAAGAGAAGGGGATGTCCAAGGAAGAGGGTGAACCTTAGACTAGTCATAACAGAAAATAATATCCAACTTCAAATATCCCCATTCCCTAACATGAGATTAAGGTAATCCGAGATTTATAGTGTCTGCCATAAGCACAAAACATCTTTCTGAAAGAAGATAACATCATGCTAAGCTTCAAATTATTTCTTGATTTGCAGGGGCAATGTGTTCATTCTATCAAAAATAATCAGTATCATTAGGAAATAACATATCATTGAAGAGAAAAAGAAAAAAACAATAAAAATAGACATACACATATATATCTAGAGATCCAGATATCAGAGTTATCAGAGACAGCTTTAAAATAACTATGCTTAAATGTATTTAGAAAGATTAAGGACAGGAGGAATTTTGACAATGGTGGCATGAAGAAGTTAGTGAATCTTCTCCATAAAAATCAAGTAAAAACAGTACAAAATTGTCAAAAGCAACCATTTGAGGGCTCTGGAAACTGACCAAGGGAAGACAATAAATTGTGTAGCATTTATTCTTTTAAATAATTCTTGCTAGAAATTTGGTTACAGATAGTGGGAGTCTGTAACCTTTTTGCCAGAGACCGAACCCCCCATCACCTTTACTCCCAAGCTCTGTTGGCAAGAATAGTAGTTTGAGCAGTATGAGGCTGACTGGGAAATTGGCAGCTTTTCTACTATCTGGGACAGACTTGGTCTGAAGAAGAAGGAAAAAAAGGCTGTTGGTTTGTCAACTAAAAATAGTGAATTTGTTGAGAAATGAACAAGGGAATATTGCAGCTTTGTTAGCCTAAGGCTTGCAGTGAGTGGTGAACCAATAAGAAATGTAGCATAAGACCCTGGAAGACAGACATTCATAGAAGGACTAGGTAAGCTCTTCACACTTGCCTTGCTGACTGAAATAAGGACATATGCAAGGAAGACCATAAAGATCCTATCAGTAAGTGGAAAACAAGGGAGACTTAAAAACTGGCTAAACTTTGAACATTCTTCCCAACCTTCACACACAGATTGGTTGGCAGAGGAGGGGAGCATTAAAGACTCAAGGTGTTTGAGCATATTTCTGCCCACATCATCAGTTGACCATTTATCTATGCAGACATGGGGATGAACATTAGGAAGTCAAGCTAAAAAAAAAAAGCATTTAAGAATAAAAACTGAGCAGGTATCAGCACCTCATACCATGGGAAGTGATAGATTCCATGATCTAAGCCCAAACAACTTATTTTAAAAATAAAACATTTAAAAACTTCAGAAAAATAAGTCAGAATCCAGCATTAATACAGTATATTATTTAAAATGCCCAGTTTTCAGGAAAAACAATTATGAAATATGCAAAGAAACAGAAAAGAGTGACACATACTCAGGGGGGAAAAGCAGTTAATAGAAACTGACTTAAATTGAGCCCAGATGTTGGATTTGGGAGACAGAGACTTCAAAACAGCTATTATAAATATGTTTCAAAAAATTAAAGGAAAATATGATGACAATGACTCAAAAGTGAAAAATCTAGATAGAAAAGTGGAAACTATGAAGATGCAAATTCTGGAGTTGAAAAGGGCAACAAGTGAAATGAAAAATTAGCTAGATGGACTTACCATCAAGATTTGAGATGGCAGAAGAAAGAATCGGTGAACTTAAAAATAGATTAATAGGAATTACCCATTCTGAAGATCAGAGAGAAGTAAGTTTTTTTTTTTTTTTTTTTTTTTTTTTTTTTTTTAAAGATGACCGGTAAGGGGATCTCAACCCTTGGCTTGGTGTTGTCAGCACCACGCTCAGCCAGTGAGCAAACCAGCCATCCCTATATGGGATCCGAACCCGGGGCCTTGGTGTTATCAGCACCGCACTCTACCGAGTGAGCCACGGGCCGGCCCAGAGAGAAGTAAGTTTGATGAAAAATAAATAAAGCCTCAGAGATTTGTGGAACAAGTCAAGCATAGTGGCATACATGTAATGAGAGTCCCAGATGGAGAGGAGAAAGACAAAGGAATAGGAAAATATGTTTAGAGGAATAATGGAACCCAATTAGGATCAACAAGGAGATATCCACAATAGACATTATGATCAAAATGCTCAAAGACAATGACAAAACCTTGAACAAGCAGCAAGAGAAAGAATTTATTCAGTTGTACACTTTAGATGGGTAAATTTTTTGTATATGATTTATATCTCACTGAAGATGTTAAAATGTGAATTGACTGAACTTCAATTAAAAGGCAGAGATTGTAAAACTGGATAAAATAACAAGATGCTAAAATATGCAGTCTACAAGGGACAAATTTTAGATTGAGACACAAATAGATTTAAAGTAAAAGGATCAAAAATGGTAAGACATGCAAACCATAAGCATGAGAGAGTTGAGGTGACTCTATCAATGTCAAGCAAAAAAGACATTAATAAAATAAATATTACTAGAAACAGAGGAGTACTTCATGCTTATGAAATGGTCAATGTATTAGAAAGATACATTAATTATAAATATACATGTACCTAATAATAAAGCCTTAAAAATGCATGTAGCAGAAATAAAATTGAAAGGAGAAACAGACAATCAAGAATTATAGTGGGAGTGAATAGAGAGCTGTTGTTTGATAGGTGTAGAATTTCAGCTTGGGAAGATGAAAATATGCTGGCGATGTTTGATGGTGACAGTGGCACAACAATGTAAATGTACTTAATGCCACTGAACTCTATACTTAAAAATGGTTAAAAAAGTAAATTTATGCTATTACTTTACCACAGTAAAAAAAAAAAAAAGAATTACAGTGAGACATTACAACACTGCTTTCTTAGTAACTGATAGAACAACGAGAGAGCAAATTAGTAAGGATATAGAAAACGAACAACACTGTCAACCAGTTTAATCTGACGTCTAGAACACTCTACCAACAAAAGAATACACAGTGTCTTTAAGTGCACGTGGAACATTCTCCAAGACAGATGACATGCTAGACCATAAAACATCTCAATAAATTTAATAGAATTGAAATAATACAAAGTATGTTTTCTGGCCATAATGGAATTAAACTTAACACAAATAGCAGAAAGAAATTTGGAAAATTTTCCAAATATTTGGAAGCCAACCAACAGAATTCTAGATGTCCCATGGGTTCAAGAAGAAATCACAAGACACATTAGAAAATATCTCAAGTGAGTGAAAATAAAATATTAAAATTTATGAGCTGCAGCTAAAGCAGTGCTTAGAGGGAAGTTTTATCTGCAGACGCTTATATTAGAAAGGAAAAGGGTCTAAAAATCAACAATCTAAGCTTTTACCTTAAGAAACTAGAAAAGAAGAGCTAATCCAAACCAAGTGCAAGGAGGAAATAATAAGGATGAGAAAATAAACAAATGATACAGAGAAAAGAAAAACAATAGTGAAACCAAACGTTTCTTTGAAAAGATCCATAAAACTGATAAGTTTACAGCTGGATTCATCAAGAAAAAAAAGAGAAGATGCAAATTACCAAAATCAAGGGTGAAAGAGGGAACATCACTGAAGACCCTACAGAAATCAAAAGAATTACAAGAGAATATTATGAACACATTATCCCCCCAAAATAGACAACTTAGTCAAAACTGAAAAATTCTTATAAAGAAAGTAATCAAAAATTTCCAATAAGAAAATTTTCAGTATAGTATCCAAATAGATACTATATCAAGTAAAGAAATTGAATTAGTATTTTTAAATCTTCCCACAACAAACCCAGCCCCTGTTGGTTTCACTAGTAAATCTATAAATTATTCAAGGATGAAATAATACTAAACTTACATAAATTCTATCAGAAAATAAAAGAGGAAGGAACACTTTCACATTCATTTTTTAAAGACTGTATTACTCTGATACCAGAGCTACAAGAAAGAAAACTATAGGTCGATATTTTTCATGAAATTAGACAAAAATATCCTTCAAAAATTATTAGCAAACTAAATTCAGCAACATATAAAGAAGATTAAACAGTGTGATATATGGAATTTATCCCAGGAGCATAAGGTTGGTTTAACAACTCAAAATTAATTAATATAATATATATCCTATTGTATGGTTTGAATGTGGTTTGCCCCACCAAAACTCAGGTCAAAACTTAATCCCCTTTGTAACAGTAATGAGGGCAGGAAATCTAGCTATGGTACTGAGAGGCAGAATCTTTAACAGGTGATTGGGTCATGAGGGCTCTGCCCTCATGAATGGATTAATCAGTTCTTGGATTAATGGATTATCATGGGAGTGGAACTGGTGGCTTTATGAGAAGAACAGAGACCTGAGCAAGCACACTCAGCCCCTTTGCCATGTGATGCCCTGTGCTGTCTCAGGACCCTGCAGAGAGTCTGCACCAGGAAGAAGGCCCTCACCAGATGCCAAGCCATGCCCTTGGTCTTCTCCACTCCCAGAGTTACAAGAAATAAATTTATTTGCTTTATAAATTACCCAGTTTTAGATATTCTTTCACATGTGACAGAAAATGGACTGAGACATCGTATTAGTAGAAAAAGGGATTAAAACCACATGATCATCCTAATGCATATAAAAAAATTTTTTGAGAAAATCCATCACCCATTTTTTGACAAAAACTTTGAAGAAACGAGGAATACAGGGATTTCCTCCATTAGATATAGGGCATCTTTGAGAATCCTACATCTAACATCACAATTAATGATAAAAGACTGAATGCTTTTTTCCCATGATCAGAAATAAGGCAAGGGTTTTTCATCTTCAGTTTTATTCAACATTAAAACTTTTATTCATTGATTCATTGTATTAAGAAATTAAAGCCACCTAGATTTGAAAAGAAAACTTTTAGTTTACAGGCAACATAAGGTTATATGTAGAAAATCCTGTGGGATTTACCAAAAGTTACTAGAATTAATAGTTTAGCAAGGTCACTGGCTACAAGATCAACATACTATAATCAACTAAACTCCTATATTTGAGAAACAGATATTTCATTTCATTATCCAGAAATGAAATTAGAGACATTTTATTCATAAGAGTATTAAAAATAATAAATATTTAGGAATAAATTTAGGAAAAGAACTTCAAGACCTTTACATAAAGACTACAAGGCATTGCTGAGAAAAATTAAAGAAGATTCAAGTAAATATGAGACATTCATGGATTGAAAGATGATTTTTTAAATGGCAAATTTACCCAAATTGATGTGTAGATTTAGTGTAATTCCTATCAAAATTCCAGCGGACTTTTTGAGGAAATTGGCAAGGTGATTCTCAAATTTATACGAAAGTACAAAGGATCTAGAATAGAGAAAACAAATTTGAAAAAGAAGAACAAATTTAGAGAATTTACACTTCTGACTTCAAAACTTTAGGAATCAATACAGTGTAGTATTAATGTGAGGACAGACCTATAGATCAGTGGAACTGAATAGAGAGAAGAGAAATTCTCACATTTTTGGTCAATTGATTTTTGACAAGGATGCCATTGAAATTCAAAAGTGGGAGCAGATATTATTTTCAGCAGATGGTGCCTGAACATTGTGTGATAAAAATAAACTTACACTCTAACCTCTCACCATATACAAAAATAACTCAAAATGGGTCATGGCATAAATGTAAGCGTGATAATGATAAATGCTTCTAGAAGAAAGCGTAAGAGACCGTCTTTGAAACCTTGGGTTAAACAAAGATTTCTTAGAAATGACTCTTAACAACATGATTCATTAAATGAAAAATTGATAAATTGGACTTCATCAAAATTAAAAACTTTTGCTCTTCAAAAGACGATATTTAAAAAATTACAATAAAAAGACAAGCCCAAAGCTGTGAAAACATATTTGAAAATCATGTATCTCAGAAAGGACTTGAATATGGAATACAAAAAGAACTCAAAAAACTCAATAATAAAAAAAAAAATTATAAGACATAAATTAGAACATTGAGGGCAGGCCCGGTGGCGCACTGCTACAGTGCGCCGCTTGGGAGCGTGGCGGTGCTCCCGCCGAGGGTTCGGATCCCACATACAGACCGGTTCCCGCTCACTGGCTGAGCAAGGTGCGGGCGCAACACCAAGGTTTGTGATCCCGTTGCCGGTCCGGTCCAGTACGGGCGCGACACTGAGGGTTGCAATCCGTTGCCGGACAGGAAAAAGGACAAAAAGGAAAAAAAAAAAAATTAGAACATTGACCTTACCAACGGCTAATCAGCATGTGAAGAGTTGCTCAGCAACATTAGTAACTAGTGAAATGCAAATTAATGCAGCATGGCAGCTCATTTAGAAGAGTTTTGAATGAGATTGTTTGGGTTCTGGTTTTTCTTTTTCACTAGAATTAACCCCAAACTAGGCAGAGAAATATATCGCCCTTCCCAGAAATTCTGCTCCTTTTTGGAGGGGATTTTAAGTACCACCTCCTTTGCCTCTGCCAGGTCGTCACATCCATTGGTGAGCTTGTCGAAGTGTGTTCCACGCAGATCCAGTCGGGATGGAGGCCCTTGTTCAGTGCCCTGGAAACAGTGCACAGTGGACACAAGTCTGAGGTGAAAGAGTACCTGGTTGGGGACTACTCCATGGGTAAGAATGTTTGGGTGATTCTCACCGTAGAGCATTAGTTCTCTATGCCAAGTTTCATGCTATCAAAAGAAATTGAACTATAGGGAACACAGACATGAGCCATGTTGTGTCAGCAGGAAATCACAGGGTCTAGCGTGGACATGTGTTCTGAGCTCTGCGAGCAGACTGAGAGCCCTGAGCACTTTCAGGCCCTGCAATTACTGACATTTGGGCAAAGGCTGAGAGGTTTCTGTGGTTTCACTTACACATTCCTGTGTTTTGTCCATTCTTAAAACTAAAAAGAAAAACGTTATCCACTTGCTAGTAAGAAGCAGAAAAATGTCATAACACAGGGGAATCAGAATTAGGGAGACTGAGTTTGGGTGGAAATGGGTGAATACCCATAAAGCATGCTTAGGGCCCAGAGGTGTTGTCAGGGGTCCTCAAGACCACCCTGCAGTCAGAAACCCACCAGAAGAACTCATGGGACCAGCATATAGTTATGCTAAGATTTATACACAGCTCATGACCTAGATTTATTTTGGCAGTGTTTAAGGACACAGCAAGAGTATAAGGGAAAAAGACAGACAGAAACTGGAAGAATCCATGCACAGGCTTTCTAACACTCTTATTCCTTCAAGACAGGTCACCCAGAGCACTCTTCCCCAAGCAGTAAAAGTGCAACAACATGTTTGTGATGTTTCTGCCCAAAGAAGCCCATTAGAGACCTAGCTGGGGTCTGGTCACATAGGCACCCTTCTACCTAGCACGTACCAAAATTCCAGACACCCAGAAGGAAGGCCGGTGTTCAGCATACACCATTATTGTTTGTACAAACAGTCTAGGCACAGTGAATTACCTTTATCAGTTAACTGTTGCCTGGTAATATGGGAATATTATGAGAGCCGAGTTCACAGACACTAGCCAGGGACCTATCTTGGAAGCAGTCCTTCCTAAGGATAACAGTCTTGAGCCGTCTATATTAGCTGTTTTCTGCACAGATATAAATAAATTCTTATATGCCATCAGAGATTTGTCTAAACTTTCACTTCCCGGTAGATATTATACAATTATCTGCACAGAGCATTCTAGAGGCCACAGGTTTCTCTGCCCTACAGACCAGCACATCACCTCTGCTCTGTATTCAGCCAGCTTTGCCCTCATCTCTCTACCAGGCTCTCTCTTCATAGCTTTCCTTGCAGCTCCCCTGCAGGCAGAGCTGAGAAGGGCAGCATTGGAGCCATTCTCCAGTCACAAAGCCTGGACATTTCTCCAGTAGATATTTTCCAAGGCCTCATGGAAGGTGCGGGGAATAAGGGCAACACGAAGGGTACAAATTTACTTTCTTATATTCTATGATCTTTCCCCCTCAGGAAAAGGCCAAGCTCCGGTGTTTGATGTATTTGAAGCTTTTCTCAACACTGACAACATCCAGGTCTTTGCTAATGCAGCCACTAGTTACATCATGTGCCTTATGAAGTTTGTCAAAGGACTGGGTAAGTGGAATCCTCCTGTCCTCATAAGAGCTGAGCACCCTTTCCAGGATGGCTTCGTGTGCCTGGAGATACGCCCCCCGCCTGCCTGGAGCAATCAAGCAACCTGGGATACAAGCAGATGCTGTGGTGTGGTATTGTGTACTCAGGAGCTGAAGCCTCCTGTGAAAGCAGTTTGGGTTTTGTGCAGAGTTGATATTTTTCATTGTGTTCATGGAATATCTTGTCATGTAGCATATCTTCAACCTATATATTATTTATACCAACTTCATTTCAGTTTTAGAATATTCAATATTATATTCATTAATTGTTCTTATGCAGGAAATTACTCTTCTCAATGTCACATAATTAGAAGCCTGAGTCTGATTTACTAGCAAATCAGAGTCTGATTTCCTGAGCAAAAGTTAAGAATGCCTCCCCCCAGGCCTTATTACTAACAAAATATATTTTGGAAGTGTAGAAGTCCCCCTTCTTTTCAGTCACATATATTTTAGGAACTACCTAGCTAATTTTAAGCTTATTTTAGGAACACTTAACAAAATAGTCTTGCTATACAACATGACCTGATGTAGCAAATTTATGTAGTATGCATTTATTCGAGGTGAAATGAAAGGGAGGGGCAGTTAGTTAAACCAAATATTTAGAAGAAACTTAAAGTTTTGAGAGTTTCACCTGGAGTACTCTTAGACCTGGAGCCTGAAAAGCTTTTAAATAGGGAAAATATAAGGCTTGATATTCTTTTATTGCTAAATAACTGACATTTCTTTGCAAAAGAAAACTGGTAACAAAAAGCTGTGTGACTTCACTCATGTGGCCGTTATTTTTGAAGCAGGAACAAAATACAAATTTCAGTGTAGAGGCTGGAGGCCACAAGTCTGATCTGTCAACAGTCCTTGTCATAAGTGCAACACCCTCATTCTGGGGAACAGAGGGCTGAGCTGAGCAGGCCTGGGACCCCATTCTCACTCAACCACAGTAGCCCCACCCTGATCTATGTACATTCTGGGCTTCCACAGAAGATATCATTTGAACAACAGAGTAAGATTTTATTTTTTTTAACTCTGCTATACATTAAGTAGCACACAGATAATTTAATATGTTAGTCATAAAAAGACCTTTAAGTATGAATCTTTGCATTAGATAGTAGAAAATCAGTCCTGTATTTCATTTAAGAATCATTGTTATTTGTATTCTGTTGTTCAGTAAACAGTTACTGAGTGCCTGCTTGGTGGGGGCAGTAGCCTGTACATACTATGGGGGTACAGAGATACATTAAACAGGCTTCCTTCTGTGAGATGCGCACAGCCTCTTTTGGGAAACAGACACATAAATCAACAATTACAGTTCAGAAGGGTAAATGCTTTCATAGAGGCTAATGGGGAAAAAGCTCTTTAAGCTGAAATGAACAAGCAGCTGGGTTGGGGTATTAGGTACTGGGGCAATGCAGGCTTCAAAGAAGTGAGATTTGAACTTTGTAGAGTGAGCAGTAGTTTTACCTTTCTAGAAATAGGGCACATTGGGGGTACACACATAGGAAGGGTAATGAGTGATAGACTGAAAAGATAGGAAGGGGTCAGGCTGTGACTCTGCATGCCACATCAGGGAATCTAGACTGTGTGGAGGAGGTTTTAAGCTAAAGAGTGGTGTGACCCCATGCAATATTAGAAACTAAACTCTGGCAGGCATATATCCTTGTACATAGGGACAAGAGGCTGCAGGCAGAGACCAGTGGTGCGGTAGTTTGGAAGGGATAAAGAGGATGGAATTGGCTCCAGCATTATTATAGAAATGAGATCTACAGGGCCTGAAACTAGCTCAGATGTGGGGCCCGAGAGAGAGGGGAACTGAGAATGCCTCCCCATCTGTCCCTCAAGTATCTTGCAAGGACCAGTGTTATCCAGAGTTAGGATATCCAAAGGGAGAGCACATTAGGTGCAGAGGAGCATGTCTTAGTCCATTCAGGCTGCTCTAACAAAATACCCTGGGTTTGGTAACTTATAAACAGCAGAAATATATCGCTCCCAGTTCTAGAGGCTGGGAAGTCCAAGATAAAGGTGCCAACAGATTCAGTGACTGGCGAGGACTCTGTCTGCTTCAGAGATGGTGACTTCTGACTGCATCCTGTCCTCACATGGTGGAAGGCAAAGGCAGTTCTCTGGAGCATCTTTTATAGGGACATTAATCTGATTCATGAAAGTGGAGCCCTCGTGACCTAATAACCTCTCAAAGGCCCCACCTTCTAATACCATCACCTTGGTTATTAGGTTTCAACCTATGAATCTGGGGGGGCACAAACATTCAGACCAGAGCAGAGAGGGAAAAGTAATGAATTTTCCTTTGGACATTTGGACACATCGAGTTTCTGTGAGATATTCAGGTAGAGTTGCCTAGCAGCATGTTAGAAATTCAAGATTCTATCTTAGGGAGAAGTTGGGGACTAAAAATAGAGATGCAAAATAATCAGTGTGCCCATGGAGGTTATTCAGAACACATGGGTTCTATTTTTTCTGTGAGGTATAAGGTGAGTTATATGTATGGGGCCTGGGGACAGTGGGGAAGGCAGAGCCCCCAGTGTGGCCATGCTCCCTGTGCACTCACTGCCCAGCCGGGAGATCCATTCGCATAAACTTGGATGTGTCACAGGGCAGCCACAGTAATCAATGGGATAGGAATTGAATTCATTTCTAATTCCCACCTGCTTCTTTCAAAATAAATTTGACCTCATCTGTGTTTTATATTGTGAGGGTGGCAAACTATGGTTCACAGGCCAAATCTGACCCACTGACAGTTTTTATAAACAAAGTTTTACTGGAACACAGTCATGCTTTTGTGCTACAACAACAGACTTGAAAGTTGCAATATAGACAGTATGGTCTGCAAAACCTAAAATATTTACTGCCTGGCCCTTTGCAAAAAAAGTTTGCCAACCCCTGATCGGAAAAATAAGAAATGTTTATCTTTTTTTTTAAAAGAAGAAACATGCCTCTTTGCTTCTGAATTTTAACTAATGCCTAGTAATTATGTCTGTTTACCCACAGGGGAGGGTGCTAGCTGCTGCAATTGTAGACAAAATAATTACAGTACTGTGGAATGATTTTACTAAAAGTATAGAAATAGGTTCATTACATGAGAAGAAAAATTATAATGATTCTCAATTACTATTTACCTATAGAAAATCTGGATGCCCCTCTACAGATATATCAAATTGCTAGATACGTACCAAAAAAAATAGAAATCATTTAAATTCAATTAAGTAGTCTCCGTCCCCAAACCCCAGATGTTTAGACTCTTCCCAGAGTTCTCATTTATCACCCCCATTTGGTGCTGTGCACTGGCAGCGAACAAAATTCTTTTCCAGATAGAGAGAGGCCGAGTGCTTCATTCCAGCCCAGTCCAGGGCTTGTCTCTGGGATTGTCCTCTGTCATCACAGCTTCAGAAGTCACACCACTGAACATCAGGAGACCAGAGAAGTGAATTACAGTGTGTCCATGTACCAAAGAACACCATCCCGCCACTGAAAGTCCTGTGGGAGAATATGGAAGAAATGTTCATTGTTTAGTGAACAGAGGAGTTACAGAATAGTATAATCCCAACAAAATAGCGTGTGCAATATGGTCTCAACTGTACTTAACAAATCCACATGTCCAGGGCAGGGGGGTGGTTGAAAGGATTTTTCTCAGGGTAGTGCAATTTTTCTTCTTTATTTCCCTTCTCTCTATTTTAGTAAATACTTAGTGAACTAATGCTCTGCGAGTAAACAGGTCCCTTGTTGTCAGGGGCAAGCAAGGGTAATTTTCTTCCTCTCTATCTCCCGTGCTGCCCCTAGGGGAGGCGGACTGTAAAGAGATTGGAGACTGTGTCCCAGGACCAGGAGCCACGTCCACGGACCTGTGCCTGCCCGCCCTGGATTACCTCAGGCGCTGTTCTCAGGTACGGCGGGTGCCCATGCTGAGCTCCAAGCCCTGAAACCTGCCTCAGAAGGTTTCAAAATATGTGTGGATGCCTTTTGCTAAAGCCCAGGAGAAACATTTCCTGCTGTCTCTGAAGAGATTGGGGCTTTTGTCTACCCTTTCCACAAAGGAAGGGAAATAATGAAAATATACTAGAACACACAACTGGACCCTGAGATCTCTGAAACCTCTCAGTTCTGCACAGACACATGAACTACCATCATCTATTTTCATCAGGCTTTCAGGGATGGGGTCATGAGGTCATGGGAAGTCTTCCTGATGGTACCAAAAAGTAGAGAGTGGGGGTGCAAACAGTGAAGAGAGCATAGAAAAGGAAAGAACGAGGGATGTGTGCAATCAAGATCTAGTAAGGAGATCTAGTAAAACAGCACTTATCACAGTGAACAGGGACCTTCATTGTGCATTGTCTGTATCTGTCAAATGCCCCACAAGCAAGATGATGCTCCCTCCTGGAAGTCCTTTCTTCTCTAGGCTTCAGTGACACCCCTCTCTCTAGAGTTTTTCTCCTGTCTTCTCAGGTTGTGTCCCCAGGTCTCTCCTGGACTCCTATCTACAGCCTCTCCCTCAGTGACAGCATGAAACTGCATGGCATACCCACCTCTACCAAGCCCCACATGATGGGACACCCAAGCCCCTTTCCACCCTCCGATCCTTGCCTCTCACTCATGGTGCTCCAACCACTCTGACTTCCTACCCTCAAATGCACTAGCTCATTGCTGCCCAGGGCCTCGCTGCTTCCTCTGCATGAATTTTCTCTCTCAGATCTCTGTATGACACTCCTTATTGTCCAGATCTCATTAGAAACAACACCTCCTCAGAGGGCCCAGGGCTAAAGGACCCAACAACTCCCTGCCAACATTCCCCACACACCTCTGTCACTCTTTCTAGCACCTCCCGTTGAGTTTTTTCTAGAGCACGCATGTCAGAAATTTTATTTATTGTTTGTGAAAGGGTTATGGTCTATAAGACCTATAGGGACAGGAATTTTGTCTCTCTTGCTCAGAGCTCTTTCTCTAGTTTCAAGAAGAGGGTGAGCACAGCAGGCACAGTTCTGATTCATGAAGAGTTTGTCCCAGTAATAAGGAACGCTGGGGCCTGGGCTGTAGCAGTGAGAGGGGATCAGAGCCCAGCTGCTCTCCAAGCTCTGCTCTGCTGCTCTCGTCTCCCCACCTTGCCTGCACTGCACACCCCTCCGCGTCTCCAGCTGCTCTTGCCCTTCTGTTTCCTTACAGGTTGGCCAGGGGAAGGGGGAATCAGAGTGAGGTATCGCATTTGCCTACGCACTCTTTTCTCAGTGATACCCACAGAACACTTTTTCGCAGAACCCTGTTGACATGTTTTAGGGTTCCTTGATAGATTTATAAAAGTCTATAAAACTTATATGTATTTAAGATCCTGAAAAATTATCCACTACTTTTTTGTTGTACTGAATGCTGTTTAATCTGCTTTGTGGGTTAAATGCCTCTTGGAAACTACATTTCTAAGTCCAAATCACAATCAATTTTAAAACTTTAATACATTGGGAGCTTTTCTAGTTTCCTGTCCCCCCTTATTACTGATCTATAATTTTATTGTCTTTTAACACCCCGAGTGCAACCTTTTCCAATATATAATTGTGGGGGGTTTTTTATTTAGTTATTGGCCAAAATCTACAAAATGCCCTTGAAGCCAATATTCCTTAGTGGGCGACTCGCTAGCTTACCTCGAAGACTTCAGGAGCAGTCAGCGAGCAGTGAGGATGGAATTGAATCGGTCCTGTCTGATTTTGATGATGACACTGGTAAGTTAATGGATTGGACTAAACCAAGTTATTTGCTATGTTCATATTCCCAGCAGCTTATACTGTAAGTTAAGCAGCTTATAGCTCATAAAAATGATCATCGTTTTTCTTATTATTTTTTATGATTCTGTCAGAGCAAGACTGCCTAAAGTTTCCATGGACTTTCCAAAAACATTGCTTTATAATCAATGCCTCCAAAGCCATCCTTTTTAGATGGATACCTCCATCTAAAACCTGTGCAGATTTGGAAATTCCACTAAGTATAGTTTCTAACTCTGAATTTTCTTAAATTTAGCAAATTGGAATGAAGTTGTGTTGGTGCATTGGTACTTAAATTGGCTGGTAATTGTCTTTAATATCTTTTAGGAAATGCAATCATTATATAATTACTTCCTGCAGGACTATTTGCTTAGAGACTGGGGAAATTAAGCCATTACCGAAGAGAGAATCTATTTGTGACTGGTGAAGCCGAAGGCTCAGGAAAAGAATAATTTTCAAGAATCTGTTTTAAATTAGGTCCCATGTAATCTCATGTGAATTAGAATTCAGTCTAGTAAATCTGGATAATTTTCACAGAGATTAACTCATGCTCCCACCTGCTGTCTTCTGTCTCAGAAGACCCTATCTTGTTCTACGTCTAGAAATGGAAATGATACCCTTAAATAGGTCTAGTTTCTGGGCATAATATGTTTGAAATAAACATCAAACTCCTTGCGAAAACATTGAAGTCCTTGCAAAAGGACCTTGGTGGGGGGGAGCTGTTAAATTTGGTTTTGTTTATTTCTTTTTAATTTTTGTTTTGTTTTATTTTTCAGTTACAAATTCATTTATGGGGTTGGCTGGAAGATTTACAGTTTTCAGTAGTGATTATAAACAGAAAAAACTCACTGGTTCAGATTAGTTGTGATGAAGAACTATAGGAAAGAATAAATATCTAATCTGGAGAATAATTAATGTTTTGGAAATTGGCTAGATGTTGCCTAAGAGAGATTTCATTTTAAGGATTAGGTGAGAATAATTCTTAGCATTTTAAACCTCTAACCCAGATAATTATAAGCAGAAGCTAATGTTGTTTATAATACATTTTTTAAGACAGTTGTGAATGGTGTGTATGTAACAGTGAGCACTCCCTTCCCATACATGCAAATCACTTTTTATGGATAAAGTTCAGTCAAGCACCTATGTAAAGTTCCCCACGTTACCAATTCATTGAGGACTTTAAAGTCATAATTATAAGACATAGCAGATCAGAGAAAAGTATAAAAGTAAAAGCTTTAAGTTCATATTTTAAAATTAAATAATTCTCAGCACTGATATATTACCAGATGTTATTCCTCTGGTTTCCAAAGGCAAATAATTACTTTTTCCCCCTCTGGAAATTTCAAATATGTCAAAACGAGACAGAATATACAAAACATATACATATATAGATATAGAATATACAAAACTAGTAATGGTGCAAGGTACCCATCACCCAGCTTCAACTATTGTTAATTTATGGTCAATTTCAAATCATATGTATCTTCCTTCTCTCTCTGCCTCTCTTCCTCTGTTTATGGCAAATGTTACTTAGTTTATGTTCCTTAGTTTATGGCAAATCCCAAATGTTATAGCATTTCATCTATAAATGCTTCAGAGTGTGTTCTTTAAGGATATCAAACATAACCACAATACCATTATCACACCTGGAAATGAACAATAATTTATAGTAGGGGCTGGAGTGAGGGGAGAATGGGGAATTACTGCTTAATAGTTACAGAGTTTCTGCTTGAGGTAATGAAAAAGTTTTGGAAATAGTAGTGATGATTGTACATTGTGTGTGTAATTAATACCACTGAATTGTACAAGTAAATATGGCTAATATGGCTAATTTTTGTTATATATATATATGAGTATTTACTACAATAAAATCATTTTAAAAAATACTAAGGTAATAGAACTAAAAGGATATTTTATTCTTTTGCTATTATAGCTCCCAAGAAATTTGATGATCATTTCAATATAGTAGAATTTACATACCATACTACATTTTTATTAGCAGGGAATAAGGAAGAAATTTGAGGAGTTTTTTTCTTTTGACTTCGTTGGAACGTGTATCATGATCTGTCCATGTATATAGGGTGATGTCTCACATCTGCAGAACACTTGGCAGTTTATGTACAATGCTTAATTGGATCTTGTGTCTTCTTTGTGTTCCACTGGATTTCACAGAAGTCTGCTTTTTGTTTTCTAGGCCTAATAGAAGTCTGGATCATCCTGCTGGAGCAGCTAACAGCAGCTGTGTCCAATTGCCCACGTCAGCACCAGCCACCAACCTTGGATTTACTCTTTGAGCTGTTGAGAGATGTGACTAAAACACCTGGTAAATGTTTCTATGTCTGTTTTGGAGGGGAGGGGGTTGTTATACATATAATGTTTTTCAAGAAGGCATTTCTGTGGGTATCTACCTGTTTCCGCTGTTTTCTAGACTTAGCACAAAGCTTTACACATAATAGAGGCTCAATAAATATTTGTTGAATGGCTATGATGCAGTGATGTTTAAGAGGTGTCCCAAGTATTTGTGTTTCTTCCTACCAGTCCATTTACAAATGTCGTGTGGTGGCCACTTAGATGGGTGTGTTGGAGCACCACGTAATTGGGCATAGCTGTGGTATCGGTGTCTCTGTGAGCCAGTTGGCTAGGCTCTGTTCCATGAGCACAGCCTTCCTTCTTGGCCGGATTTCACAGTCACATGCTCTTGGTGACAGGGCTGTTGGTAGAGCTTACCAGGTCTACCACTGGCATAAACAAACCACTCGCAAACATATGCAGTATTTAGACAGCAACATCTTGTTTGCATAAAGGTCATAAGGTGATTAGACTTGGAAAAAGACATTTGGTGCTTTCCTGGTACAATTCTCTGATTGTATAGGAAAAGAATGGCCCTCAGGAATTTATTTCTTGTTCTGAATTAATAAAGTTTAGCATACATGTTTCTTCATCCCGATTTTTCCAAGATCAAAGAAACTTCTCATAGAAATTTAAGTTTGTACTAACAAAATCAGAATCTCAAATGGAAGTCTTACCCCAAATGGTAACAAGAGGAAAACTGTTCATCATAATGAAGACTTGATAATTGATACTGTTTCAAAATCCATAGCAAAGTTTATATTGGATTTTTTTTCAAAAAAAAAAAAACCATAGCTACTTCCACATGTTAAAAAATTGAAAGCCTTACATTAAATAACAAACAGGTATTTTGTAGAATTAATTATATGCCACTATTTCTAAATCTGTTTTACTGGTTAGTACCATTTTCTTCTTTCAGATTGATTACCACTAAATGTATGTGAAGAGCATTTAACCCAATAATTCTATTCCTGGGAATCTATCATCTAAGGATATTAACTGTAAAAAGGACAAAAAAGAATATACAAGTATAAGATGTTTGCTAAAACATCTTGAATACCCAAAAAATTATAAGCACCCTAAATGAGAAGCAGTTAAATAAATTATGGTAAAAGTGTGTAAATATTCTACAGGCATTAAAATTAATATTTTCGAATAATATTTAATAACACAAAAAATTGTTAATAAAGCATTATGTTAAATTTCATATGCTATGGAGTACAATCTCAACTGTATACATTTATTTATAAATGCACACACACGTGCATTGTAAAAGTACTAGGAAAAAAACATCAAAATGTGATTATCTCTATAGGTGCGTTTTTTTCTTAGTTTGTATTCTCATGTAATTTTCGTGTTTATTTAAAATGGATGCCTTGCTTTTTAATTGTAATTTTAAAAGTTCATCAACATTTCCATGATATTATAAAAAGAAGCACAGATATTTTCATTATAGCATTGTCTATAAAGCAAAAAAATTAGAAACACCTTAAATGTCTACCATTAAGGGAATGGATAAGTAAACTGTTGCATATACGTGCAATGGAAATAGAATGTGGCAATAAAAATGAAGAATATCTAAATTTGCTGACAAAAAATGATCTCTAACACTATTGGTAAGTGAAAAAAAATCAATATGCAGACTAAGGTTTATATTTTCCCATTTATATAAAAGTAAAAAAATAAATAAAATTCTGCATTTCTCTATGTTTTATATAAATATATGTAGTTACATTTTGAAGTATGTTTTCTAATATTCGTATATTTATCTGTGTGTTTACATCTGGGGAGTAGGAGTTGATCAAGTGATATTTCAGCTTTATCAGTAATATTTGAATTTTCTATAGGAGTGTATTCGTGGATTACTCACATAAGTAAAATCACGCAGAAACAAAAGAGAAAAATGCTGCTGAAGACCATATATTTCCCAGTCAATGCCAAATTCCTTTTTCCTGCACCTTCTCGTAGAATGGAGAAGTCCCTGGAAAGAGATCGGCAAGGCCAAGTGGTGGCAGGGAGCTTTTCTTTTGTTACAGGTTGTTGCTGAGATCCCAGTTTTGACACTGACTTTTCTTTTTCAGGCCCAGGGTTCGGTATCTATGCAGTGGTTCACCTTCTCCTTCCTGTGATGTCCCTCTGGCTCCGTCGTAGCCATAAAGACCATTCCTACTGGGATGTGGCCTCTTCTAATTTCAAGCATGCCATCGGTCTGTCCTGTGAGCTGGTTGTGGAGCACATTCAAAGCTTTCTACACTCAGGTATCTCTGGTGCCAGAGCAGTTCATTTTGGGTGGTTTTTTTTTTTTTTTTTTCAGTAGGCAGCATCACTGCCTTAAAATGCTTAGTATATACCTAATCCAAATACCAGTGCATGATATTTGTGCTGGGAATTATTACAATAGAATTATATGATCAGTGCCAGCCTTCTAATAGATTATCACAGAGAAAAATTGAAACACATGTGTCCTCTACAAAGTTATCAAACAGAATACTTAAAGCACATAAGTGGTTAAGGATAAAATACCTAATAAGCGGTTCTGGGAATTAGGTGAGGGAAGTCAAGTTCAAGCACCTAGTAAATTTTAAAAAGAAGAAATGCTCCTGTAGCCTGGGGTGTATTCTGCTGTCCTGCTGCATCTGGGGAGGCTACCTGGAGGAGGGAGGGTTTTAGAAAAGGCTTCAGTTATGAGCAAGAAGTTGCTTAACCAGCTAGGGATGAAGACAGGGTTCTAAAGATCCGTGGCACTTTGAAAAAGATGTGAGTGTGGAGTGGACAGTATGGCGAAGTCAGCAGGTGGACAGGAGGCCTAGAGGCAGGGAAATATGTCAGTGTGGTGCCAGTGGAGCCACATTTGTGAAATAGAGATTCTTGCTTGTGATCCACCATGGGACAGTCTGGAAGTTTGCCGCTAGCCACAGAGGTTATAAATGGAAGGGAAAGGCATATGGACAACTACAGGAAGAGGTACCCTTGCTGGGGAGGATAAAGAAACTAAAGAGAACTCCAGGAGAGAGTTGCAAAGCAAAGAAGCTGTATCTTTACTAAGCTTAGTAAGGATAGTTTGCCCTGCAAAAAAGAACACTAATTAAGAAAACAAGTGGGTTTTTCCGCATGTAGGTGGTAGCCGGATCCCTAGAGGTAGAAGCACTTGACCCAGGCCCCTGAAGGGTTCTACTGAAGATGGAGTCTACGGCATCACAAGGACCTTGAGAAAAAGAATATAAGTGCAGTCCTTGAATGAGGCAAATAAAATGTGACTTTTGGAAATCTTGTTTAGTCTGGGAATAGTGTGCTGACTGAAGCGATACTGATGAAGTTTAAGAAATGGTAGGGCTAGAGATTTCTTGTTTTCCAGGAGTATTGCATTCAATTTAATTCAGCTATCAGCAGCAAGGAAAATATGTTTCATCTTTCCCTTTTTTTAAGAATTTAAATTTTTTACCAGCTAGTACTCAGGCTATATATTATATATTCTATCCTGTTTAAGTAGATGAATTACATACTTACCTGTGAAAAATGTACATCAACACATAAAAATGAGCCACATATTTCATCTTGATATATCTAGGAGTGGATGAAACAAGTTAAAATTGGGTAAAAAAAAAAAATCAAAGAAAATTGTTTTACGAGGTTTTTTTGCAGGGGAAGGGTCATGGTGCTACTTCTTTTTCCCAGGTATTTATATATCTTTTCTCACTCACCCTGTCCTCTTTTGCTATAAATGGTCGTTTCAATCTATCCCTTTACACTAGCACTGATTGAGACTTTGGGTTTTCTTTTTCCTTAGACATCAGGTATGAGAGCATGATCAACACCATGCTGAAGGACCTCTTCGAGTTGCTGGTAGCATGTGTGGCCAAGCCCACGGAAGCCATCTCCAGAGTGGGCTGCTCCTGTATTAGGTGAGAAAAAGGCCCCCTGACTCTGCCTATGGTTGGAGTTCTTATTGTGAAAATCAAGGAAATTAAATTATCTATGGTAGCCATTCACTTTTTTTGGTTACTTTTTTGTAAGAAAAATGACTATTTTATCATTAAAAATGACAATGTGCTAATAATTCATCATTTCAGTTTAGTGGGCAAATATTTATGTGTAAAGTATGATACAAAGTGCTCTGGTTTGTAGAAAGTGATATAAACTAAAATCCCTACCCTCCAGGAGCTTACGGCCTATTCAAAATGATATGACAGAGAGAGGGTCGCATGAAAAATGATAGCATGAGGAGTAACTGCTGAACGTCCAGCAAGGACAGGAGGTTTGGGGAGTAGGGTACTGAGCAAGGGCTTTGTCGTAGTAGCAGCACCTGGTCAGATCCTCCGAGGCGGGTAAGCTTTCGCCAGGTGGGATGCTCCAAGCAGGAGAACACGGTGAACAAATGCATGGAGATGAGAATGACAGGTGACAGTAAGAGGGCTTTTGTTTTTTTATTTGTAGAGGAGTAGTGGAAGGTGGGGCTAGAATGGAAAAACTAGTATAGAATATATATAGTCTTGCATACAAGTCTAAGTTTAAATGTTGGCCTATTTGTAATGGGGATCCATTGATATTTTCACATTAAAATGGTTTGGGAACTAGTACTTTGACAATGGAATACCAGATGGACAGAAGGCAGGAGTGATAAGAAACAGGAAAACTCGTAAAGAAACTACAGAAGAAATCTATGCATGAGGCCACAAGGGCCTACAGTTTGTGGCAACAAAATTCTGGATCCAAGTCTTCTTTCCTGTGTCTTTTGGCAGGTACGTCCTGGTGACCGCAGGCCCCGTGTTCACTGAGGAAATGTGGAGGCTCGCCTGCTGCGCCCTGCAGGACGCCTTCTCCACCACGCTTAAGCCGGTGAAGGTAAACTGCTGGGAGGAGGGAGCCGGGCGGTCCTTCCCTTCCTTAGCTCCCCGATGCCTCGTCGAGGTGGGTGACTGGCCTCTGCCTGCCTCCCCGTAGCAGGCAGTCTCATTTGGAATCCCGCAGAGGGTGAGAAAGACCTCGCTGGGTCGGTACTTTGTCCCAGGCACAGTGGCAGTGTCTGGGCCTGGCACCGTGAACCAGGACACAGCCAGTGACTGGCTGCTGTTTCTCCCTAGGACCTGCTGGGCTGCTTCCACAGCGGCACCGAGAGCTTCAGTGGGGAAGGCTGCCAGGTGCGGGTGGCGGCCCCCTCCTCCTCCCCCAGTGCCGAGGCCGAGTACTGGCGCATCCGAGCCATGGCCCAGCAGGTAAGGGCTGAGCTCTTGAGCTCAGGAGCTCTAGAAGCACATGGTGAGTTTTTCCTGAAGGTCTTGCATCACTGCCTAGTCCTTTAGGAGCATATACTTCCTAGCTCCAACCTCTTGCCAGTACCATTCTTTACCAGAAATAACGTTACACCAGGAATGATTTTTACCAGGAATGAATGTAATACCTCTTGCCGGTGCATCCTCCAGTACCCAGATCAAATACAGTCCTTTGTACAGCTTGGGCACTGTACTTTATACATAACTTGCTTGGACTACTTTTAAGTATTTGCTTAAATATTATTGCTAGACTATTAGTGCCTAAGGATGGCAGACTTATTTGATTTTTTTCTTATACTTCCTATACAGAGCACAGAGCTTAATGTTGAAAAGTTGCTTAATAAATTTTAGTTAATGTTGCTGATCATTTAAATTAAATGTATTCACCTAGGCAGGAATTATTGTGTACCATTGGCCTTTTCTTCTTGAGACACATGTAAGAAGTCACAAGAGTTGGTTCTGAGCTCCTGAGGAGCAGAGAACACATTCTGTATATTTACCGTGGTATTCCTAGAGCATGGCATAGAGAAGGCCCTTAGTATCTGTTTACTGAATCAATGAATTATTAAGTTACAAAAGGAATTACAGCATTAGCACAGGCTACAGATATGCCCCTAAACATTTAAGTAACATGGCAATCTGCCTCTAAGAAACTCTGTATGGGGCTTTTATCGGAAGTACAACTAAATGCTATCCCTAAATTCACATATATTCATAACAGTTCTATTCATAATAGTGAAAATACAAAAATGGACTAAATTCCCAACCACCACTGGCTGGCTAAATAATCATGTAACCAGCAACAGACATGTTTGAATTGTTGTCATGAGCAGAAGCTATTTGAACATGTGTGATGCATGTGGTATGTGTTTAAAATATTAATCAGCTTTTCCAAATGTACACTGTCAGATTTGAATAAAATTTGAAGAAATAAAATAAGTTGGAGGTCATAGTCAAAAGGCTCCTTTTCGCTACAAAATCTGCTTAAATTCTTAATAAAATTTTCCCTTAGTACACTCATAATCTACCAACATAAAGACCTTAGTCACTTTCTCATCATCAGTGGAGGAGTTTCCTGGCCAGGTCTGGCTTCTGAAGGGAATCCTCAGGTAGTGGGACAAGAACCCCTCCCCTCTCCAGTGCCTCACGTCATGTGATGAGTGTATTCATAACATCCCGGGACATGATGACTCTGCTGGACCTAAAGGGAAGGAGCACTTCCCACTGAAGCATCCACGGCCAGTCACAGAAGTGGACAGAAGAAATGTTGCAAGGCTGCAATGAAGAGCCACCTCCAACAGCATGGTGACGGTGGACGGCTGCAGCAATGAGTGTGGCCGGAACACCAGCAGAGGAACCAAGAGTGAAGGCAGTCCTCCAAGGATAGCTTCTCTAAATAGGAAGCTGTTACACCTGGCTGGATAAGAATTTTCACATGTGCACACAGTGGTCTTTTCAACCACATCCAATCATGCAGCAAGAATATGAAAATATCAGTGGTCTCCTCTTCTGAAACAGAGCCTTAGTGGGGAAGAACAGAGAACTGTTGAGTGACTCTTTGACTTCTTAATGTTTTGTTCTTTCTTCCTCAGTCCTAAGCCTTCCTCCCATACTCTCTCTTAAGATAACCCAGTATTCAGTAATCTGATCGTTCTTACAAGATTTGGAAAGAAAAAGTTTCCTTAAAAATAGTCTAATATTGGGCCGAGCCCGTGGCGCATTCAGGAGAGTGCGGGCTGGGAGTGCAGCAGCGCTTCCGCCGCGGGTTCGGATCCTATATAGGGATGGCCAGTTCGCTCACAGCGCTCACTGGTTGAGCGCGGTGCAGCCGGTCTCAAAAAGGACAAAAAAAAAAAATAGTCTAATATTTCCAAAGGTATTTCAATCCATGTAAAATGAAAACCTTTGGATCAGGGATCCAATAAGTGGTTACAATTTTCATATCTGTCGTTGTCTAGCAGAGTACCATGGCCACATCAGTAGTCCTGACAGGAGAAGTCCTAACTAATTTCTTATTCCTGTGTTGGAGATAATATGATACCAAACAGACTCGAAATCAGAGACAATCTTTTATAGACATAGCCCCTCTTTATTTACTCTTAATTAATATTAAATGTCAGTACTTGCTATTTGGAGTGTAATGAATGGCCACATGGTAGAACTAGTAGTGTTATTAGTATTAGTGTCAGCCGCTAACATTTATTGAGTATTTACTCCTCTGTTCTAATGCTTTGCATATGTAATACTCATATATTGACTCATTTAATTCTGTCAACAAACATACCTGGTTGGGAAACTATTGCCCTCATTTTATAGGTGAGGAAATGGGTAAAGAGTAAACTTGCCCAGAACCGTGGAGCTGATCCCTAATAGAGTCAGGTCGAGGCTGGTGAACTTGTGAATTTCACCTTTGTATCCGCATGCAGGTGTTTATGTTGGACACCCAGTGCTCACCAAAGACTCCAAACAACTTCGACCATGCTCAGTCCTGTCAGCTTATTATTGAGCTGCCTCCTGATGAGAAACCCAACGGACACACCAAGAAAAGGTAAGCAGCTAAGCTTAAACAGGTAGGGCACTTATAAATAAGAAAGTTCACTTATTCCCAGTTCTTGCTCATTGTAATCCAAGCTGTGGCCAAGAATATGGAAAACATTTGTGGAATCATTTATCAAAGATTTTCATGAAAACTCTTAGCCTTTTAACCAGACTTCGCACATTTTATATGTATTAGTATGCTTAGGCTGCCACAACAAAGTACCACAGACTGGGTGACTTAAGGAAGGTTTATTTCTCATACTTTTGGAGACGAGAAGTCAGAGATCAAGGTGTTGGCAGGGTTTCTTCTAAGGTCTCTCTCCTTGGCTGGTAGATGGCTGTCTTCTCCCTGTGTCTTACATGGTCTTCCTCTGTATGTATCTGTGTCCAAATTTCCTCTTCTTATAATGACACCAGTTAGATTAGAACACACCCTAATGACCTCATTTTGATTTAATTACCTCTTTAAGACCAAGTCTCCAAATACAGTCACATTCTGAGGTAGAGGTTAGGACTTCAACTTATGAATGTGGGGGTGGGGGAAGGGTGGAAACAATCCAGCCCTTAACATCATACATATTTTAATCTTAAAAAAAAAAAAATAAATTGTAATTTGAGGCATGGTTTACATTGTTTCAGTGAGAAATACATAAATTTCTCCATGAGTAGTATGGCTGTCGGGAGACAAAAAGATCTGTGCCCCACCACAAGAAACTTGCCCTTTTTAAGTACTTACATGCTGCCTAAAAAATGTTGTTCCTAGAGTTGAAGATGAAGACAGTGACTCCGATTTTGCATTTTTAAATTTCTGACCCACTAACAGCAATATTATAAGTATTTGAGCACTATATGAGGGTACTTCAAAAAGCTCATGGGAAGATTTGTATTTTTTTAATTCTATTTTTCTGTAAACTTTTTGAATTACCATCATATGTGAAGTGCAGTGGATAGATATTTCCACTCCCATTTTACCCATGAGGACAAATTCAGGGAGGCTGGTTCACTTATCCAAGGACACAAGCAGCCCGAGCTAAGTTAGTTCATATTATTTCACAAGCTCCAGGTGATTTGTCCTAAAGTTAGCTGGTTAGCATAGCAATTTGAATAATACAACCATTTGGGCAAAATTTCTAGGTACTAATTTTTTTAACCAAGTGTTTCGTACATACAGAAGAATACGTGGGGTGTTCAAAAGTTATGAAGCATGAATAAAAACTAGAATAACTATAAGCCTGCCACCCAATTTCAGAAATAGAACTGTACCAATATCCCATTCCCAGTTCTAGCCCCTGCTTCCCTCAACTGCCAGTCACTAGTTTTTAAGTGTTGGTCATTTTTTTATCTACGTTATATACCAAAGACTATGCAGTCCTTCCATATCTTTAAACATTGGTCTATTTCAGAATTTTTATTCTTTTCTTACTTCCTTTCCATTTTTTTAATTTCTGGTTCCCATTCAGCCAATTATTCTTGCTGAAATATTTTTGAAGTAAAAGTAGGAAAAAGGAATAATAATAGGCTGAATTCAAATGATAAATAAAACATAGGAAAAATAGAGTACTGTAATATTCTTATGTTATTGACTTAAAAGGTTTTAAAAGGTTAAGATTTAAAAATATATTAACATGGCCTATAATTTTCCTTGCACCTTTAATAGGCAATTACCCATTCAGTATAGTTAAATTAACCAGGAAAAGCATGTTAAATTTTTTAGGCCATCCCACTGGCCACTGAGCCAAAAGACATTCCCTAACATTCATTAAGAGCTCTCAGCCAAACTGTGTATATTTTGCATTCCTGGATTTGACTCATATTAGCAGGGGCAATTCTTAACTTAGCATAGGATATAGTGGAAGATGAGTTAGACCTAAGAAAAGTTTGTTATATACTGGTCAGACGCATCCTTAAAGGTCCATGTTGAATCACCCATAGAAAAAAAGACCTAATCTAAAACCAGAATATTGCATTTAAATAAAGAGAAATCTGGGTTCGTTTGTTCTTTTCAATAGCTTTGAATTGATAGTCCCAACACAATTCACATAATTTTAATTAGAACTTGAAGATGTACTATGTAGTATTAGATCTGTTTGTCTCTGATACAGACATTAGCATGTTTTAAGTCAACCACTTGTTATGCAATTAACTCTCAATTATCCCATCTGGAGGCTGGTTTACTTTTGCATTTATTAGAAGGAAGATCTCAGTCCCTTCTTAAAGATGTGCTGAAACACCTGGGTGCAACAAATTGGAAAATTATTTGTTAATTTTGTTTGAGATTTTTCCTGTCGCCTGTCAGCATAGATGATTGATGGTTGCATATCTATGAAGCTTTTTACCATTTCCCTTTTTCCATGTCTTTCTGAAATTTTGATCTCTTCAGTTTTGCTTCCCTTCTCATCTTTGCTTTCTTGTTGCTGCATCATATAGCCCAAACCTAAAGTAAAAGGGGTTTTCTGTCCTTTCTTACATGCACAGTTAGCCATTTTATATCCTAAAGCATCAAAGAGAAGACCTTGGTTGATGAAATTATTTCACAATTCAGACATGGTTTTGCATTAGTCCTCTCTTTGGGTGTTTGCTGGAAAAGGGCTTTCTATTTCTCAGGAAGTATCCTTGTGGGCTAAGGGTTTTTTTACCTTCAGAGCCAATCAAACTCACCCCTGTGGTTGTGCTTCCTACTGCAGGGGTCCAGGCTTCCAGGGGAGTGGGTTGAAGTGTCAGAGCCATCTCCCTAAGATAAAATTTCTTGCCTGCAGTGAGGGCAGCCTACACCCAGCGCCAGTCTGCTTTCGTTATTCGCTCTGTTTTGGAGACTGAGTGCTACTTTCACTGGACGTTTTCCCAGTTACTGGGGACGAGAAGAGGAATAAGGTGCTGTCCTGTCCCTTGAGGACAGTTACAGTGTTACGGTCTGACAGCCAAGTGACGAGAACTGTATCATCAGTGCAAGATTCTCCTTCTTAGGGTCCTATAGAGTGGACATGAACCACTAGACCAAATGGCTAGCTTTTAGAGCCTTCTTCAGAAGAACGCATATTTAGATTTCCTAATACCTTAAGTAACTTACCAGTAGTTAACTGAAGGAGGAGCCAGGGGTGGGGGGAATGGAGAATTATGTTTAATGGGTGCAGAATTTCTGTTAGGGACAATGAAAAGTTCTAAAAATAGATAGCGGTGATGGTTACACAACACCAAATATACATAACAGCACTGAATTGTACACATAAAATTGATGGAAATAGTAACTTTATGTCATGTATATTTTACCACAAAAAAGTTAAGTAATTTATTTTATGAGGTTACTATTTGTGAACGACAGCCTTTGTTGGTCATTTCATCTTCCTTGAGAGTAATGTGTTTTCCCTCAGTGATGGCCACAAAGTGCACAGTCAGCTTTTAGATTTATGCAGGATTTTTATTATTTTCTGTTAGTTAAAAGAGTACTTTTCCTGCTAATTATAAAAATAATTTTTAAGTTTAAGCTCATAGTAAGATACAGAATAAAGGACAAAGTTGTTAACATAATGATTGAACCATTGAAATCAGTATTGTTGGGAAGAGTTGTCATAATTTTATAATTATCCAGTTATGAGAATTAGTTGGCAACATCATGACATAAGCTATTTTCACAAAATTCTAAGAGTAATGAAAAGAACATGAAGCCATAAACCCAAAAAGCCACATTGGTGAATTTAAATGTTTGGTAAATGTTAGGACCTCTAATTGAAATTGTTTTCTTTCCACCCAACAAAAGGGGCTGAATCACCAAGTGACTGAGCATTCACTTCTAAAGCCACCTTATTCAGGCTGCGCCCTGATTAGGAAAGAGCAGGAAGTTGTCATGTCTGGAGGATTGTGCCTGCTTCTCAACTGGGAGCCCTGATGTTGGGAAAATAAAACAATTTAATCAGGCCCTCTGGCCTCGGGGCAGGTTGGGGGTGGTGCAGCATTCTTTGTGCACCCCATGCAGGTGACTTGAGGGGCATCTCAGTGAAACATGCCCATTCAAGGCTCATGTAGGAGCCCCACAGCCATGCTGTGGAAGGGAATTCTCATGTGTGAATAATGCTGCTTTCTCACCTAGGTGTGTTCAGAAGGCTGTGAGTGACATCATGGGTGTATTTCCTAACGTTACAAATATTAGCCCCACAATTACACTAATGTTAAAACTCTTCAATGTTTGGTTCTCTTTTCTCTCTCACATGCTAGAAACACTGAAGTTTTTACATATTTGCACCTAAAGAATAAACATTTAATCCTAGAAAACTCATTTGATAGCCAAGCCAGACTTCAGTAAGACTTTCTTGGGTTTAAGAAAAAAGGGCTATGTGGGCCAGCCACCAAAAAAAAAAGTTTACAAGGAAATCATAAACCTAATTAAAAATAGGAGACTTTCAGCAGTAGCCTTAATTGTAATAAATAACGTAAAAATAAAAAAGTGGGGGAAAAGGGCAAAAGGTAGGAAAAAGACCAATTTAAATTAATAAAACTCAACAGAATTTATTACTTTCTTGATTGGATGTTTAATTACTCATATCTATGAAAGAAAATAAGATGTGTCATATCCCATAATTGTTGATTTAGTATCATAATGTATATTCCATAGCTCCTGGATTTTAAAAAGTGTCAGGAATTCCACTTGCTATGATTAAAATGGTTATCGAGCAAAGTCCCAAGAAGTTTGCCCTTTTTTAAGGAAGACATTTGAACACAGGTGGTTGGGTTTGTGACTTCACATGGGTGATGTCGCCTGGCTTTTAGTAACTGACATCCTTTCCGTTTGAAGCGTTTCCTTCAGGGAAATTGTGGTGAGCTTGCTGTCTCATCAAGTGTTACTCCAGAACTTGTACGATATCTTGCTAGAAGAGTTTGTCAAAGGCCCCTCCCCGGGCGAGGAGAAGACCATCCAAGTGCCAGAAATCAAGCTGGCCGGCTTCCTCCGATACATCTCCATGCAGAACCTGGCAGTCATCTTCGACCTGCTGCTGGACTCGTACAGGACGGCCAGGGAGTTCGACACCAGCCCCGGGCTGAAGTGCCTGCTGAAGAAGGTGTCGGGCATCGGGGGCGCCGCCAACCTCTACCGCCAGTCTGCCATGAGCTTCAACATCTATTTCCACGCGCTGGTGTGCGCCGTCCTCACCCATCAAGAAACCATCACTGCCGAGCAGGTGAAGAAGGTCCTTTTCGAGGACGAGGAGAGAAGCACCGATTCTTCACAGCAGTGCTCCTCGGAAGACGAGGACATCTTCGAGGAGACCGCCCAGGTGAGCCCCCCTAGGGGCAAGGAGAAGCGGCGGTGGCGGGCGCGGATGCCCTCGCTGAGCGTGCAGCCCGTGAGCAACGCGGACTGGGTGTGGCTGGTCAAGAGGCTGCACAAGCTGTGCATGGAGCTCTGCACCAACTACATCCAGATGCACCTGGACCTGGAGAGCAGCGTGGAGGAGCCCCCGACCTTCAGGAGCGACCCGTTCTTCACCCTGCCCTCCTTCCAGTCGGAGTCATCCACCCCATCCACCGGGGGCTTCTCTGGGAAAGACACCCCTTCCGAGGATGACCGATGCCAGCCACGGGAACACGCGGGCGAGTCCCTGAGCCTGAGGGGCGGCGGCGGGGACGTGCTCATGCTGCCCCCCAGCCCCAAAGTGGAGAAGAAGGATCCCAGCCGGAAGAAGGAGTGGTGGGAGAGCGCGGGGAACAAGATCTGCACCATGGCCACCGACAAAACCATTTCAAAGTTGATGACCGAATACAAGAGGAGGAAACAACAGCACAACCTGCCCACGTTCCCCAAAGAGGGCAAAGTGGAGAAGAAGGGAGAGCCGCCGGGTCCCAGGGGTCAAGACTCGCCGCTGCTTCAGCGTCCCCAGCACCTGATGGACCAAGGGCAAATGCGGCATTCCTTCAGCGCGGGCCCCGAACTGCTGCGGCAGGAGAAGAGGCCCCGCTCCGGCTCCACCGGGAGCTCCCTGAGTGTCTCGGTGAGAGACGCCGAAGCACAGATCCAGGTAGGTCCCTGCCGGCCTGAGGAGGCAGGAGGAAGCCTGGGCTTCAAAGAGGGGGCGTGTCCCCCTCGCAGAGCAGGTGCACTCATGCTAAGGTCAGACACAAACCAGTAGGGGGTACCACCCCACTCACCTCCAAAGCCAGAGGACTGCCTGGGCTTAAGATGTACCATCCATCAGTATACGTATCAGTGTGAAGGTGAACTTGTGTTCTCAGATAATTTCAGGAGCTGCTTATCTCCTTTGTAAGATGTATTACTGAGAATTAGGAACCCACCTGTGTAAATAAGATGAAGCTAAAGATTATAAAATTGATGGACTTTAACTGGCATTGAGTCCTTAGTTTGCCATTTGAAAATGGCACTCAGGAAATTCTATAGTCATGAAGCATTATGTAAAGGGAAAAGGCAAAGTGAATATTATTGTGTGGTTATACCAATGAATTGTTTTCATCTCAAGGTTTTCTAACCCATCCTGAGCACATAAAAATTTTCATTCTTCAGGGGGCTTTGAGTGTGGCTATTCTTTCATATATTTGATATTTGCAATTCTATGCTACATGAAAAAAAATGAGTTTAAGAAGAAAACAGTGCAGGAACTGTTTTGCTCAGTTTGAAAGAGATGAGATTGGGGCAAGAGAAATAGAGGGATCTAGAGAAAGCCCTCTAAAAATAAATAATCTGAATGTTTATTTCAAATTGTAGATTCTTGTCACAGGCAAAATAAGTTAGAAGATCTGGGGCCCTAGGTGTCTATGAATATATACAGGAACGTTTTCGTAGAATAAACATAAACTTGGAATTAGCATGAGTCTTGCAAGATGCCTTTGAAGTATCTTAAACTTAGAAGTAAAACTCGTAATTCAGAATCTGCAAAACCCATCTTAGACTAGATTTTTGAGAGTATCCAGTCAAACTGAGATATATCGATATTCTTTAACCAACGGTCTTCTTAGCAAATCGTATATCTTAATTGCTTTTTCATGTCTTATAATTTTGCTTATGATTTTAAAAGTTATCCGAAATTAAGGCAGACCTAATCCAAGTTATCTAGGCATTATAAAGACTGCTAATTAAAAGTATCATATGGTGTATGGAAATCTCATTATGAGAAATCAGTTTTTTAAAATCTAAGGAATACATTAAGATTTTAGTTAATTAATGAAAGCTGAAACTAAGGCATTCCTAATGCTATATGACTCTCTGCTCATCCTTATGTATACGAAGAAAACACAGCAGCTTATGATAGGCACATTAAATTAGTAAAGATTTATGGCAGCTAAAGCCTGAGAAAACCCATTTTCACACTGGCAGGGCTTAGCCAATCAAATGAAACTGTGGGAGAAAGCTGATAATTCTCTTAAATCCTTTTTCTTAGGCATGGACCAACATGGTGCTAACAGTTCTCAATCAGATTCAGATCCTTCCGGACCACACCTTCACTGCCCTCCAGCCTGCAGTGTTCCCGTGCATCAGCCAACTGACCTGTCATGTGACCGACATCAGAGTTCGCCAGGCTGTGAGAGAATGGCTTGGCAGAGTAGGCCGTATCTATGACATCATCGTGTAGAAGATTCACATATCATTCCAAGGAAATACAATACCAAGGGTTAGAGTCTGCCTGCCAATCTAACCAATAGCATTTTCCCAACCACCAGCCCCACTTCAACTAGTATCTCAGAGAACAGTGTTCCCTGATGTTAAAAACCCTTTCCAGTCCCGCCCTAACTAATCAGCTTTGGGGTCATTCTGGATACTAAGGTTGTATCTAGATTACATAAGTAGTACTTGATTTTGCACATTACTAAAGAAGAGTCTACATTCCTTGATGTATTTCTAAATCTTGAGGTTTATTTCCCAGTGCTTTGGCTTGCAGTATTGTCCCCAAATGGGTCATTTTCAAGGACCACTCCTTTGAAAACACACATTGATCCATTTGATCCATCATTTTAAAAATAAATGCAATTCCTAAGGAAATATCTGCTGGTAAGTCAAGCTGATGTATAAACACTCAGACATCTAGCACCAAACATTATTAATTGGAGAGAGATTTATATGATTATGGATTTGGCCAGGAAGAAAGCAACTACAAAAATGTATTCTTAGTTGTCATAATCAAGAAAGAGATGACTTGTGTTGTAAAATAATCCAGAACATTTCAAAAATATTCCTAAATTGTTAAGATTTTTAGGTTGGTATTCACCACCTTCCCCTTGAAAGGTACTGTTGTACCATCATTTCCCCATTTCTAAAGGAAGAAAATTATTTTCTCACAAGGTTTTTAAGTCTGTGACTTGACAGCCTTAGACACAGTGTACCCAGTAATAACAGCTCATACACATATCGTCAAGAGACGTAAGACTGACCAGCTACCCTAGCTGTTCCATTAGAATTGCTTCTGCTCCCAAGGAAAGAAAAAAAGGTGCCTTAGTCCTTCGTTGCACAGACATTTCTATGCCCCACAATTATCTGAACGTAAGGTACAACATTTGGTTTTTAAGAAAACAAAACATTAAAATGCAGTCATTTGGTATGAACACCTTTGGAAGAAAGGAACTCAGAGTCCTCTGTCCACTGAGTGGACTTCTCAGGGAAGGGGGTGAGAAGTGTGGGGTAGGCAGACAGCTGGAAGGGGTAAGAAAGGAGATTCCGATTAAATCATTTTAAATCTTAAAATGTGACAAAATGCTCGTATAAAATTATGATGTCAGTTATACAAGCTCCAGTCTCAGAAGAAAATAAAATTAATGGAGAAGGGGACACAATGAGATTTTTTTAATTATTTTTTTTCCATTTAAAGTCTCTCTCTAGTAAGTAAATTTACCCCATGTTTGAGGTCTCTTTATTCAGACCAATATTTTAAGTGAATATTTCTTAAGTATTACTAGAAAATGAATTTGGAACATTTACCTTATTTACAGTGCATTTTATATTTCTTACATTATAATAATGATTGAAAATCCTCAATCAAGCCCACTTATATACATTCTAGGGAATAGAGTTTAATTTCCCAGCCCCTAAAAATCCATTCATAATTGAATATGTTATCCTTTAAAAATAAAACATCAATTCTTCAGTATTGAAGTAAGTATTTAAAACTTATTGGTGCTGGTGTTTCTAAGCTTTGCCCTCAATAAATACGTAGATATCTGTAAGGTTAAGAGGAAGGCAGCGTTCTCTGATTTATCTAGGTGATCTGAAAGAAAGACCTTATCATTCATTCACTATGCCATCTAGAGCTGACAACAGAATCCAGAAGACATTTTTCCAATTCCACAAAACACTCTCTTTGCCTTCAGTTTGTACTCATTAGAGAGTAATTGAAGTTTAGAAACAGATCATCAACTATTTGTTCTTAATAGGCAGTGAATTATTGGGATGGCAATGAGCTGTGTTCTATACTTTTGAATTTTTATACTTTGTAAATGAAATTGAAAGTCAGATAGATTTTTTTTCAACAAAAGCAGTACACCATGCTTGTTTAATTTGTTTTTTGCAGCTTATCTGAGATTCCATTCTTTGTGAGCTTGTGAGTACTCCACAGTTTTTGGGGTGGGGGGTGGAGGGAAACCAGTAAAGCAGAGTACAGAATTGCAGTACTTACAAAATGTTTATACATAGCACCTTTTCATAAAGTATAGAAATTCAGAAGGAGCCAGTCTCAATTGATGAATGTCATGTCCCAGAAATAGTTAATTGTTAATTGTTTAAAAATCAGAACTCAGTCTCCAACAGAGTCTCTATTATGGTATCCAAGTCTAGTTCATGAAAATAAGGTTACTCCATTCTGTGTCCAAACAGTGTTCTAATACTAGCCTGATTAGGGTCCCAAGAATAAAAAGCTGAGAAAGTGTACAAAGCTCTTTACCTATGATTTTGTAAGAGTTTTTTTGGTACCTTCATCATCTTTTTTATGGTCCATCCCAAGGCCCGTATTGCTCTTAACCCTTCTCCATTTCTTAGGTACTCTGCATTCCAGAGTGACCTGACATCTGCGTCCCCACCAGATTGCAACCAGAAAGTGGCAAGTCACAGTAGTACTTCCCAGAGGTATTTGCAGTTTCCAAAAAGCACATTGCTTGATGCAAAGTAGTCTCTAATGAGTGGGACTTTGGTCGAATTTCTTCAGCAGGTGGAGAGGAAAAGGAGGTAATTAGGAGCACTTGGTGGGCAAGTGGCCCCTGGCCAGACTGCCCTGGTCAGTCCCTTGCACTGTTCCTGGTGTCTCAGTTTCTGCCTTTCCCCTCTCTTCTTTCACTCCCTTCCAGTCTCTGAAACTGTCATGTATTTTTCTCCTCATAGTCACTTTTGCGCCAACAGTAAGACTAGGTCAAGACAGCCTTTTTCCTTTTTTTTTTTTTTTTGTCTCTTTTCGTGACCAGCAACGGATCGCAACCCTCATTGTCGCGCCCGTACCAGACTGGGACCGGCCACGGGATCGCAACCCTCGGCGTTGCTCCCGCACCTCGCTCAGCCAGTGAGCGGCCGGTCTGTATGTGGGATCCGAACCCTCGGCGGGAGCGCCGCCGCACTTCCCAAGCGGCGCACTGTAGCAGTGCGCCACCGGGCCGGCCCCCAAGACAGCCTTTTGAAGTTAAAAACAGTTGTTAGCATGTACTTGCAGATCTAAGCAGAACAGGATTTTACACCTTGCTTTTAGTTGTCCATCTTTACTGCCTGTCGTGCTACACGCCTGTGCCACTTGTCAGGCTAGGGCTGGGTCTGGAGCTCACAGACCCCTCACATGCCAGGCTGGGTCCCCAAACCCCTCACACACAGGTCTATGAGCTAGGTAACCAGCAGACAGGTCCTTGGAAGCCATAGGTTGGAGAGGATGGCCCCACAGGGCGGACGCCCACCAAGGTGGCTGCGCAGCCCATGTGTACTAACTCCACCCACACACACGCAATTTGCTTACCAAGAATGCTGCACCACCCCCAACCTGCCCCAAGGCGAGGGGAGCCTGATTAAATTATTCTATTTTCCCAACACTGCCAAATGTGTATTACCCTAAAGCTGAGATTGTTCTCTCCTTTTCTTACATTTTTATAAAGTGTGCTTCATGAAACAAGCATCTGGAAAATTCCAAGTGTAAGGGAATCTCTGAATGGCCCAGCCAAGTACATGCACTCTTTGCCGGAGTCTGCCATTGGGAAGGGTGTAGGTTTTGATGATGGAGAGCTGATAAATTGTTCATAAGATCCTCCCTAGCTCTTTCATCTCCTGATCAGCTTTGAAAGATGTTTAGGCTGCCTCTTTACACCATCTTGTTATCTCTCTCTCCTTAGGATTATTTTCCGGCCTTCTCCATAGACACAAAACTAGAACACCTTTTACCATTTTTAGGCTATTTAATGACTGACCAGTAAGGACCCAGGCAGATACTAACATACATGGCTCAGATTAAAATACTGTATATCAAACATGACAAAAATGTTAATACGAGGGCACCTCAAAAAGTTCGTGGAAGGATATGTATTTTAATTCTATTTTTCCATGAACTTCATGAAATACTCTCGTATCTTGAAATTGAAACTTCTTGGTACAATCATTATTTAGGATTACTATTGTTTTAAGGAGGAGGCTTTTATAAAGTCAGTTGAGAGAGTCAAATAGCCTTAGCTATAAGGTAATGCACTTATATAATAGATATTGATGACTTCCTCAAATCCATCATGATACTGCTTATATAGGAAAGTTTTCTTCCTCAGAAAAGAAAATCCATTAGTGTCAATTTCATCAGACTAAACATAATGAAGACCTTTGTTTAGAGCTGTAACAAGAGGTTACAAACAGCAGGGAGAAGGTGACATGTTAATTGTCACTGTCAATGTGGACCTCTACTTATATTATCATATTTAGTTCTCACCATGTGAAACAGGTATTGTTTTCCTCATTTTTCAGATGAAGACAGAGACAGAGAGAGGTTAAGAAACTCACCCAAGATAACAAGTAAAAGGCAAAGTTGGTTGCAAAAGAGTTGTTCCTGAGTTCAAAGGCCATACTCTGTCTCTCTGACACCATGCTCTAAGTCTATAGTGTAAGCATTCTAGTATGAGAAAAAGAAAAAGTTTCAAAGTATTGGGCAATTAAAATGAGAAAATGTAATTGACACCCCAGATCTGTCAGGGATGTTAAGGGGATTTTTAAGAGATAAGGTTAAAAAGAAAAAAATAGTGTTTGTATATAGAAAGATCATATATAACATATTCTGAGTGTTTGAAAATAAAGGAAATCGAAATCTAATCTTTAATCTTAAAGCAGATATTCAGTGCTACTACAGAAAACTCACCTAGTTAGGTGAAGTGATGGAATAATACTGTTCACCACCAGCTATTAACACAGAAAAACAGAAAAAGGTGTACAAATCATGTATTTGGAATGACATGCATAATTTGTACACCTTTTTCAAATACCATTTAGCCAACTCGGAATGAAGTGCCCTGGAGCCAACAGTGCCTCTTTACTTGCTTCTCTGGGAAGTGTGTAGTACTACATTTGTAGGTCAGTATCAAAGTTTGGAAATATGCAAAATAAATGATATACTTTTTTAGATGTACATTCTCTGACGAAGCAGCAACTGGTTGAACAAGATTATTTAAAGATCCAGGTACTGAGGGCATCAGGTCAATATCCACAGTAACCAAGTGCCACAACACCTAAATATTTCTACTTGTTTTACAGATAAGGAAGCAGGCAGAAAGAAAATCCAGAGTCCTGCACTAAGCTGATGGCAGAGCTTAAATATGCTTGGATACCACTTAGATGATCCCAGTGTAGCCTTAAAAAAGCAAAAGAATGTTTTTGAGCACTTTTTTTGGAAATATGAACTTGTTATTGGGAAAGATTTATAAAATTGGTAAAAAATTTGATTTATAATTATGCCTCCTCAAAAAAAAAGTATTGTTCTTATTCACTAGTGGAGCAATCTAAAAAACACACCTTTGTTTGGGAGATCCCCTTTCTCTGATTGTATTATAGTGTTTGATGTGCAAAAAAAACAATAACTTAAGATTTTGAAATTGAACACCGTCTGAGACATGATTATTACTTCAGGGAAGACAGATCAAAAAAAATTATCCCCTGAGATTGTCTAGGAGAAACGCAGTTGAGAACAATGTTCAATTTACTTATAAATGGCGGCACAACTTACTAATTGAAGAAAAACCACTACTACACCACCAGCACCATACAAAACTTTTTTCCTATCTCTTTGTGTAATGCAAAGGGGTTCCAGGAAGAAAACCATCTTAGTGAGAAAACTGCACCCAGCTGATGGTGAATCCCATCTAGTTATGGACCTTCCATCCTTGTGAACTACCAAGAATAGTTTGTATTCCTATCCTGAAGGTTTAACCAGTGATTGCCTAGTACAGCTTGTAAGAACAGTGGTTCTCAAACTTTAGCACACATCACAATCACCCGAAGGGCTTGTTAAAACACAGATTGCTGGGTCCATGCCCAAAGTTTCCAATCCCATAGACTTGAAAATTGGCATTTCTAACAAGAGTTCCCAGGTGAGGCCGGTGCTGCTTCTCTGGGGACCATGCTTTGAGAACCACTGCTTTGAAAAAATTTTCAGCTACTACCTTTAAGATCAGCCTGACTTACCAAGCACTACAGAAAAACTGAATTTAACCTTGGGCAGACAACTTGGGATTGGATTCTCCATAGCATTCCTGCTCAAATCTTCCCAGTTTCCAGTTTTATTATACCAACAATCGGTTTTTACAAGCTAGAAGACAATGAATGTATAAGTTCTATACAACAGTGAGATAAGTCTAAGTTTTTTGTCTTTGTATTTAGAAACATTGGTTCTATGGATGACCATTTGTATCACATTGAACTTTTACTTGTACTGAAGGTGATTTTAAGTTTAAGTATGTAGTGTTTGAATTTCTTCAGTCAATATAGTTTTAATGAGATGCTGGCTCCCTTACAACCGTGGCTCTTGGTTTACACAGGCTTTTGAGTAGTTGCTTGCTTGCCAGTTGTTTTACATCTCATTGGTCACCAAAATATCAGCACTTCAAGAGGATACGACACTACTTGCTTTACCTTCATCTTTCACTTAAGTGTCTGGTGTAAGTTAATATTTTAATTTCGTATATATATGTAAAGAGTCTACCAAATAGCTTCATGGAAATTTGCAAAATGAACCAACTCCCTTTTGAGCAGTAAGTGTGCCTATTCTGACTTTTCAGTAAATATGTTGTGTTTCTGCACATTATCTGCACAGTGGACACCATATTCATTATCTCATCTTCCAAATGATGGGAAAAATACAGAAGTGGATCAATGTGTTTTGTGAATACAGTGAAATCTTGTTAACTCAAATATAGATGGGGCTTTAGTTTAACTCTTTATTCAATTAATAGCTTTGGAAATTCTTTTTTCCATTTAAAAAATAAGGACCATAGAGAGAATGATTCAAAAGAAAAAAAAAATCGAGCACCTTAAAAATCATCATACATTTATAAACTATATTACACATAATTATTATTGATTCAGTAAAGTTTCTCTAAAGACTTCTGCTTAATACCCTGACATTTAAATTAATTTAGACTATTATGTGAATAGAAGGCAATAATTACATTTACAAGAATTAGTGATATCAGGAAACATACCAGTGTAAACGGTAACAAGGATTCATGTCCTTGCCTCTGTGGATGGAAATAATCAGAGATTTTTTTATATCACTTTTGTTTCCCATAATCATTTTTGAAAATTATGTGTACATTTAGTTTGTTTAATAATAACTGATTTTAAAATTAAATTTTAAAAATCGATCTTTAGGAATAACTTATTTTCAATTTGTTTGACCAACTGATGCCAAAAAGGGGAGGAGAGAATCTGAAAGCCAATCTTTTGAACTAACATGTAAAATACTAAGTTTTCTCTTAAAGTTAGGGAGACTCAAGCCCCTGATGCTCCAGTCACCAGTGGCTACCTCATGATTATGTGCAAGCTACTGTCTGCTGCTCCCTCTGCAGTTCTGTCCTCTGGTTCTTGTTGGAAGTGCTTCTCTCTGATAAAAATTGATTTCCCACTCAATAGGCAAAACTGGACAAAGATGAATGCTTTTGATATTTTTCGTTTCACTTTGGTCAAAACTACATGGTCGAATATCCAGGTGTGGCATGATGGGGCAGGAGGAGGTGCCTAGAGGGAAAGGTTATTTTTGTTTCTTAGTTTGTTTGTGCTGGGGGTAGGGAGGGGGAGCTAAGAAAAAGACATTTCTTGCCCTAATCATGCCAAAAGACTATTTATTCAAGATGCTTTTCCTTTTCTAAGAGGAGCAAACTTAAATAAATTACATTATAAACAATTTTCTACTCCCATCTCCCAGTCTAGATAAAGATAATGGGTGGTATGAGTCCTTTTATCCCGTCTTGTATTATGCCAAAGAATCAACTTATTTTCACTGAAAATTATAAATAATGAAGCTTGGTATAGCCATCATGAGTTGCGTCAGTATACCATTTTACCTTTAAAGTGCAAAATCCATCCTTGTATTCCCATTCACCAGGAGCCTGGAAGCAATTTGTTTACTCAAAAGGCCTTGTCAAGAAAGTATAGTTTTTGTTTTGCCTTTCTGTTTAGTCTCACTTACTTAAAAAGCAAACCGAAAACCACCCTCCCTTATATGTTGATAAAACTGTTTGATTTGATATAATCTGCTCATTGTTTAACAGGTCTCTGTAAGCAAGCTTGCAAGTGTATTTTGTGTACATTTTATCTGAGGTGAAAATGGAAATTCTAAAGAGAAAATATTTTAAGAGATATCGTATTTATGTTGCCTGTGTTATAGAATAAATATTCAAATGCATTAAAAATCTGTTATGAGACAATTTTATTTACTGAATAAATATATCAAAATAATTTTTGTAAATGTCCTGTGTTTGCAGAATTCTGCCAAAAGAACTTTGATTTCTTTCCATGACATTTTACAACTCAATGTAAAAAGCCCCTTTCCCCTCCTGTAACATGGAGATAGTCTCTATTGACAATTTTGTGTATGCCTAATAACAAATTTGCAGAAATATGTACATCATTGTTTCCTCTTTAAAAAAAAATTCTACAATATTGTTTTGATTTTTTTCTTCATAAGAATGGATATCAAATTTATATCAGTAGATATTGATGTAGTTCATTTAAAAAACTAGAGGTTTATCTCTTTTGTTTGTTCATAAATGACTAAGTCCTTCAATAATAGGAACATTATTAAAATGTAATGTTGAAAATTACAACCACTTTTAACTTCATGATCTTACTGGATTGTGGTTTTTGGACTGACTGCTTCAGAAGTCTATAATAGTATAAGCCTAGGAATCACTATGCCCAAATTATGGAAAACTGCTGTTTGGCCAATAGAGGTATAAAAGCATTTGTACAATAGAGGTACAAAGTGCTGCAGAAATGGAACTTTATATATGACCTTAAATCATGATTTTATCATTTTATCGTACACTCTGGTAATCTCATACCACCAAGACTCAATCACTTCATAACAATGAAATACAACTAAAATAGACACTAACATACTTTGCATAAGGACGTCACAAACATAAGGGACCAACCATGTTCACAGATGGAGACAGCTCTGCTGTGGAGAAGGCCTTGGGCCTTAGCCAGAAAGACAGAGTTTACATCCCAAGCTTTGCTCCTTTGTGGGAATGGGAAACCTGGACAACACTTGACTGGAGAGAACTCAAGTGTCCTGCTCTGTAAAATGAAAATAAACTCTTACCTAAAAACGGATGTCTTAAGATCATATGAAACCTCGATGTTGCAGTGCTTTGCAAACACTAATGCCTAATAAACACTACTATGCATAGGAGAATAACTATTTCATAAATAGCCCCACTGTTTTGCAAGTTGATTTATATCTGAGATCTAATATGAACATAGCCTGGACATTCATGTCCATGAATGTACTTCAGTGCAGAAAGTTTAACTCTTTATGCCAGCCAGTCTAATATGAGGAGGTCAGCAACTCAAGAAGAGATCTCTTTAATCAGTCATTTTGGAAATAAATTCTAGGTCAATGGCCAACTCTTCTTTTATAGACAGTACCTGACTTGAACGATGTTTTGTTTGACTTTACAATAGGATTGTTTGACTTTACAATAGCGTAAAGGTGAAACCCATTCAGTAGAAATTACCCGTACAAGCATTCTGTTTCTCGCTTTCAGTACAGTACTCAATAAATTACATGAGATGTTCAACACTTTATTATAAAACAGGCTTTGTGTTAGATTATTTTGCTCCACTGTAGCCTAATGTAACTAAGCTATGAACTTCAGTAGGTTAGGTGTATTAAGTGCATTTTTGACTTGATATTTTCAACTTACGATGGGTTTATCAGGGCAACCCCATTGTAAGTCGAGGAGCATCTGCATTAATATCCAACAATGAATATACTGTGTGCATAAATATATATTTTTTTAAAGCACAGATTTGATACGCTTCCACCAATTGGCTTATGAACAAAACTTGTATTATAATTTAGCTTTGATATATATTTCATATCACTCATTAGAAAATTCACTTTCCCATCTGGATTCAAGGTCGGTTCAATAAGCAAATGAAAATAAAATCGAAGCATAATCCAATATTGTGGTTTTCACAAATTGACCAACATTCCTGTTATCTCAAGCCTTTGAAAGAGCACTTTGTGTCATTTACCTTCTTTGTTTTTATTTATTGTCTCTTGGTTACAGACTCAGTCATGCCCCGAGTCTGCATTGCTAACTTAATCTGGTTGCACAAAATGTTTTGTTGTCAGAGAAACAAACTATCTGCTTTGATGATCTCATTCGAACTCAGAGATTATAAAGGCATAGTTAAATCCCAGAGAAGTTTATAAGCAGATTCTACATCATTAAAAAAAAAAAAGTACTAGTTTTTTTCTCTTTCAGCATGAATGGATCAAATGCACAATGTAGAACTGAGAACTCAAATATTAAACTTTAATTTGCTTTGATATGATTTCCTAAATTTCCTTATATCAGCATCTTAATGATTTGCTATATTGAGCTATTACTGTAACCAGTACAAATGATGTGAAGAAGTAAAACAACATTCTTTCACCAGTGTCTCTAGCAAAGAATAACCTTCAAGAAAATGAATTACATGTTAAATGTTGTGATGCAGAAGGTTCCATTTATAACTCAACTTGAAAAAATGAGTACTGAAATCTAATTTACCAGTTACAAAGGAAACATACTGTTGGCTATATTATAGTTCAATATTCCAAAGTACGTTTAATCTGCTCCTAGGATGGTTATCAAACTAGTAGATACTTGAAATATTTTTTCTAATATAACAGTGGGTTGCAAAAATATTTTCTTAAACCCTAGAACTCATTTTTTAAAGTGTAATATATATTATTAAAGACCTCTCAGATCAAAACCACTTAGAAATGGGCTACTTAAAAAATTAACTGAGCATAGTTAATGTGTCTTCTAAATGCAACCAACTGCAGACACAGGCAGTTATATACATTAGTACAGATTTAGAGGGTTAAAATATTGATTATTAAAATGGTAAATTTATTAACTACCTCTTACTCCTATGAAGAAAACGGTCTGTAAACCCTTGGGGATGAGAGCATAGCACGGCATGGAGATAAAAATAACATCTCCTCCTGGCCAGGTCTTTCTCAGCCCGTGCTCTGCATGGCCAGGGGCAGCAGCCGTCCCCCTCCCGCACACTCAGCTGAGCACACCTGTGCATTGTCCCCTTACCTGCTCGTGCTACTTTAGGAGTCAACTGGAAACAACTTAGCATAAATCACAGAGTTGTTTCAAAGTCTGCTCTTGAAAGAACGCACAGGATTCACTAATTATCGGAATGACTTGAATTGTGTCTTCCGTGAAATTGTGGACTAGCCAACATTCAGGAATGGGCACAGACATGGATTTTAAGGACCAGATCCCTGATCCAAAGATGTAGATGAATGTTACCAGGCTTCCTTCCTTCAATACAAGTTTTTCATTGAAAGTATTAAAAGTATATTTGGCTTGAAAGTGTATTTAAGGTATAAATCTATGTTCTTTTTCTCCTTCATTTCTTTCTCCCTATTCAAGTAAATAATTGGCTCAGAAGGTCATTGTTTCACATGATGGGGCAGAATGCCAAAAATTGCCTATGAGATTCTCCAGCTCTTTTATTCCAAATGCCTAAATATAAATAAATAAATACATTATATATATATATATACACACACACATACATATTTAAATTGAGCCTCAATCCTACATTGTGGAAATCCCACAAAAACCAGTGTTAAGTTTGTGCCACCCTGGAAGAATGGAGGCTCAGAACACTTTTTAGTTGTGTTAGAGAAAAATTTTTAAATTAAAATGTGATACAGGAAATTCTGGGCTATTTATATCTGCTTTTGTAGTAAATAATATAAAAATCACTTTAAACCCTTATGTCTGGTTTTGTAAGGCAATTGGAATGGAAAAAACAAAAACAAAAACAAACCCCCCAAAAGCAGCTGTCCTTAAAATGCAAATTTCCAAGGAAGTGCTAACAGAGTTGGCAATTAACAAGATCTCCTAACTCCAATGTCAGTGGCCCTTGGCTTCAGAAAACTGTCTTTGGAAACAAGGCTGTATCTTCAGGTCATCTTCCATCGGTGTCCCAAGCTCTCTCCCTTGAATGTGTGAGCCATTTTGACAGAGTGGAGTTTGGTTCTACCCATTGAACAAATGGGTTCTCCCACCTGATTCCATAGCCTCCATTTTGCTCGCTTCTGGGTGAAGTTAGACACCCCACATCCACTTCTGCCAGTGCTGGAACAGCCCCACTTCATGTTTTAGGTAATCAGCAAGACACCTCTCACTCCATGTGCGTGATAGCCAAATTCGGCTTAGAAATTCAAATAGTTCTTTACATAGTCTTCATAAGGAACACAACAGGACAATGCAACCAGCTTATGGAGTGATTCAACCCCTATCAAAACCATACCGCCCTCTGCTTACACAACCACCACTCCCGCCTAGCTCATTTAGTCACCTGAGCTAGGTAAGCTACCCTAGACAGTCTCAAATTCTAGTGTCCGTAATAATCAAAGATCGTTGATTGCTGAACTTACAGGTGTCCAGGCCTTGCCCCAGAAATTCTGATCCAGTAAGGATGGTGCAGGGCTCAGGAGTCTGCATTTTGACAAGTTTTCAAAAGGATTCTGACACAAGAGTCTGTGCATCACTCTTCAAAAATTATTCTAAGACTCTCATTCTAAGAATGTGGTTCTAGAAATCTGATTTATAATCTGACATAAAATAAAAAAGATACAGGTTTAGCCCCTAAATAGAAAAGGTTAGGGGGAGGCCCAGAAATAGGTAGAAGTTGTACACACATTCTACTTCCCAGGCAGCTTCACTTAAGAGCAGAAGTTTGTAACTTGGGGTATGCAAAGAAGTAAGGGGTCCATGAACAAGAAAGGAAAAAATTGTAGCCTTATTTTCACTGACTTTTAACTGAAATTTAACATGCTCTTCAATTTTGAATGTAGGCAACAAACCACAGGGATATTGGCAGGAACTACAATTTGTTACCCATAGAAATCTTTCCTTACTGCAAGTATCTAGAAATCCCCATATCTGGAAAGCACAGTAGTTGTTATGAGAAATTCTGCCAATTCTTGTTGTTTAATGCATTAATGGGGAAGAATGCTCAGATATGTTACTCTATCACAAGTTGAGTATTTTCATAACTATATTGGCTTCCTTTGTAACAAAATGTATTTTATCTTATACATTTAGAAACATTATCCTGAAAAGAGATTCACAGAGCTCCCCCAGACTGCAAAGGAGTCCATGGCACAATAATCAGTTAAGAAACCCTGTCCTAGGGTTATCATGATGAAGGTTGTCTATAAATCTGGGGTAAACTCATCAAATTACATTTCACACGAGTGCATTTTTTTCTCATGTCACCTTATATTCTATCAAGATTACCTGGAATTAGAGCCCTAAGCCTCGCCCTAGGTCAACACAGCATGTTTGTGAGCACATTACATTACCTCTCTGTCTCATTCCCTCACCTGTTATGTGATGGTCTAGTGAAGAGATTGCCAAAGTCTCTTAAAACATAAACATTTTGTTTCCCTGACCAGCATTCTGACAGCAAGGCGGTTCCACTAAATTCTCACCAAGACTTCTGCTTTGGAGGCATTCAAAGGAGGGACTGTGCACAGGTATCCTCCTACTAAGAGGAAATGTACTCTACCATAGAGTAAAGCTTACTAAAAATATAGTTCTGTATGTACTCAGACATTGCATTCACTTTTTAAAATTCCAGTTGGCTTGGATTTTTTAATCACTGTCAAGAAAAAAACAGAATGGCCTAAAATTTCTCCTTACCCCCATTTTTCAAAATGGAAAAATTCAATGTTTTTGTCAGGATAGACTCCTTAAACAAACAAAAAAATTTTTTAAAAAGGCTTGTCTCATGGAAGTAAGAAATTTAATTAGGAATATTTCAAAAATAAAAAATAAAGCTAAAAACATTTGAAGATAAAATGGGTAAGTCATAAATAAATGAATTTCCTATCCAGATTCAGCTTCCTATTAATGAATATACCAACACTTTAGATGTCTATAACAAGTTGGACTGCCGATTACTAAGCTAACACTTATTCTAAAATATTTGATAATTAATATTGGCAATGATTTAACCAAGGAAGTCTGATATATAAATGATCAAACTTATTTATCATCACAACCTTATAGTATTAGCCATCAGATTATAAATCTAGAGAAATTGTACTTATAATACCAACAATAGGTCAACCAGTATTGACTACTTAATAATTGTTTCATTATTCATTATTTTCCTTTTAAGAATAAATTTACAAACCAGTGAAGTGATCATTTTCTTAAAGGCGAAACTGAAAGGACAGAATTTTCAAAAGTAACATGGGTCTCTTCTATTTCATGTTTAATCCGCCATGGAAGGAATGACCGTGTTCATAGTTCTAGTCCGAATGGAGCATCAAATTGTAGAGAAGCCAAAACAAGCCAAAACAAGTTCACATCCTCTCTATCTCAATATTCAGAACTATGCTAGACAATTTACGTGTTTTAAATATGTTCTTTCATTCTCTACAGTCTGCAATGTAAGTGTTCCAGAACACATTTTACAGGTGGAGAAAGTAAAGGCTCAGAGAAGTGAAAGGAGAAATAACTTGCTGAAGATCAGATAGCTAGAAATTGGCAAAGGCAGAATTCACGTCCAGTTCAGTGTGCTCTCTCCACTATGACACGATAACATGATGTAAGAATTAAAATGAAATTAACAGCCTGGCTAAAATGAAGCCTTGTCCAGTGTAGCATCTCCAACCTCAATCAGCTGAAAATCACCCACAAACTTAAATTCAAGCTTTTTTTTTTTATAATCTGTACTCTCAAAATGATTGTTTTATACTAGTCCCCACAATGAGAGACTCAGTCTAGTCTCACAACCACAGGAAACACAGAATAAATCCATCTTCTACAGGAATGAACAGCACACAATTCAACATATGATTGTATTCACCCTGACAATCTAGGATTTGCCAAAGGATAACTTGAGAGAGCTAATACTCAAGACAAACTTAAACGTCATTTAAATATCCACAGTTTTTAGAATTTCAGTTCTATTCCTGCATGAAGTTCTGCTGTGGGAAAAGAATGTATTTATACCAAATTATCTCAGCTTCCTTTAAAACTGCCTTCACTAAATTAAGATTTAATGTTATGCCTCAGCTTTTAAAGAGGGTCGATATAAGGAATCGCCAAATTTGTCTTCCATAAATCTATTAATAGTAGGGGTCCGTTACATTACTCATTTGTTCCCTTATAGAAGGAAGCATGAGGCCAATTTTTCAAGAATTCAAAGCCAGGGACTTCTTTGATAATTATTTGATCTTGTATCAGATATTGACTTTTTGAAAAGGGGGTATGTGTTTGTTTTGTATTTTGCCTTAGCTGCTGGGAAAGTCAGAGCTAAATTCAGTAGAGGAGTGTGTGGGAGCAAGAGAAGAGCAAACCGCAGGCGCCAGGCTACGCACTGCATTTCTTTGCTTACCTTATTTACTCTTCGTAACAATTCAACAAGGTGGCTGCAACTCATTTTATCTCATGGCAGGGACAATGTACTGAGAGACCTCTTCTAAGGCTGCCCAGCTAAGAAACAGTCAGAATTCAAGCCTGGTTCTGAATCAACATTAAACTTTTCCAAACATGTTGAAAAAATTGTTTCATCCTAACTTCCTGGTAGCACCCTGCTTGTTAGTTTTGCATTCTTTTTATTTATGAACAACCTTAAAGCCTTTTGTATAAATCACATGTAATTAAAATATTCTGTCAAGAAATATGTGATTTAGCTCCCTCTGTGATATAACTAGCATATGCACCCAAAGATACTTTTAACAATATGAGTCACACCAGATATCTCAGAGTTCCAGGTACATACTAGCCAGATACTGTTCAGTGGCATAATCTAGAGAGTCTGAAGCAGGTATCCCTCAATCCCCCATTACCCATGGGGAGGGAAAAGGACTATGGTGTTTCAAGTCTCTCTTTAGAAAGTGTCCTTGTCTAAAAACTTGAGACCAAAAAGAAGAGAATTGTAACCCAAGAGTTTTCAGAGTTATATTTCTAGGTGTGCCAATTTTTCCTTAATAATAGAATAAATAGCAATTCCTATTATCACAGTAGCCAACATTGAGCATTTACTAAATACAAAACATTTTACATGGGTTATTTCATATAATCCTCAGAACAGTTCTGAGCTAGGCATTATCCCTATTTTACAAAGGGAGAACCTTAGGTTTAAGGAAATTACTTAATTCACCAAAGTCATTCATGTTTAAATGGTGGAAGTAGGATTCAAACCAAAATATCCGGCTCTAAAACCTTACCTTTTACTACTAGCCTATAGACCTGTTCATAAACCTATTGACCAAAATAACCTTGAAAATTATAAAGCTTAGTAAATGACTGCACCCAAGTAGCATCTATGTTTAAATTTTTTAATTTTATATTAATCCAGAATAGGCAAAATTCAGTAGGATATATTGATCAAATATTTAGTTCTCATAATGGCACTAGATGGTCTAAATACTTTTCAGAATACCAACAAATTAGAGTTTTCTATTAAATAGTCTATTTTATGCTTAGATCCAAAATCTAAAAAAAGGGACTTGATTTATCCTCCTGGGTTGAACTTATACATTGTTTTTGATTCAGTTATGGTGGTGATCTATAACGCCCTATTACGGATAAACTCCCCTTCCTTGGCAATTTTTTTTTTTTTAGACAGATTCTTCCACTCACCTTGAAAATCAGCTTTTCCTTGATGATCCCTATTCCTTGAAACTTTCTAGGAGTCAGGCCAAAAGTAGTAGAACGTAGCTCTAATACTGTTACCCTTGGAAAAAATTTAATGCGCATAATTGTAGCTCTGAAGGTTCTACACGATGGGCCCTGTATTCCTTTCCTGACCTCATCCTGCTGGGTGCTAGACATTAACATCGTTCCTTCTTTGGTCTTAATCTTCATTATATAACACTTGGAAAGAACATCATTCTTTATTAGTCAACAAGTTTTTATTGAGCATGTACCGTGTGCTGGCCACCATGACACAACCTGGATATACAGTCGTGCCTCAGAAAGACACCATCCCACCCTCTGGAAGTGCCCATTCAACTCCTGTTTTTCGAAATCCAACAATCCCTTCAAGCCTTTGAGCCTATCAACTTACCACCACTACTCCAGGTACACCTTACATACTATGTATTCTCACAACATTGCTTAAAAATTAGTTTACAGAAGTCTAGACCACATTTAGTAAAATGTACTAATTTTAATGAATACAGTATATCTCTGTTTACTTATTAAGTCTTCTCTAATTTTTCTTGGCAATGTTTTGTAGTCTGTATACAACTCTTGTACATATTTTAAATTTATTCCTATTTCATGTTTTTATGTTATATAATTTGTTTTGTTTTCAAATTCCAATAGTTTTTGCTAGTTTGTAGAAATACAATTGATTTTTTTCTATATTGACTTTATGCTAAGTTTCATAGAATTTTCTGTGTGGGCAATCTTGTCATCCACTCACAAGTTAAAATAGTTGTATTTCTTCTTTACAATCTGTAGGTCTTTTATTTCTTTTACTGGCCTTATTGTACTGGATTTGACCTTTAATAAGATGTTGAATAGGAGTGAGAAAGAACATCTTTGCTTCATTCCTGACCTTAGCAGGAAATCAATCAGTCTTCCACCATTAAATATAATATTATCTGTTTTTTATCGGATTGAGAAAGTTCTCTTTCACTGCTAGTTTGCTGACAGTTTTTTCTTATGAGTGTTTGTGAAAGATTGTCAATATTTTTCTGCCTCTATGAATATTATTATATGGGTTTTCTTTTTTTAGTCAGTTTATACAGTGAAAAGCATGGCTTAATTTTCTAATGTTAATCCAACCTTACATTTCCAGAATAAACTCCATTTGGTCATTATATTAGTCTGTTCAGCCTACCATAAAAGAATACCACAGATTGGGTGGCTTAAACAATAAAAATTTATTTTTTCACAGTTCTAGAGGCTGAAAGTTCACGATCAAAGTGCCGGCAGAGATGGTTTTTGGTCAGGCCTCTCTTCCTGGCTTACAGATGGCTTTCTTGCTGTGTCCTCACATGGCCTTTCCTTTGTGCGTGCATCAACAGAGGGATATCTCTGTCGTCTCTTCTTCTTCTTATAAAGCCACCAGTCCTATCAAATTAGGACCCTACCCTTATGACCTCATTTAGCCTTAAGTACCTCCTTAAAGGCCCTGTCTCCAAATATAGTCACAATGGGGCTGGGGCTTCAACATATGAATTTGGCGGAACACAATTCAGTCCATAACAGTCATGAGGTATTAGTCTGATTATATATTGCTGAATTCAATTTGCTAAAATTTAGTTAAGGATTTTGCATCTCTAGCCATGAAAATATTGGTATGTAGTTTTCTTCTCTTGTAGTGCCTTTGGTTTTGGCAACAGGGTGATGCTAACTTAAAGAATTTCTTCCTCCTCTATTTTCTGGGAAGGTTTTTATAGAATTTGTATTGTTTTTTCCTTAAATGTTTAGTAGAATTTACCAATTCTGGGACCAAAGTTTTATTTGGGGGAAATTTTCCACTATGAATTTAATTCCTTTAATAGATATGGGCTACTCAGGTTTATCCATTTCATCTCTTTTTTAAAAATAACAACTTTCTTGAACTATAATTCACATTCCACATTATTCATCCATTTAAATTGTACAATTTGATGGATTTTTATAGATTTAAAGAGTTATGCAACCAATACCACAATAAATTTGAGAACATTTTCATCACCTCAAAAAGAAACTCCCTACACTTTAGCTAACATCCGCCTTCCCCACCCCTATGCAACAACCAGTCTACTTTCTATCTTTCTAGAATTGCCTATTCTGGACATTTCATATAAATGGAATCACACAATATATGATCTTTTGTGACTGGTTTCTTTTACTTAGCATAATGTTTTCAAGGTTCATCCATGTTGTAGCATGTATCGGTACTTCATTCCATTTTATGGCTGACTAATATTCCATTGTATGGATATATCACATTTTGTTTATCCAATGACCATTTGATGGAAATTTGGATTGTTTTCGCCTTTTGGTTCTTATGAAAAATGCTGCCCTAAACATTTGTATACAAGTTTCCATTTCTCTTATATATATACCAGGAATTAAAGTTCTGGGTCATATGGTATACCTATTTCTTCGTGACTGAGCTTTGGTAATTATTTACCTATTTCATTTAAGTTGTCAAACTTATTGACCTAAAGTTATTCATAATATTTTCTTACTATTCTTTAAATATCTGTAGTAATGCTTTTCCTCAGGCTGGCAATTTTTGCCATCTCTGTTTCTTAATCAGTCTGGTTAAATGTTAATTGATAGTATTGATTCTTTTCAAATAACCAGCTTTTAATTTTATTAATTTTCTCTCTATATTAATTTTTGTCCATTTTCTTTTTCTTTGATTTTTTGCTACTAGAATATTTCCTTCATGCTGCTTACTTTTTTTTAATTCACTCCTTTTTCCAGTTTCGTAAGGTGGCACTTAGTTCAAAATATTTTTTTAACTTTCCTTGTGATTTCTTCTTTAATCATTGCGTTATTGAAAAGTGTGTTTAATTTCCAAGTATTTGGAGACTTTCTAGTATCTTTCTGTTGATTTCCTATTTAAATTCCAGAGAACATACTTTCAAATCTTTTCAATTTATTAAGACTTTTTATGGCCCACAATATGGTCTGCCTTGAGTGTTCCATGTATACCTGAAAAGAATGCATATTCTACTGTTGTTGGATGAACTGTTCTATAAATATTAACTAGGCCAATTATATTGCGAGAAAATGTTTCAATCTCCAACTATAAATGTGTTAGTCCACTTCTTCTTTTAGTTTATTCTGTTTTTGCTTTATGTATTGAAGCTCTCTTATTATGTATATGCATATTTAGGACTGTTATGTTATCTTAACAAATTGACCCCTTTATTATTATGAAATGTCTTCTTAAATTCCTGTTAATACTCCTTGTGTGAATATCAATTTGTCTGATATTAATATTAATGATATTAATCATTTGGTTAATGGTTGTATGAAATACTTTTTCCATTCTTTTCTATTTAACCTATTTGGATCCTTATATTTAAAGTTCAGGTTTTGAAGAAAGCTTATTATTGGGTCCAACAAATTGGGCAAAGACAGAAACCTGTGGATGAGTTGTTTTCAGAGGAGACTAAGAAATTAAACCAGAGGAGAAGAGAGTAAGAGTATTTCCAAAGCCAAGTGAGTCTGCACTTCAAGAAGACAGCATTCAGCAGGGGCCAATGCTGCAGGAGCACCAGGTGAGATGAAGACAGGAAATAGTCCACAGTCAATCTGAAGATTGTGATGACTTTCATTAGACCAACTTCAGGGCAAGTGTGAGGGCAGAAGTCAAACTGTGCAGAGAAGAGCAATTGGGAGAAGGGAAGGCAGGAATGGGGACCATTTTTAATTTGTGGGGGTACAAGGGACAAGAAGGCAGCACATAGAAGGAATGAGTGTCAAGGAAAAGGATTAAAGTTCTTGTTTTGTTTATTTCAAGATAGGAGATAATTTAAAGCTTATGGACTGAGGGGAAATAATTTGAAAGAGAGAAGCTAGTCACTATCCCTTAGGAGTGGCAGGGTGGGCAGGGAGGGATGGACGTGGCACCCTGTAGTGTTCAGGAAGGGGACAGGATAGGGCTGTTGGGATGGGAGTGTGTGTGTGTGTGTGTGTGTGTGTGTGTGTGTGTGTGTGTGTGTGTGTGTGTACTGAGGAAAGGAAACAGGACCCTAGGAGGGAGGGGATTGGACTGGGTGGTAGGTTGGAGGGGGACCTGGGTAGGCAGCACTTGCTTTAGACAAAAAGCACAGCTCCTCCCCAGCAGATGCCCACCATAGTGAAGGAGAAAAAATGAGGAAAGTTGACAAAATTGAAGATAGAAAACAGTCTTGCTTAATAGCTATTTCATGGCAAAAAAAAAATTGAATCTAAGAGAAAAGAAGGATTGCCGGAGTATTTAACGAAAGTTGTGAATACTTGGAAGGAGTAGGGAACGGGCTGATCACATACTTGTTCCAGAAGACCACTCCTCACAACCCTATTTGATTCAGAGGCCCTCCTAAGGGTTCCAATTGCTCTTTGAGCATACAGCTGCCCAAATGCTTCACGTTGACTTCTGTTGATTTACTTGTCTGCCCCCCACATGATTACAAGCTTCCCTGTTCAGGGTCTGTTTTATATGTACACATCATCATGCCTAGAACTTAACAGATACCCAAGAAAAAATATTTGCTCAATAAAAGACATAAAAATATTGCCAAGTAGCAGAGGCTCTGTACCACTTGCTTAGTGGTTAATTCAGAAGTTGAGGCCCTGAACGTAGACTCCACAATCTAAGAATCCTCCAAACTCAAGTATTCTATAATTCAGTGAGTGAAGGATAAAGTGTCATTAAATTTCAATTCAATACTGACTGCTTATGACTTTACAACAATAACAAATACCTTTTTGAAGGATAACTACCAACAGGAACCTTAAAAATATCTATAAAGTATAATAAAAAGACAAAGGCAAGAAATTGAAATATAAAATTCAGCAAAATTTTGAGTTATAAAAGCTGTTTTTTAGGAAATAAAGCTTAAAATGGGAGTGCAGATTAAAGTTGGCATTTTAAATCTAATGTCCCTAAAATTAAATCACCAGTATCCCAAATCTATGCCAAAGAATAGGACTGTTAAATAATGCACATTTCAATTCAGAGGCTTTCATCTGGATAAATTGGGCCATGAACTTACTATTAATGCCTTGCCCCTCTGTATTTCAACAACAATACCCTTGAGTATACAAATGTAATTTTAAATCACCTCGCCTAACTATTGGGAAACTACACAGCATATACCTCTAACCAAGGACAGTGCCTATACCTTTTATTTTCAATAATATCAATCTCATTGCCTCTCAGAATTTAAGATTTTACTTATGTGTTTTAACAAAAATCTATAAATCTGCCCCAAAATAGTCAGTTCTTACAAACATGTCATGAAATGAATGTTCAACTTATGGAACTTTCCAGTGTTAGAAAGCACACTGGAGTTATGATGTAAAGGATTTTACTCTGGCTCTAACACTGACTCACTGTGAAGCATTGGACCAGTCACACAACTTCAGTTTCCTCACCTATAAAATAAGGGGGTTGGACTAGAACAGCATTGCTCAACGAATGCTTATGGAAAAAATAGAGCTAAAAATTAGCCCTCATAAAAGGTAAGCAAAAGCTCTATACTACAGCAATGTACAGCAGGATACTTGAGAATCTGACAGTCATTTGGTGAAGAAAGTATTCTAGCTGCGACCTGGCATTTCCCAGTTATTTGACCACATAACCTTTGTCCACCTATTTTATTTATTAAAATCCCAAAGTACTAGCAGTGTGTGGAACACCTTTGGAGAAACCATGACCTAGATAAGCACTAATATTTTTAACTGTGTGTTATCTAGGTTAAGCGAGTAGATTTAAAGCTAAAATATGTAATAAACTACAGAGATATTAGTCGCAGAAACCTAATCATGTGGCAACATGCATTGTTCTTCCATTAGAACTCAGCTGGATCCTGGATATATTGCACAACATTTTTGATGTTTTGTAGAGCTCACTAGAGAGTAGGGCTACTCTCTCCAGGCAGGGTGAGGCAAGACTGAAACTGAAGCAGAGAGCAGCAAAGTAGAGTTGCCTCTGTCATCGTGGAATTGGAAGACAGAGCTTCAGGTTTCCAACAAGGTGGACAAGCTGAATCTGAAACTCCCAATTTTAATCCTGACTTCTCAAGTGTGACTACAGTGGTCCCAGGTTGGTGGCTGCACCCCTGGTATGGAATGCAAATTATCCCTAAAGGAAGAATCTTCCATCTAGTCTCTCAAGATTCCTGCAGATCAGGTTTAACAAAATATTAACTACCTGTTAAAAAGTTACCAAACAGAGGGAAAAAAGCCATTCTCACTGTCCTGAGAGAGAATAAACAAAAAAAAAACAGACTTTGACTCTAAAGGACTCAGACATTTCAAGTATCAGATACACAAGGAAATACAAAATAAAAATATATAAAATATATATATACATATACATATATATATATATATGTATATATGTATATATATATATATATATATATATATATTTTTTTTTTTTATAAAATAAATTAAATAAATATATATATTTTTTTTTTTTATAAAATAAATTAAATAAATATATATATTTTTTTTTTTTATAAAATAAATTAAATAAATATATATATTTTTTTTTTTTATAAAATAAATTAAATAAATATATATATTTTTTTTTTTTATAAAATAAATTAAATAAATATATATATTTTTTTTTTTTATAAAATAAATTAAATAAATATATATATTTTTTTTTTTTTTTGTCTTTTTTCGTGACTGGTAATGGGATCGCAACCCTCGGGGTCACGCCCACACCGCGCTCAACCAGTGAGCGGACTGGTCTCTATATGGGATCCGAACCCTCGGCAGGAGCGCTGCCATGCTCTCAAGCGCCACACTCTACCGAGTGTGCCACCGGGCCAGCCCTATAAAATATTTTTTAAAGTATATAATAGAATTCAAGAAAATAAAGGATTCCAGGAATAAGAGACTAGGAAAAAACTGCCAACTACTTATGGGGGGGGGAACCTTTTTGAGGAAAAAAAAATATGAAAAGTAATATTATTTAACTGTAGAACTCAGAGATGAATGCATTTTACAGTTGATTAGACTCAATAGAAGAGAGAATTACTAACCAGCCAGTAAACACAGAATACAGCACAGCATCAAAGGGAAGGAACATGGAAAGAGAGGTTATGAGACATGGAGAACAGAATGAGAAGGTCTAAAATATATTTAATAACAGTCTCAAAATAAGAGAAATAAAAGAAAAGCAATACTTCATAGGACAGTAACTCCAAACTTTCCAAAATCTGATGGAAGACATTGTGCTAGTCAGGGTTCTTCAGAGAAACAGAACAGATAGGGATGTAGATGTAGATATAGATACAGATGTAGATATATGAAGATTTATAGAAGGAAATGGCTCACATGATTATGGAGGCTGAGAAGTTCCACAAGCTACCATCTACAAGCTGAAGACCCAGGAGAGCCAGTGGTGTACTTCCAGTTTGAGTCTGAAGACTCAAGAACCAAGAGAACCAATGGTGTAAGTCCCAGTCTGAGAACAAGAGAAGACCAAGCTCAAGCAGCTCGAGCAGTCAGGCAGTGAGACCAATTCTTCCCTTCCTCCACCTTTTAGTTCTATTCAGGCTCTCAACAGATTGGATGAGGCCCACCCACATTGGTGAGGGCACTCTGCTTTACTCAGTCTACTAATTCAAATGCTAATCTCGTCCTGAAATACCCTCATGGACATACCCAGAAAAAATGTTTAACCAAATATCTGGGCACTCCAGGGTCCAGTCAAGTTAACACATAAAATTAATCATCACAGACATGAACCCATAGACGCATGAACTACAACTTATAACAAGCAGATTTAAATACAGTAAATCTTCACCTTTAATTTCATAGTCATATTAAAGATCAAAAAAAGAGAAGCTCTTTAAAGGCAGACAGATAGAAGATACAGAACAATCAGAAGGGTACAGTAACTGCAGTTATAATTCACTTCTCAACAATAGTTGTTGAAAACAGCAGTATAACATCTTCAAAATACCAAAAGAAAATATCTGCCAACCTGAAATGTTTACTCAGAAAAGCTATCTTTCAACAATATGGGTAAAATAAAATATTACAATTTTTTTTAAAAGAGTGATTTTATTCCTTCATGAAAGGAAGATGGAAAATGACTGTGAAGGAAGGTCTGAGATGCAAGCAGGATAGTAAGCCAAGAAAATGTTAAAAATATAGGAAACTCTAAACAAGAATTATCTGAACGACAACACTGTCTTACTTGTGGACTTAGAAAAGAATTGAAATGAACTATCAGGCCCACCAAAAGACACAGAAGCACCTTGAATGCATACTGCTATGTAAAGGAAATCAATCTGAAAAGGCTACATACTGTATGATTGTAACTATATGACATTATGGAAAAGGCAAAACTATGGAGACAGTAAAAAGATCAGTGGCTGCCAGGGTTAGGGGTAGGGAGGGATGAATAAGTGAAGCACAGAGGATTTGGGGACAGTGAATCTATTATTCTGTATGATACATGTATTAGTCTATTTTTGTGTTGCTTAAAACAAAATACTTGGAACTGGGTGATTTGTAAAGAAAATGAAATTTATTGCTTACAGTTTCTGAGGCCAAGAAGTCCAAAGTCCATCTGGTGATGGAGTCAGTGACCCTGGGATCTCACATTGCAAGGTGGTGGAAGCAGAGAGAACAGAGAAAGAGAAAGACAGACTCTCCTCTTCTTTTAAAGCCCTCAGAACCATGCCCCTGCCCACCATTTTTAATCCATTCCCTACTGCACAGTCCTATAATCCAATCACCTCTTCAAGTCTCCCCCTTTCAATTACCATAATAGGATTTCCCACCCTCTTACCAGTCACAGTGGGGGCCAAGTTTCTGATACATAAAACTTGAGGGACACAATTCAAGCTTCAAGGAGTTTTGAGGGACATAATTCAATCCACTACAATACTGTAATAGTGGATACATGTCATTATACATTTGTCAAAACCCATAGAATGTACAACACCAAAAGTGAATCCTAATGTGAACTATGGACTTCAGTCAACAATAATTTATCAATATTGCCTCATCGATTGTAACAAATGTAGCATAGTCATGCAAAATGTTTAAAATAGGGGAATTGCCCAGTTTCTTGCCTCTTCATTTGTAAAAAAGCTTTCAATTTTAAAATATTCAAATTTGTTCCTCTTTTCCCTACTGGTTGCTTCTCTTGCTTTAAAGCCATGAAATTTACCATTCTTGCACAGACCTAATAAATATCATATTTTCTGCTACTTTTTCTATAATTTGATTTGCAATATTCAACTCTAGAGTTTATTTTTGGGATATGGTATATTTGGTGAGGTCCAAATTGATATCTTATGGCCAAACCGTTTATTAAATAATCTATTAAATTTTAAAAACAAGGGAATTGAGGGCTGGGGGTAAAAAGGTATGGGAACTCTGTACTTTTTACTTAGTTATTTTGTGAACCTAAAACTGCTGACCACTGGTCTACACACTCTTTTACCCTTTGCTTTTTTTCTTTCATATATCCTGGAAATCATTCCATATCAGTTTATAGAGATGTTTCTTGTTCTTTTATGCAGCTGCGTAGTACAGCCATTATGTGGATGTATTACGGTTTATTCAACCTCCCTCCTATATACGCATTTATGTTATTCCCAGTGTTTTGCACTTACAGTCAATGTTGTGAAGAATAATAATGTGATGTTGGAGATGTTTTCTAAACTATTCCCACACTACAATTTCTTATAAATGTCAAAAAAGAAAACTAGTTTCACCTGTTACACAAAAATGATTATCTAGAATTTGAATTATTTTTATCCTTTGTTGTTTCTTTAAGCTTTTATTTTTTCTCTTGGTTAAAACCTACAAAGAAAAGGCAACAGGCCGGCCCGGTGGCGCACTGCTACAGTGCGCCACTTGGGAGCGCGGCGGCGCTCCCGCTGAGGGTTCGGATCCCACATACAGACTGGTTCCCGCTCACTGGCTGAGCGAGGTGCGGGAGCAACACCGAGGGTTGTGATCCCGTTGCCGGTCCCCGGTCCGGTACGGGCACGACACTGAGGGTTGCGATCCATTGCCGGACACGAAAAGACAAAAAAAAGGAAAAAAAAGAAAAGGCAAGGTCAGGAACAGAAATCTAATTTAGGCCATGTATAAAGCTCTTCTGCTAAGTTGTTGCCTTATGAGGATGCTGGGGGAATAAAGGGGCTGGACATGCAGAGAACGAAAGATTAGGTATCATTTATGTCAATTTCCAATAAAATAAAGTCCAGTGAAATGTCACTATTATGAATGTTTCCCCATATTTATATTTTGATAGAAACAATGCCCAATACACTGTTTGTGTTTACATTTTTTTTTTCCTTTTTGTCTTTTTTACTGACCGGTAACGGGATCGCAACCCTCGGTGTTGCGCCTGCACCACACTCAGCCAGTGAGCGGGAACCGGTCTCCACATGGGATCCGAACCCTCAGCGGGAGCGCCGCTGCGCTCCCAAGCGGCGCACTCTCCAGTGCGCCACCGGGCCAGCCCTGTGCTTACATTTTGATTGTGAAGGATAGATGGATGGAAACTAATTTTGACAAAATACAGTAAAACAAAAACAGAGGTAAATTCCTTGAGGTTAAAGACTATCTTTCCTTCTTTTTCTATTTTTTATTACAACCTCTTGTATCACCCAATTATACCTACAGTTGTGCTGTGCTCTTTAGAACTTAGTTATCACTTCTTGTCTACATAAGCAGAAGCATCTCATTTCTGGTTAGTTTGATGTGTGAATAACTTACATAGTGCTAAAAGAAAATACATACTCACATTGCTTGAGTCTGCCTATATAGTGTTAGCTAGAATTAGTAGGACAATATTTTTAGAAACAAAGGTATGAAAATATTGCCAGAGTGACCTTCCCCCCCTTTATTTTTTCCATGTATGAGTACGAAATTTCCTGAAATGAGACAGTGAATGAGAATATTGATATGGGTTAATTAACAAAAAAAATTAAATGAAGAAGAATACAGATAAATAAAATTAAGACAATCCCCAAAACCCCTCCAACTAAGTTCCCCTATAATAGAATTTCAGGCAAACTCAAGTTTGATGTTGGTAGGAGAAAGAATATTGAGAATCTATAAATTGTGACTTTAATTATATAAGTATTTCAAAAACATATTATTTGTGTAAAGAAATTTTGCCTCAGTTATAGGACTTTACATGAAAGTAGTCAAAATGTGGAATTCATTTCTCTTAGATTTCAAATCATGAAATTAAATCCATCAAGCATTTTCATACCATAATATTTCTAATCAGAGGAAGAACACCTCAATATAAACAATAACTTCAAAACATATACTTAAATCAAAATTAGCAGATATTCTATTTATTCTTTTCTATGTCCAACATTAGCTACTGCTTATTCATGAAATGCAATACGCCTAACATTTGTTGGTTTTATGAGTATTATTTGCTCCGTTCTAAATTACTAGCTAAATTTCTCAGATTAAAATTTCCCCAAGAGCATTTTGAATAATATTTTACTTGACATTGCTTAAAGGTATTTTGTTGAGGACATCTTTTACAGGATTCTGACGAGCTCAGGTTAATTGGCAGTACACTAACTCAAGTCCCAGCAAGTGTGGCATTTGAATGAGCAGAACCCTCCACAGAATAGGGCACAGGTTTGCAGGTTTGGTGCCTGAATGTAGTTCCAGCAGCTCCCCACAGGACACCCCATGGGGCCCCTCACATGTGACAGGTACATGCAGTACACAAAGAGCCTTCTAGGGAGGCCACCTTCCTGACAGCATTCAAAAGAATAATGCAGATTTCACAGAAAACGAGATTCCAGTATTTCATTTTTCTAATAGCATTTTAGTGCCTACTGTATGTCAGGCCCTGACTGGGCTTTAGGGGAACATAATTTAAAAGACAATTCTTTGCCTTCTATTAGTGAAATAAAAAAAGGCTTTCTGACAGTTTCAACACAGAATGAAATATGTGAGGTAATGAAAGCACATGCAGGTAATAGAAGCAGTCCAGACGAGGTAGTACTTGACCGTGTCTGGAGCTGGAAGCGATAGAGGCTAAACCAAAACAAACGATGCTAAAGTAAGTTTTAAAGAAAGAATAGGAGTTCTGGGGCAACTCATTTTTTCCTATGAGGTTTTGTATTTTTAGTGATATGACATTTGCCATCTAGGTTTTTGTACAAGGAGTAAGGCTGCTATAGTTATTGAAAGAGGAAGAAACTTCTCCTTCACCAAAAGGTCATTTGCTTCAGAGATGGTGACATATAGTTATATCTAGACCTGTCTCCTGGAATTATATAATCTTGGAAAACCTTGCAAATTTTCCCCCAAGATTATTTAATGCAAGCCTTAACTTCTTGATCTGCAAAATAGGAATAACTCTTATAACCCAGAGTTGTTAAAAAAAAAAAAGGAAATGGATAATATAATAATATGTGACAATTTAGGTATTACTAATGTTCCTCCACCCCACTCCATGTCATACACATGAATAAAGAAAATATGCATACATGAATTACATTAGAATTTTTAACATAAATAACTATTTACTGTTTTCTGTTCTGAATTTAAGAATATTAATTTAATTTCCAAAGATTCATGTTCATTATTCCATTTTTAAATATGCCTAGGTTTTCCTTAAATCCAGATATAGAAAACTAAAGGCCTAATATTTGAAAATACCTGAGTTCATAACTGGAAAACACCATAAACTTACAAATTTCATATCCTGCTTACTAATTTTTCCAAAGAATTACGATGTTAAAAAAATATCCCCTTATTGTAGATAGCAATCAGAAAACAGTTAACAGAGAAAGAAGGTGAAATGACCAGGAAAAGGCATAGGGGAAATTTCTGGGAAGATGGAAATGTTTTATATCTTGTTTTAGGTGGTGATTGTAAGAGTGAATAAAACTGTTAAAATTCATCAAACTGGGCTTTAGGAGAACATAATTTAAAAGACAATTCTTTGCCTTCTAAGAATGAAGTAAAGAAAGGCTTTCTGACAGTTTCAACATGGACTTGAAAAGACAGCATCTTTGCCTTGCACTTTAGGTTAATTATTCCTCCATAAATTTTTTTAGTCTTCTATTCAAACATTCAATTTCATTTTTCCAAAGTAAACTTCATATCAATAGTTTTTCTTTTTTATTGTTATTCTTGGTTGGTTTTAAAAAGATACAACAATCCCAATAATAATACATCAAATTTCCAAAAGGAGAGAACAGAACTGAGGTTTACCAGAGGTGGGAAAGGTGGGGGCGGGGTGGGGGCAGGAGGGTAAAGGGCCACGCAAAACAGTTACATTGTATAATGTTGATATAATTATCCTGATTTGAGCATCACATATTGCACACAGGTATTGATATTCAACTCCGTACCCCAAAGATATGCACAATCGACTATGTTTCAATTTAAAAAAAAAAAAATCACTCTAGGATGTCTTCCTCTTTGGTCCATACTCCTGGTGGATTTATTCAAACTGTCTCCTTCTAGATTGTCACAGCCAAAGTTTAAGAAAAACAAGGACCAGATCTGTGTCCCTTAGGTGAACCCCTGTGTCTCCAAGGAAGTCTGATTCGGGCAGGGTGATTAGTCACAGCGGTGCCTGCAGTCTACTGATTAGTTTTTCTGTCACCCTAATCAAATATAAGCTTATTTAATTTTTGTAACAGCATCTTGAGACAGAGTACTGACAAGTTTACCAGAATTCAAATGTATTTACTAATTTAGAAATTGCATATGGGGGGGAAGCTACCATTTTACAGTCATCTTTGGTTTATTTGAATCGTCTCTGATCATTAACTTTCTGGAACTTCTTTTTTCATTATTGGCCCAGGAAATGAAGTGTGTAACACAATAACAAACAAACTCCCCTGTGTCCAACTAGTCCACAACCAATAAAACCAGAAAACCTGGAAGACTTGGTAGTTCTTGAAAATATAATTGCAAATCAACTGTGTTGAGTTCAAGGGAATTAATAAGGGGGGCAGGGGGTAAACAGAGCAGCCAAATGAAATGGATGAAGACCTCAAATGATTTTCAAAAAGGAGAGAAGTATAGGAACTAGGAAGAAAATATAAATACTATTCTATTTTTAGGGCTGAAATACCTACAAAAGTTTTAGAGGTAGCTAATCTGATTTTTGGATTAATCAGCGTTTATAATTAACATCAAGCTGTAACAGTCCTGAACCGGAGAATGTGAGATGGTTAAAAAGCTCATGGAAATAAAAGGAAGTATTCTGCTTTTTACTGTGAAAAATAAATAAGTAAGTAAATAAATAAAACAAGAGCATATACCATGGAGATCTAAAAAAGACTTTGATCATTAAAATTCACACAGATTTTAGAGCTGAAATACTACAGCATTTCTAGAGTATGAATATGACGGTATTTCTCTAAGTAGTTATAGCAAATCCAGGCTGTCAGCTCTATGGCTAAGCATATCTTAATAAGCTGTGAGTCACAGAAGAGATCACTATTTTATGCGATTCCTCAGTGAGCCCTAATTTAGTTTTTAAAGAATACAAAGCTGATGCAAATAATGGCTATCATATTGGATTAACCAACATGCTGTGGGAATTCAGAGGAAACAGTGGTTTGTTCTAATTTGAGTGGAGGGCAGGAAATTACAGAATATTACTGCAGGGTGACATTTATGTAGCTTTATTCTTCAAGGATGGGCAAATCTTGGAACTATTATATCTTGTTTATATAACACATATTCATTGAAAACTTACAAATCGTAAATCAGCAAAAAAAAAAAAAAAGAACCAAAGTTCTATGAAAAACAATGCATAATCTCACCACTTAGAAAAAATACCATTGTTAACATTGACTTTTTTCTATTTGCAGAGACATGCAAATTTATAATAAACATCAGTGTTCTGACAAGTTCCTTATAATATGTTGTAAACATGTTTACATCTTTCTGGTATTTATTTTCAGGTGATAATATCTCTCTATATGTTTATATCTTATTAACCAATTATCATTCTATGGAAACTTCTTTTTATTTCCAGTTGTTTGTTATCATGAACATTTGAGATGTGTTAAAACATCTTTCAACAATATATATCTCTGAGTACTTAGCAGATTATATGTTTGAGTATTCATCAGATTATTTCTTTAGGAGGAATTCCTAGAAGTGAAATGGCTGAAGGTTGACATATGCTAATGCTCTCTTTTCTCTATAACGTATTTACTTGTTCTGAGTAAATAACCCCTCTTGACTCTATTTCTCTGTCCAGCTAGTGCACTATTTCTCTGCTCCCCTTTCAAGCAGAATAACTCAAGAGCTGTTTATATTCACTATCTCCAATCCTTTCCTCTTTTTCTCTTTTCTGTTTGTGTTGTTTTGTTTTGTTTTGTTTTTCTCCCTTTCTCTCTTAAAACTATTCCAATCAGGCTTTTACCCAACCACTCCATCAAAACTGCTCTTGTCCAAATAACCAATGATTACACCCGGCACGCACATTTTGTTAAATCCAATATTAAATCTCATTCATCATCTTACTTGATCTTATAACCTTTGAGATAGACAATCATTACCTCCTTCTACTAGAAACGTTTTCCTCACAGGTATTCCAGGACACCACATGCTCTTGGTTTCCCTTCTATCTCACTGGCCACTTACTCTGTCCTATATTGACACCCATTCCCCGGGTGATCTCATTGTCTCCTCGCTTTAAATACCATCTCCTTGCCAATGAGTTCCAACTATTATCTCTAGTCTAGTCCTCTCCCCTTAAACTCAAACTCAAATATCCAAACTTATACCGCTGGAAACTTACGATGTCCAAAATTCAAATCTTGATTCTCTACTCCTCCCGCTTAAAAAAACAAAAGAAAACTCTACCCCACCCACATCTTTCTCTTCTCTGTAAATGACAACGGTCATCATTCTAGTTGCTCAAGCCTAAAACCATAGAATCCTTCTAGATACTTCTTTATTTTACACCACCATTAGTTCTTCAAGAAATTTTGTTGGCTTTACCTCTAAAATAAATCTAGACTCTAGAACTTACCACCTCCACCGCTAGTACTATGGTTCATTATCTCTCTCCTAAATTATTAAAAGAACCCCTAACTAGTGTCAAACCTGAGTTGTAAAGGACCTGTGTAGTCCCTTTAAAATGGAAGTCAGATCTGGCCACTCCTCTGTTCAAAACTCTGTTATGACTTCTCCATTTCAGAATTCTTACTATATCCTATAAACCCTAAACTCTATGCTGCCCTCCCATTCTCTGACCTCATCTCCTACTTTTCTACTAGCTCATTACTCCAGCCACACTGACCTACTAGACATTTGGTGATGTTATCAGGCATGTGCCTGCCTCAGAGCCTTTGCACTGGCTGTCCCCTTGGTCTGCAATGCTCTTTTATCCAATATCTTCATGGCTCAGTCCCTCGCCTCCTTCAGGTCTTTGCTCAAGTATCACCTTTCTTATGAGGTCCTAACTGACTTCCTCCTTTCAAAGTGTCCTCTCCCTTCAGTGTTTACTCTGCCCCTTCTCCGCTTTTTCTCCATAGCATTTACCACCTTCTGACATACATTTTATTTGTGTAATTTATTTGTTTCTCTTGGTCCCCAAAAATGTATCCATAAAATCAGGAAATTTTGTCTCATTTATTCACTGCTGGAAGAGGGTCAGTTTTACAGATGCATACTTAATCTTTTATTCCAGACTTCCAATTTGCTTCTCCAGAAGTGAAGGTACTTAAATAAGTAGATAAGATGGAGAAGGATGGTCCACATTGAGGCCATAGTATTGGCAAAGACACTGAAATGCAAGAAAGCAAAATAGTGCACTGGTTGCCAGGTATTTCTGACGTATCAGAGGTGGGGAAACACGATTTACATAAAATAGGAACACATCAATGGAACAAGGTGATGTTTTAACCAAAAGCAAAACATCAGCTTATTCAGAGAAATAAAATGATGGAATGAAAAAAGGAGTTCCACTCTAGGATACTCACTGAGGCACTCAAAAACTTAGTGAAAACTTTCATCACAAATAAGAAGGTTGACAATGTACCAAATTCTACTGGGGAGGGCAGTTGCCATTGAAAAGTTAATGAAAACTATGGATCCTCCTAAGAAAATTACACATATCTACAAAGTTTAGAGTCTTCCACCCCCTGAAACCTATCCACAGACCACCATGGATCAGTAGTTGAGAATACTAATTAAGGGAAAAAAAAAAAAGATCCCAGTTAGGAAATATTATTTCAACATTATGACAATCGCCTGAATGGAAATTATGCTTAGATAAGGATGTGGGTAGTTGCCACGTTGAGTTCCAACATTCTGAATAAATCTTTGAAACTGAAATTTACTTCCCTAAAAGAGAACTCAACCACCATATCTTAAATGTTAAATAACATGTAGAATCAAATATCCGCAAGTCAACTCAGTGAACACTCAAGTTGAAAGCTTCTTATTTTTAAGTTTGATATCAGTAATTTTCTATAGTTCACAAGATCATCAGAAGGGAGATTATTTAGGTACTGGTAATTTGATATTTTTGAAAATTGAAATCAGCAAAACATTCCATCCAAACAATCCAAGCTATTGTCTGTCTGGCTTCTGTACAGCTTTTTCATTAGGCATCTCTCATCTAAATAATTCAGTAAAATATTATTGAGTCCTTGCTTCTCTACCAAATATCCCTTTTCTTTCTACCACAGAATCCAGAAATAATTACAGAGAATTCAGCTTGGGTAGTTTTTCTTGATCAGAAATGTCTCTGGAGAGGGGTGTGGTAAGCGAAGGGAGAGGTCTTCTTTATATCTAAATATAAACAGCTATTTATTCACTGAGACCATTCTTTGCACTGTAATAATGCTAATGCAGAAAACTCCCCTGGCTGAAATCTATTGCATATCTGATATCTCATGCGGACCCTTTCAGTGATAAAGGCCACAAAAACAAATCCGGAGGCACTGAACCTAAACACAGTCAGTTCTGAGAGGTCTCTGGTTAGTTTCTTTTTCCTGTTGCCACTTATCAGAGGACGACTTTACCAACAGCCATCAGCTAAGCACATCCAAACTGGATCCAGGCCAAGAGCAAGCAGCATTGTTGAAATCTTGGCAGCTAGGTGGAAGGGTGGTCAAGGCATCAGCTGGATAAAAACATGAGGGGACTGCTGGGCAGCAGCTGGAGGACATTTGGACATGCTGGCAGGGGGACATACGAGCGATTAACTAGTGAACCAAGCCTGCCTCTTCTGGAGACCCAGCTGCAGGTCTGTACCTATGGCTTAAGCCTTTTCTTCCCCCAAGTATCTTCATCTGTTTTAAAACCAATAATGCCTATATTTTTAGGATCTGAAAACTTAGTGGCAGCATTTTGCACTATGGGTATGAGAAGGATATGAATTCCCTGATGGGCATGATCTAAAAGGAGTAACTTGAAAGTTGTATTTTTTTTTTTTTTTGGTAATGATAAATTCAAACAAAACTTGGCAGAAATATTTTCTAAGAACACCTGAAGCCAGGAGTCAACAATTTTTGTGCTTTGGTGTTACAACTTAGTTCTTTGTTCACTATGAAAATAAGAGTCTCCCTTTGGGTCTCGGCTGTGTGATGACCACTGTTTCTAAGTTACAGAAACAAAGCATCTCACTTCAGGAAGGAGCACGGGGGGTTAAGGAGGTTTTGTCTCTCACTAAGAAATGCAGCAGCTGCTTTGCTTTGTCTGGCAAATTGTCAAACGATCCTCAGTCTGAGGCAGCATTAAGAAACAATATTTATAGAAACATAAAAAGAAAGAATTAATTTTATAATCCGAGGAGAAATGAGTAACATCGCTGATCACACAAGAAAGAGGGAAATAAACCTGTTTTCTTGTTATCTGGAAAATTAACTGATGAAATTGGTATTTCAGTTCTTCAGAATCACCTTTTACAGAAAAAATATATAAAATATATATATATATAGTTATGGATAGAGATATTGATCTATCCTTCAGCAGTTACACCTTTAATTGAATAGTTCTTTGAAATATTCCCCGAGCGACGAAGTCCTAAAGTCAATATTCAAATCAGAAAAATATTAAAAGTTAAGAAACAGCTTTGAGGCTAGGGAACAAATAGAACATTTGACTTAAAAAGATATCCTTTTTGTATTAAAAAAAAAAAACTAACAATTTTAACCAATATACCTTGAACAATTAAATAGGCAAATTAAGGACACCATAATAAATTTGTCCTATAGCCCTGCGCATCTCTTAACTGGAAAAAAAGATTTTTTTTTATCTCTAGAGATTGTCCTAGCCTGCTGTATTAGATAAAAGTCCTAATGCCACTTGGTATGTGGACAAATTCACCTCAACCAATGGAAGTACTTATTACAGCAGGGACTGTGGTATTTCTCTTTTCGCAAATTTTTGCAACTAAAATTGATAATACTATAAGTAGCATAATGGCAAACCATTGGATCTATTACATAAAACCTTTTAAATAGAAAATTAAGTATTTTTATATTTGATGCATATTGAACTTATACAGTATAACAGAGAATTTTATATTTGATGGCCACAACTGATTGGAAACTACTGTCATCCATATTATGAGTGGAGAATGAAGAAAACAAAATAGGTTACGAAAAATGGTCCATGTTCATCACGGTTGAAGACTGATTGTTTTAATTACTGAAAGATAATAACTTTAACATTTTTAATGATTCATCTAGAAGGAGAAAACAAATAGTAGTTAAATTTCTTTTTGACTCCAACTTGATTTAATAATTATAGGAAATGTATTCATGGGTTCATCTATTCCTACACTCTTGCAATCAAAGTTCAGCTTTTGTCACAACAAATTTTAAGCTAATAATTCTAACAATAAACTAGATTATATGTGAGAAAACAGAAGGAATCCAGAGTTTAGAAATAACTTAGCTATCACACATATAAAATATATTAATATTGCTAAAATCTTTTTCTGAAAACACACATCTATTAAAATATAAATTTAGTAATGCCAGATTTTATCTTTACTATATTTTCTAACCTTAACAATTAATTTCTAGATTTCTTCTGGTTATCTGTATTTTGTTTCTAATAAATACCTATTATTCACAAGTGCTTTACACGCATTAACTCATTTATTCTCATGCTAACACTTAAAAACAGATATTATTATTTCCATTTCATAAAGGAGAAAACCCAGGCCCAGAGGCAGCAAGTGAATAGTCCATGGTCACACAGGTGTCAGAGGTCCTTTTGGAATTCAAAGCCAGAGCTGTCAAACCCCAAAGATGACGCTCTGCTTCTCAAGGAAACCTTTAATTTTAAAGCTCTTTAAGCTAAAATATATTAACTCATATCTTACCAAGGACAAAATATCTGGCATAAATATTAAATAAACCATCTAATTTTGAGTTTAGTTGTAAAATCTTCAGGGAGTAAAAAAGATTCAAAAAGCACTAGATAAGCTAGTCTCTTAAGAGGTCATGGCCAATAAGACATTTGTCCCTTCCAACGAAATCAAGAAGAGAACCCCAGCTCTCATAGTTTGATTACTATGTTTTATTTTAAATAAGTAGATAAAGAGCTTAATGTTTTATTCACTTATTTTAAATACAATTACAGTATAAGGCTTTACATTTTTTTCTTTTCCTCCACAGCAATTGATACTTACATCTGCATTTGTTGCTGTATGCTTTATATGAGAAACTTTTTAATACTTTATTTCTTAGTAGCTTTATTAAAAGCAATGTCTATGCAATTAGGAACAGTTTTTTTGTTTGTTTGTTTGTTTTTTAGCTGCTGTAGTACTTTGCTGTTGAGGCATCATTTTATGCCTAATATATTATTTACTCCATCAGGAACCATCATTAGTTTTCTGAGCTAATACAATACAATCAATACCTTTTAGGTTGCCTAAGAATTTATCTGCAATTCTTTTTCTTTAAAAGTTCAAAAATGTCTATATTTACCCTACAAATATTGCAAAAATAAATTTAAAGAATTTAAAAATTTCATTCATCATAAGTGTCGGCTATCAAATCAGAATTCAAATATTATCTATATGTAATATAAACACATAACAATGTGAGATTTTGTTCCAGATTAAAGAATTTAAGTCCCATATGATCCTTTTGAGGCAACAAATCATAATTGGTCTCATTCTAAATAAAATAGGTATATAAATAGTAAGAATTTCTATTCAAAGAATGAGTGGTAGGCCTTCTGACTAAAATTTATTCTAATATTTTTAACTTTACTGGAAATTTTGGAAGGTATCATCAACGTGTACTTTTTGACATTCTGAATTTACACTTTATCATGTAAATTCACTTTATCTCATGTAGGCTTAAGCTCATTGGCATAAATGAATGATTATGGTGATTTTTTAGGGGCAGCAACAATAGTAAGAATAAAAGATGAGGAAAGGGAACCTCAGGACCCTAGAAATCCTTTTCTCTTAACTCCTAACTCAATTTCATCCCTAACTCCAGGGCAGCCAGAAGATAAGTTCCACCCAAGAAGATGTGGAGCCCTTCCTGTGCATCCTCCTTCCAGCCACCATCCTGCTCTTCCTGGCCTTTCTGCTGCTTTTCCTGTACCGCCGCTGCAAGTCCCCGCAGCCCCAGGGGCAGGTTTTCAGCATTGACCTCCCAGAGCACCCACCTGCAGGAGAGGTGACTGACTTCCTGCCCGGCTTACCGTGGAGCGGAGAGCAGGACGTCCCCTACTCCCCACTGCCCCCGGAGGTGGCCCTCCACTCGGCGTGTTTGCCACCTTCCTATGAAGAGGCCACCAGGAATCCTCCTGGGGAAGAGGCCCCGGACGCAGTACTTCAATATGAAGAGGGTTCACCTGGACTGGGTGAGAAAAAATAAACTGCTCTTGAAACCATTTTAAAACACAGTTCTCAATCTTTAATTAGAGCGCCCCTGAGAAGGGGGAGAAGGGCATCTAGATCCAAGAAGCCACTATTCACCGACAGACGCCTGCCGATGAGACACTTTAGGCTGGGGAACACTTTAGGCTGGGGGGAAAGTTTCATACATGTTAATCTAGTTACCCTATTTACAGGTTCCTTAGGGAAGAGTTCTCCAAGTTCTTCTAAAGATGACTGGGCTGTCCTAACATATATAACACCCCTCAGAAAAATAGGGAAGTTCTATGTGAATTGAGAAAGAAAAAAAAAAAATCAAATTACTAGTGAGCAGGGGAACCAGCTCTGAAGAGCAAGAGAAAAGAAAAATGCTAGATCAGCCAGAGGTAACTGCTTTTGCCGCCGAATAAAACTTTTCTTCCTACACCAGTTTTTCAGGATCTCATGGTTTCACTTCTGTGTGAATGCTTCAAGATGCATAGATTCTAAAAGGAGTAAAAGACAACTCTAGAGCTGCAGTGGTCAATTGTGTTGTAAATAATGGTGAAATATGTTTCAATATTAACAGCGAAAGTGCAGACATTTGCAACCATTTTAGTTAAAATTAATAAAGCTCTCCAAAGTTATCCCCTTTGTAGCGCTGCTCTTGCTTATTTGTCTTCTGATCTGATTCCTAGAATGGGAGAGGGATTTGGCTTAGTTAGGTGGAAATGTCTTACACTAGAACATCATGGGTCATCTGACAGTGCTGTGGCAGAAGAGAGAGTTGCTATATGCCATATTATCTTATTACTGTATATATGACTATATATCATCATCTATTACCTAATTATATAGCACTACTATATAGTGCTATAACACTGACTGAATTTGCAGACTTCACCACCAGCAGTAACAGAACAGTAATCAGTTTAACATTGGAAAGTAAAGATCAAATTTTGGATCACATGGTAAAGAGAAACAGATTATTTCTAAAAGTCATCTTATAAACCACGTAGTTCAAACTCTTGCTTCACAGATATCAAAACTAGAACTCAGAGAGGTTAGGTGACTTGTGCAATGTTGCACACCTTATAAAAGGCAGGGTGAGGATGAGAAGCCTGGCCTCTCTGTCCTGAGTGGAAGCACCTTCTACTATGCAAGATGTTCTCCCAAGAAAATTGCAAAGGTGGAATTTCAGCCTATGCTCCTGATGGGTGTCAGGGCTCAGAGGAGGGTAAGTACAGTTGAGTTTGGAATTGATATAAATCTCCCTCAATGATTTCAAATGTGGAGGTTGAAAGTATTACCACTTGGGAGGTATATGAAAATACCCATGGAGGTGGCAGGGAGGGGAGGCAGGAAGGTGACATAAACTCTTCTTAATCTCTTGTTCAATGCTATAACTTTTTTGGAAAACAATTTTTATTATTTTCACAATACAAAGTATAAAAGTAGGCAATGTTTGATAGTTCAAAATGAACAAAAAATGGTGGCTTTCGTATAAACCTTTTTTGGCATGAACATTTTTATGTGGTAAATTTTCAGGAAACAAACTTTCACGAAAGTAGGCAAAAGCTATATGCCATATTATCATTTCGTTTTAAATATAATCTGATAGAAATAATAGTAGTGTCTTTGAGAACCAAAGCAAAATATAACATATTTAGGTGAAAATCAAGAAGATTTAGGGAAATTGTACTGAATAATTCTGCAATATTCTTTAAGAGAAATAAAGAAAGAAATTGAAATAAGAAGCTCAGCATGTTACCTTCTTCAGACTTTTTTTTAAAATCCCAAGAGTCTAGTTCTTTGTGGGACTCTGTTGAATCTCTCCTAATTGCCATTCCTCCTTCTTCCTTGCTAACAGAACCCTGATTTGGTTCTGGGATCCTGAACCACCTGCTTAAGTCAGGCTGGGCACTTCCAAACATCAGGGGTGCATCGTAATACTTAATCATGGTGATCTTAATTCCTTTACAAGAGACTAATCTGGTCTTTGAGACCTAAACGGAGCTCTACAAGGGAGAAGGGGCTTGTTCTAGAAAAGTTTGCTCACTTTTAAAAATAAACACACAGAAGGAAATACCCTTACTCTTTGCTGGATGTTATGTGTACGCACATGATGCCTGGGGCTGTTACAGCCTTCTTGTAACCATGAGGCACGAAGTCAATCATGACTGGTAAGAGAATAGTAGGCAGAAAACATCTGGATTGATGATGTTGTAGAGCAGCTGAATTAACTCTGGAACTGCTTATATTTTAATGACAGAATACCTTTCCTACTGTCTTAAGCCATTTAAGCCAGGCTTGCTACTTATAGACAAAAGCACTCCAACTGCTACAATTTCCAAGCCTACTATGGAAATACATTGCCATGTTTTAAAATGTTCTGATAAGACTTATTCAAAATAATTATATTAGTCGGTCTCTGTTACTTAGAATATCTGAAACTGGGTAATTTATAAAGAAATGAAATTTATTTCTTACAGTTTTGGAGACTGGTAAGTCCAAATCCAGGGAACACATCTCATGAGGGTCTTCTTCTGGGTGGGAACTCTCTACAGCAACTCAGGATATCACATGGAGAGAATGCACTGAGCAAGACAGCTAACCTGCTCATCGGCTCTACCTATAAAGCCATCAGAACCATGCCCATTACTCCATGAATGCATCAATCCATTCACCAGGGCACAGTCCTCACAATCTAATCACATTTTAAAGGGCCCACCTTTCAAATACCATAATTGGATTTCACATCCTCTTAACATTGTTACAGTGGGAGCCACGTTTCCAACACATGAACTTTTGGGGGACACATTTAACCCATAGCAGTAATCAAAGTTAGGACTCATTAAAAAAAGTTATCGGTGATATGGGGAAGGAGACATTTTATCTTATAGAACCAAAACAAAGCAGGAAGGCAGATAAACTATAAGCCAAATGTTGCCAAACTATAGCCTGCAGGCCAAACCCACTTGCAACCTGTTTTTGTATATCCTGTGAAAAAAGAATAGTTTTCATATTTTTAAACAGTTGAAAAAACATAAAAAGAAGAATATTTCATGACATGAAAATTACATGAATTCAAATTTATATGTCTAGAAATAACATTTTATTGGAACACAGCCACACCCACTTGCTGTGGCTACTTTTGTGCCAAAAGTTCAGAGTTGAATGCAGGCAGTTGCAACAGAATCTACATGACCTTCAAAGACTACATTTACTGCCTTGTACTGCACCAAAGAGGTTTGCTAGCTGGCCCTTGCTTAGACCAATGGATTTCAACCCTGATTGCACAGTAGAATTAGTTGAGGAACTTTTAGAAATGTTGATACCAGGACCTACCCAGACCAATTAAAGAGAAATAAAGTGATTCCAATATGAAGCCAAGGTTGAAAGTCATTACCCCAGGTAATGTGAGTGGGCCACAAAATGCAGGTGAGCTTCAATGCAGACAGATGTAGCGTTAAAGGTTTAGAGAAAACTAGATCTGTAAATACAGTTTTGAGGCATCACTTATAACCCAACATTCTCTGTAAACTGTTTCCTGACATCATCAGCCTAATGTGCAGCTGCAACCAATTCAATTCACAAAGCAGGATTTGCGCAGAACATAAGGAAACCCAGTGTAAACAGCACATCCTTGTTTAAATGTTGACACAACTGGCAAACACCGGCAGTACTGGATGTTAGCACATCAAGAAAGATAGAGTGGAATTGAAGAAAATCAACAAAGAGACGAATTAAATTGTTAACACCTAAGAAGTATTTGGGGAAGAAATAATTCTGGCCAGAAAAGATTAAGAATGGAAGGGAATATAATGAAATCAGCATATAGAATGTGGACATTTCCACTAAATTATATACTGGACCGGAAAATATTTTTAAGTCATCATTTTACAAAAAGGAAAAGGAGTCTGCTTTCTGGTCCAGCATGTAAGGAACTTGGAAGTTGTCCAAATAATACTTAAAAGCTGAACAAACTGAAAAATCAACTACTCTTTTTAGATCCATTAGAGAACTGAGGTCACAGAACAAACAACTGTCCAAAGTTGGAGAGACAGCCGGGTAGATACAGAGAATCAGAACTTAACTGAGCAGAAACCCATGAGCAGAAACCTCCAGAACCAGTGCTGTGTAAGAAAACCCAAACTGTAATTGACCAATTGCTGGACACATGGTATGGACAATTCTGAGTTAAAAACTCCAGGGGCACTACTCATGGGAGGGCCCCTACACTTTTGTGAGTTTTACCTCCACAAGCACTACCAGGTTCTCACAGGGAAGATCAGAAAAAAAAAATCCCCTTGTGCTTCTAGCAGGGGCAGGGAAAAGTAACCATTTTGAAATACACCAGAGCATTCTATTCTTAAAGGAGCCTGCCCTCAGGAGAACCAGAGCTTAACCTGCCAGGGTTTTATCAGAGCCTAACTGATTTGGGGTAAGAAAAAAATCCCAACTTCAGCCCCTTGTAGCCTTCCACATAGGGAAGGGAAATACTCAACTCCAGCCCCTATAGCCACCCTCTTCCAAATAAGATTGGAGAAAAAAACAGAAACACGTGCGAAGTTCACAGCCCAGCAGCATGGACTGACTAAAAGGCTGAGACTTAAATCATAAAACTATAGAGTATTCCTCTCCCCCCACAACTTACCACCACATTACCAAAGGCCTATTTACCAGAGTTCCTTTTTACCCAGTACTTTGCGTCTACCTCTCAACAAAAAATGACAAGGCACACTCAATGGTAAAAATCACAGCTTAAAGAGACAGAGCAAGCACTGCATCAGAACCAGACTAAGAGATGGCAGGGATGTTGGGATTATCAGACCAAGACATAAGACAACTATGATTAATATGCTAAGATCTCTCATGGAACAAGTAGACAACATGCAAGAACAGATTAGTAATATAAGCAGGGATGGAAATTCTAAGAAAAAAAATAAAAAAGAAATACTGGAGATCAAAAACAATAACACAAATGAAGAATGCCTTTGGTGGGTTCATTAGTAGACTAGACACAGTAAAGATAAAATCTCTGAGCTTGAGGAAATGTCAACAGAAACTTCCAAAACAGAAAAGAGACCAAAAAAAAAAAAAACCTGAAAAAAAGGAAGAGAATATCCAAGAACTGTGGGACAACCACAAATGGCATAACATATGCATAATGGGAATGCTGGAAGGAGAAGAGAGAAAGAAACAGAAGATATATTTGAAGCAATAATGAGTGCAAATTTCCCCAAATTAACATCAGACACCAAACCACAGATCCAGGAAGCTCAGAGAACATCGAGCATGAAAAAATGCCCAGAGACTATACCTAACCTATCACATTCAAACTGCAGAAAATCCAGGATAAAGAAAAAATCTTGAATGAAGCCAGAGAAAAAAACACCTCACTTATAGAGGAGCAGGTAAGAATTATATCCAGCTTCTCCTCAGAAAGCTTGCAAGCAAATGGAGTGACATAAAATATTTAAAGTGTTGAGAGGAAAAAAACACCAACCTAGAATTCTGTATCCTGCACAAGTATTCCTCAAAAGTAAGGAAGAAATAAAGACTTTCTCAGACAAACACAAATTGAAGAAATTTGTTGCTAATCAACCTGCCTTGCAAGAAAAGTTAAAAGACATTCTTCAGAGAGAAGGAAAATGATATGGGTCAGAAACTTGGATAAAGGAAGGAAAAAGATTAGAGAAGCAATAAATGAAGGTAAAATTAAAAATTTTATTTTTCTTATTCTTTTTTTTTTTAAAGATGACCGGTAAGGGCATCTTAACCCTTGACTTGGTGTTCTCAGCACCACACTCTCCCAAGTGAGCCATGGGCCAGCCCTTATATTTCTTAATCTTAATTGACCTAACAGATAACAGTTTGTTCAAAATAATAATAGCAACACCATACTTGATTATGTATGCTTATGCATATATGTGCTTACATATGCTTACGTATAAGTGAAATAAATGACAGCAAGGATAAACAGGTGGGAAGAATTAGGATTATTTTGTTATTACAAGGTACTTGCACCACCTGTGAAGCAGTATAGTGTTATTTGAAAGAAGACTTGGATTAGCTGTAAACGTACATTGCAAACTCTAGAGCAACCACTAAAAATTGTTTTAAAAAGAAGTATAATTCATATGCTAAGAAATGAGAGGAAAAAGAATCATATAAAGTCCTCAATTAAAACAACAAAAGGCAAGAAATTGAGTAAATAATAAACCTTCCAGAACTGAAAGTGCAAAGCCCAGATGGGTTCACCAGTGAATTCTACCAAACCTTAAAAAAAAACAAAAAAAAAAAAACCAAGTCTCTACAATATCTTCCAAAAGACAGAAGGAGAGGAAGTAGTTCCTAACTCATTCTATGAGGCCAAAACCAAATGAAGACATTATACGAAAAAAAAAAAAGTAGCTACAGACCTCTTGAGCTCCCCAGTGTTCTTACTGCTAGGCCGGACTCTGCGAATATAAAGAGTTAACATGGGCCGGCCCGGTGGCGCACTGCTACAGTGCGCCGCTTGGGAGCGCAGAGGCGCTCCCGCCAAGGGTTCGGATCCCACATACAGACCAGCCACTCACTGGCTGAGCAAGGTGTGGGAGCAACACCGAGGGTTGCGATCCCGTTGCGGGTCCCGGTCCAGTACGGGCGTGACACTGAGGGTTGCGATCCATGTTGCCGGACACGAAAAAAAAAAAAAAAAAGAGTTAACATACATTTTCTTGTCCTCTAATTTCTCAAAGTTCTCAAACAATGTACATAGTTGGAGGCTGTAAAGGGCCAATATTAGCATTCTTCTTCAACTGGATTCTGAAAAAAGTGAGAAAAAATTTAATATCCTGATTTCAAGCATTGGATCTTCTTGTTTCTAAATTATCCATTATTTATTCCTTTATCACAATAATAGGACCTGCCTCAGAGGGTGGTTGGGATGATCCAATGTTAAAACCCATGTCTGCCTTCAGCACACAGCAAGTATTAGCTCTTCTCTGTATTTATCATCCCATATAATACATCATGTGTTCTCACTCTGTCACGGGGAAACTAAAACATCCAAATTGCATGTGTGGGACCAGGGCCGATCAGCACACCTGAACCAGCCCCAGAGGTTATCTTACTTTTGGGGCCCATGAAAATGTTTTCATTTCTTTTAAAATTCAAAGAAAAAAATAAATTTTGGCGACCAAATATATTCATTGTTGTACCAATAAACTATAATTAGTGTTGGAGAAGGGACCCACCAAGGCAAAAGTGAGGTGGGCCCACAATAGTTACAATGTAGCCCTGGGAGGGGGCTATCCCAGTTCAAACAAGAGAAATCAGAATTTTTCCCTAGGAAATAAAAATTAATTTATCACAAAAGACCATACTAATAACTACATTTGTCAGGGCAGAACATGCAAGGTATTGAGCTAAGAGATAATTGGGCATTTCATCTTAGAATCCACAATACTGTGTGAGATGAGTAACATTCATTTGCACAAACGATGAAACAGACTTGATGAGGCTGAGTCATGTGTCCAAGGCCACACAACAGAAAGTAGTAGAGTTCAGATGAAAGCCCACATTCTTAGACTCGGGTTTAAGCCAGGAAAGAGGCACTTTCTTTGGACCTGGCAGAGGGGTAGCTGCCCACATTGAAGGACACAGGCTGCAGGTTTTGTGACTGTGGCAAGGTTGAAATTATGGCAGGTCCAGAAACTAATACCCAATTCCAGCTCACTGGTATTAAAAAATATTCCCACAAGTACACTCTCATACATAGAATGAATTGTGCTCATACAGTGGCCCTGCTTTGCTTGTCCTAGACTTAAGTGAAGGTCTAAAGGAACTCCAGCTGCAAAAGCAACACAAGGCATTCCAACCTGTCAGCACCTCATCTGTTGAGTTTTCATGCCTGGAGAAGCTAATGTCAACTCATCACGTGATAGTCAATTTGAACAATAAATTATAAACCTGGAAAAAAACATTCATATTCCTAAACATCAAATAAATAAGACAAGGCTAAAATAGAATTTTACATAATGTATTTAAATATAAATTTGTAAAAATTGATGAGTAACAGAATACAAATATATAAAAAATAATCTTACGTAATTCATGTTAATATGTAAATAATCCTCCCTAAGTGTAATGCAAGCCAGGTATCCAGAGAGTGAACCCCAGAGGTACTACAAGGCAGAATGTTTGGAGACTCTAAATCAGGTTCCAATTGGACAGGAGATTGGGACAGTCCTCTAAATCAGTGTTCTTCAAGGCATATTCCATGAGTTGGTGCAGGCTCACAAAATATTTGTTACCAGTCTGAGATAAGATAATTAGAGAAATTGAGAGTCAGTGTTTAGGGACATTTACAGCAACTTAACATTTTTACAAAATCCATGCACGTGATCAGTGAACTCATCTCACTGATATTGGTGTAGACCAATAAATTACTGTAGAACGTGTGGGTTAAGTAACCTGTAGCATGAGCTGCAATATAGTCTTGTGCAGTAGAATCACATACTGATTTACGATTAACAGGATTAAAATAAATAAATAAAGGGTCTTTCATAGCAGATAGCTTGAGAAGCACTGATCTAAAAGATGAGATGTCCCAGGCATTACTGCTAAAACTTTTTCTCCCTCTTGGAGTCAATTTTTAATGTACCGCTCACCTCCCCCATGCCTGGATCTCATTCTGTACATGCAGACACAAAATCAGGTGTAGAACTACCTGGCGAGACCATTATGCAGGACGCATAAGCAGGCTGAGAATTGACTGGTTTACAGGTGGGTTCAGGATCCCAGCAGAGGAGCTCCTCTTCTAGGAAGCGGGGCTTTAAGCCACTGTAAAACCTCTATTCAAAAAATGTCATTAGGGAGTCAGGTTTAATTCCTACCAATTCTTTAATTCATCCTAATCAAGAAATAATGTTGATATCATAATTCTATTGCAACAGTGAAAACCCCAAATGTAAGAGTTTAAGGGAACATCTTAGCTATCCTAAGTTTTTGGGAAATGGCCTTTAATCAAGTGATCTATTTGGAACATTTTATCTTAGTTGCATCAAGGATTTAGTTTAAGTGCTTTTGAGAATGTGAGCTACCTAATTGTGATATGTTTGATCATCTATTTTTACTTCAAAGCACGAACCTTTTAAAATCAGTATGGATGTTCCCCTCTTGTTTTCATAAACACCTACCAAAGTCTCAGAAGTTCTATCAAGCCTAACTCTGATTAAAACTGATGTTTTAATTTTTAAAGATATTTCCAACTTTAGACTTTAGCTTTCTTGTCCTCAACCCGACAGTTCAATAAATGTCTCTTCCTTTTCTGTGGTGCATAAGAAAGGCAGGTCACAGGTGCTCCTGAAAACACTCAATCAGTGTGTATGTGTCTGATAAATTCTGTGGCTGGCAGTCATCCAATATTTATCAAACAATTATGTATCAGGCACTGAGCAAAGTGTTCAGTGTAGAAGGGGCTTCATGCGTTGTTTTGTGTCTAAATGACAGATGTGTATTACAATTCTCATCAAAACTAAAGAAGTCAGCCAGAAGAAAAGATTACATTTCTTGTTAGAATACCAAGTTGCTACCCATTTTGTAGTTATCACATTTGAGACAGTGGTAACTATAAAAAGAGCAAATATTTAATTATGTTATGTGTGCAAGAATGACTCCAGAGTAAAAGATGACTTGACATGTGAAGGCCAGGACCAAATTTTATGTATTGCTAAAACCCAGCAATACCCACAACAGCACTACACAGAGTAGATACTCTTTAAGTCATTATTCCTGAAAAATAAATCACCCTAAACAGTATCATAGAAAAAAAATTATTATCCTCACAGATTATGTGGGTACTACTGGTATAGCTTGTGTCTGCACCGTGACCTCTGGGGCCTCAGCTGGGAAGACTTGAGGATGTCTGGAGGTGACTCAATGGCAGGGGCTGGAATCATCTGAACACTTGCTCACTCACATGTGTAGTGGTTGATGCCAGCTGTCAGGCAGGACCATGGCTGTCCATGAGCTGCTTGAGCTTCCCTCCAGCATGGCTGTTGAATTCTAAGATCAAGTGTCCCAAGAAGAACTAAGTGAAAGGCTTTAATAATCTAGCCTTGGAAGTCACACAGTATTCCTTCTACTGTAGTCACAAGCCTAAGGAAGGAGAACATAGACCGCCACCTCTCAATGGGTGTGTCAAAGTCATGTTATAAGAACAGCATATTGAATGGGAAATAATGTTGCATCCTTGGGAAATAAAATCAGCCACACATATGGAGTACATAATCAATGAATGACTGAATGGCATTATAGACATTAGTGCTTCTCTCCAATACTTCATGTTCTCCTTTAAGAACCCATGGTGCATTCTCACGCCCCCTTGAAGTTAGCCAAGACCCAGTGACTTTGCTTTGGTCAATGAAATGTGGATGGAAGCGGCTTATGTGCTGTAGGAAAGATTTACAGTTGATCCTCATTATTCAGATGCTGTATTTGCAAATTTGTGCACTTGCTGAAATACATTTCTAACCCCACAGTGAATACTTGCGGCACTTTGCAGTGACTCACAGACACGCACATACATAGAGCAGCAGAAAATTTGAGTTGCCCAGTGCACACATTCCCAGCTGAGGTCGGATAAGGTGAAGCTCTGCCTTCTTGTTTCAGCTCTCATTCTCTGAACAATGTCCTTTTCACATCTATGTAGTGCCATGTTTTTTGCATCTACATAGTGCCATGTTTTTCGCATTTTTGTACTTTTTGTTGGTCATCTCGCTGTTTAAAATGGTCCCCAGTGCTGAAGTGATGTCTAGTGTTCCTAACTGTGAGAAGGCTGTGATGTGCCTTAGGGAGAAAATGTGTGTATTAAATAAGCTTCATTCAGGAGTGAGTTACAGTGCTGTTTGTCGTGCGTTTAATGTTAATGAATCGACAATGTATACTAAATAAGGTTTCTTTATACAGAAACACACATAAAACAAGGTTATGTATTGATTGGTTGACAAAAATGTTGTGACCAGAGGCTCACAGGAACCTAACTCTGTATTTCCCCTAGGAGCAATGGTTCAATGCTCCCTAATTCAGTGTTCGTGGTGACTTTACAGAACATAACTACCGTGAATGATGAGAATTGGCTGAAATTACTGCTTCAAGACTCTCCTGTGCTCTCTTCCCCAGCTGGGGTGACTGTGGAGGCAGCCATGGACAGAAAGGTGCCACACTGCACCGTTCACATGGAGAGGGGATGTCCTGATGAGTCAGTCAGACCCAGTGAGGACTTTGAGGACAGAGGGCAATGAGGATTTCATCCACAAGCAAGAAACCAACTGTTGCTTACAGCCAGTGAGATGTAAGGTTGCTTCCACAACATAACTTAGTCTCTCCCGACCAACGCAACCATTAAATACCTACTCCTAAAATATTGCTTGTTAATTGCAGGCAAAGATTACTTGGAAAACAAACAAAACAGAAACATTTGGGTATATGGATAACTACCCCCCTCAGCCTCCACTTTGTGGACTTTGAAATGTGAAAAATAGAATTTATCTCTATCTCAAAATTTTTCGTACAGCTTAAATAAAATATCTGCTTCATAGTGTCACATACACATTGGTTAAGTATGAGCTAATAACATAATTTAGCCATAATTAATCAATAAGAAAACTAAATTGATTATTTTGAAATAGGTATAAAATTTGAATCTTATGAATTTTATTAAACTTGTCCTAACTGATATCTTATTATTTTGAAATAAATCCTTTTCTTTCCTTCCTTTTGTTCTTTTATATGACTAATTACCACCTTTAAATATAGATGATTCAACCTAGTCATCTGCTGTTCTCTTCATTAATTGTATATTCCAAACCCTAAAAAATGAATGTCTCCAAATTTAGCCCCAGTTTTTCTACAAATAAAATGCTTTCCCCCTAAAAAGGCATTGAAAACTGTAAAAAACATTACGAAGATTAAAAGAACAGATTTCTTAACCAACAATGTAAATTACTTACTTTTCCTATTTAAAAAAAAAAAACCTGCAATAAAGTAAAATCATATTCTTAACTTTGCAAAGTCACCTAAGCAATGGGTCACATCTGTTACATAGTTAAAATAAGCAGGCTATTTTTAAAAATATGTCAAAATTCATTATTGAGCTCTCACTAAATAATTCAACCTTAGCTGTGCATAATAATAGATTTGATATAACCACTAGAAAGTCCACAGGCCACTGCACAGTTGTTTGAGGGAGGGAAGGACAAGGAAAAGAGAGAACATCTATTGTTTTAAAAGCACTAGTCCCATACAATGGGATATTTTCCAGCAATAAAAAAGAATGAAGTACTGGTACACGCTACAACATGGATGGATCTTGAAAACATTATAGTAAGTGAAAGATGTCAGTCACAAAATATCACATGTTATATGATTCTGTCTGTATGAAATATCCAAAAGAGGCAAATCCATAGAGACAGAAAGTAGATTAAGGACTGCCAGAGGTTGGGGAGGAGGAAAGATGGGAGTGTATGCGGTTTCATTTTGAACTGATGGAATGTTTTGGAATTAGATGGTGGCGATGGTTGAGCAACATAGTGAATATACTAAAAACTGCTGAACTGTGCATCTTAAAATAGTGAATTTTATGTAATGTGAATATCTCAAAAAAAATTTTTTAAAGCACTAGACACACCCACTAGATGATTATAATCAAAAAGCCAGATAATAACAAGTGTTGGTGAAAATGTGGAAAAACAGAATTCTCATACCCTGCTGGTAAGAATGTAAAATGGTTTAAAAAAAAAAAGTCTGGCAGTTCCAAGAAAGCTAAATATAGAGTTACCATTTGACCCAACAATTCCACTCCTGGATATTTACCTAAGGGAAATGAAAACATACATCCACACAAAAACTTGTACAAGAATGTTTATAGCAGCATTATGTATAATAGCCAAAAGTCTGAAACAACCCAAACGTCCGTCAATGAATGAATGGATAAAATGTTTATCCAAGGGAATATTGTTCAGCCATAAAGAGGAATGAAGTACTGATACATGCTACAACCTAGATGAACCTTGAAAATATTTTGCTAAGTGAAAGAAACTAGTGACAAAGGACCTCATACTAGTATGATTCCATTCATAGGAAATGTCCAGAACAGACGAGCCTATATTAGTAGTATACTAGAAGTTGTCCAGGCCTGGTGGATTGTGCATTGGAAAGTGGTAACTAAAGGGGATTTCTTTAAAGGGGTGGGGAAGGTTATGAAAATGTTAGAAAATTGTGGTTATGGTTGTGCGACTGTAAATATACTAGAAACCATTGAACAGTACATTTTAAATGGGTGAACTGTATGATATGTGAATTATGTCTCATCGCTTGGAAAAAATAAAGAGTACTTCTAACTAAAAATTTTAAAAAGCACTAGGGTCTGGCCTTGGCGCCCTCACCACGCCCCCGTCCTGTTAGGTCTGGTGGAATGACTCAGGGGGTCATTTTGGGGAAAAAATTAAGAAACCAGGACAGTTCAAGATTCCCCATCATCTCCACTCGCCAGTGGCCTTGAAGGCCGCCTGGGACCTAGGTCGCTGTCTAGGTGTGATTAGGGCCGCTTGCCCTGGCCGGGCCGCCCGACCCGACCCACGCGTGGGGCGCATGGCCGCAGGGGTGCGGGCAGATGCTCCCTCTCGCCTTTCTCTGAGCTCAGCCGCGCCGAGACCCCCGCGCGGGGCAGGCGGCCGCTCACGCCGCTGCTCAGGAGGAGACCGGCAGCCGAAGCGGCTCGCAGCGCGGGTGTGGCCGCGGGAGAGGCGCCCAAACCGGTTCCACAGAAACCGCGCCAGCCGGCTGCTCCGGCCTCCTCCACCCCGGCTCCCCACGGTGGGCACCTCTGCGTGCGCGTTCCTTTAAAAACAGGGCGAGGGCGGGAGGAAAGCCAGGCAGCCGCGGGCCCCGCCACCCTGTCTCCAGGTTCAGCTCCCCCTGCCCGGGGGAGGGTGACTGTGCAGGGAGCGCGGCCTCGGTCGAAGACGCCCGCGGTCCGGACCGGCCTCCTCTCGCTCGCGGC